>NC_060898.1:7785000-8140000 GCF_014805685.1 Silurus meridionalis
TGGTTTTTTTATGTAGCAATGGTGTATAATGTCCAGGTAATGACCGGAGATATTCGGGGTGCTGGCACCAACTCAAAGATTCATCTAGTTATGTATGGCCAGAAGGGTATCAAAAACAGCGGGAAGATGTTTTTGGAAGGTGGAACATTTGAGCGTGCTCAGATTGACATCTTTAATGTGGAGATTATGGATTTGATCAGTCCACTCAGCAGAGTCACAATCGGCCATGACAATGCAGGGATCAGCTGTGGCTGGTACTGTGAAAAGGTATGTCTTGGTACAAATGTTTTTGAGGCTCTTTGTGAGCATACATTAAAGAAAAACATGTAGTCTTTTGTACTTACTTTACTTATTTTTGTACTTATATTTTTTATCATATTATCTAAATTGCACATTGGAATAAATATATTTACAATTTCCAACTGTCTGCCTGTGAAATCATTTAAGATTGCTTGGGTCAAAGGGACAAAATATTAAGGATATGAATCTAAAATTATGTGTAGCCATTCTATTTCTATTGTTCTTTGTCTGTCTTTCCTGTTTTCTCAGGTGACAGTGTATTGCCCTTTTACAGGGATTGAGCAGGTGTTCCCATGTCGTCGCTGGTTAGATGAAGATGATGGAGATGGGTTGGTAGAAAGAGAGCTGTATGAAATGGTCTCACTGCGCAAACGTAAACTGAAGAGTGAGATATTTGTCTTTCTGACGCATGTTTTCTCTCTTATCATCCACCCTCTCTTTAATGTCAGTGAACTTTGCTTGTCCAAGTACTGTACCATCATTCTCTATTGTAATGCTAATGTTGGTAGGAAAAGGAATTTACATTTGGTCCATTTGTTATACATATTAGAGGGCAGCAGAGGGCTACATTTTTGTTTAATAATCAAGGGCCTTAATGTTAGGTCACAATTTTCAATATGATTTATTACATTGTGTGTTTTTTTTTTTTTAAATCAGACGCATTAAACAATTGGATTCAATGTAAAAAAAAATTATTGCTTAGTTTTTATTTCAATTCAAGTCTTTTGTGTATAAATAGACAAGAAGGTGACACCAAATCCCCTACTAGTGGCTCTAGAGAAAAATGTCAAGAAATGTGGCATATCATTGTAGACATTGACCATTATGATAAATAGAATAAAATTAAAATACATGAAAAGAAACACCCTTTTTTCTCTGATACATAGAGTACCCATGGTCACTGTGGATCTTTACGTCGGAGATGAAAGGAGCAGGCACAGATGCACAAATATTTATACAAATTTATGGAGAAAAGGGCAAGAGTGACGAGATGAAGCTGGAGAGCAAATCAGACAGCTTCGAGCAGGGCCAGTGTGACAAATTTTTGGTACTGAGAATGACTTGTTCCACTTCTATTATTATATTGCATCTTGATTTCAGGTGTGAATTCATATATTTGTTTGTGTTTTTAACAATATCTATCAACCTGGTGGGCTGAGTTAGATTTTGATGCCTGACATTGGGAAGATAAGGAAGTTGAGAATTTGGCACGAGAAAAGACACCCATTCTCTGGCTGGCATCTAGGCAGAGTGAGTATGACTTTTCATCCCTCTCATCAGTTTGAAGTGTGAAGTAATCTATTATATCAGTGCTAGCCTCAGTGTGTGTTTGTGAATGCAGGTTACCTTAATGAAGACCATGACCAGAGAGAAATATAACTTCACTTGTAATCGCTGGCTGGACATCAATGAGGATGACCAGGAGATCATCAGAGAACTTCCAGCTACAGGAATCCATGTTCCAGAGCCACTGCCATGTAAGAGAACTACAAAATAAAACCAACTATTCAGCGTAAAACGTTTTGTAGTAAATTTACAGTAAAATACTGGCAAAAGTGTTGCCACCCACTTACTGCATTTTTACAGGACTACAACCCTTATCATCAGTAAAGTATTACCAAACAAAATAGAGTACTGTAATATGACATAGTTTGTTGTCTAGAGCATTGCATTATATATACATTTTTACGGGGGAATAATGTAATTATTGCTTTTCATTTAGTGTACATCTATTGAATTATACTGTATGTCATTAAATAGATTTTTGAAAGCAGTAAAAGAAATAGGAAATAAATAACCAGTAGTGGACAGAAACAGTAATGAAATTTGTAAAGTAGCTTTTTCATGTAGCTGTACTTTACTGAAGTACTAAAGTAACTTAGTTCACTACACATCAAATATCATACTTTTGACTTAACTACATTTTGCAAAATCAATCATTCCTTTTTATTTATGAGTAATTAAAAACTTGCTAAACACGCAGCCAATCAGGGTTGAGCCCTAAGCTCTAGGGTTTTAATTGCCACTTGGTTGTATCTACTTAGCAGGAACATACATTTCAGTGTCAGTTCAACAGCAAGCAGAACATTTTTGAATAGTTGAAAAGAAGGTTTTAGTCTCATGATCATTTTAATAGATATTAATCAGTTTTTGACTCATTAATATCATTCTATTAATAGATTGGTATGCTAAGAGTAACATTAGAGTCTTTTAATATAAACTGAGATGATTTAGCAAGAGTGTTGTGCCAAAAAGATAAAAGGACGTATTATAAGTACGTAAGTACATTTAAATGAATATACGTTTGCACTTTAACACAATCAAACGTTTAAAGGGGCACTTTTACTTTTAATGTAGTAATATTTTACATAGTGTATCTCTATTTTATTGTCCACATCTGTGAATAACAATACTGTACATAAAATAGGCCATTCTGAAAGAACACAGTAAATTTAAGCGTGGTACTGTGATAAGATTCCACCTTTGCAATATCTTATTTTGTGAAATTTCATCTCTGCTAGATGTTACACAGTCAACTGTAAGTGATATTATTGGAAAGTAAATGTGTATAGAAAAGCAACAAAGCAGAAGACAATACAAAGTCACAAAATGGGGTCACTGAGTGCTGAGGTGCATGGTACAAAAAGGTCACTAAGATTCTACTAATTCCATGACTGAAAACTTTTAAATTTCCTCTGGCACTGCACTAACTTCCTGACTGCATTGTGCCAACTGTAAAGTTTGATGGAGCAGGGCTAATGGTATGGGGCTGTTTTTTCAAGAGTTGGGCTCAATTCCACTGATGAGAAATCTTGATTAGCATACTAAGAGATTTTGGACAATGCTATGCTTTGCAGGAACAGTTTTGGGAAGGCCTGTTTCTAATTCAGCATGAATGTGACCCAGAACTCAAAGCAAAAATGTGTTGGATGAGTTTGGCGTGACATAACTTAATTAGCCCATAGAGATCCCCAACCTTAACCCTAAGGGAAATATGCTATTTACATATATTTCTTTCTTTTTGGACTGTCATTTTGTGTTCTTGTGCAATTATTCTGCCTTGCAGTGGTAAAATATCGAGTCACTATCTGCACTGGGAACATAACTGGCAGTGGAACAGATGCAAGTGTGTATATGAGTTTGTATGGAGACCTGGGGGATACTGGAGAAAGGTTCATGTTTATGAGCAAAACAAATGTCAACAAGTTTGAAAAGGGCAACGTAAGTTAAATTTATATTCATTATGAAAGCGATGACATAAACTCACAAGCAGTGAAATCTTTTAAAAAAATATTTGCTTTTTGTTTGGATTCTCTGTTGGATAAAATGTTTGAAACTGGTCTCATTTGTCTTTAACACCATTTTATTGGAATACAAGAAGTTGTCATTTGTCCTCAGCACACATTTTTTTTATTGTAGTCCAAGATTCTCCAATTTGTAAATTGTTCTCAGGACAGGCTTTTGTAGCACTGTTCCTGCCAGCCTATGACGGAGATGGAATCCAATAGAATTGGACAGAATTTCATTTTGTGACCACACATTTCCAATTAATATTTATATGTCTCTTTCTTCCGTTGATAGAAAAACTCCCATGAGCATAGAAACTACAAACAAAATACCAAAGCATAACAAATTCAATTGTAAAAAAAAAATGTATTAGCTCCTTTTTCTCTCTCTTTCTGTCTGTTTCCCTTAGCTAGATGAGTTTGTGATAGAGGCTGTATCGCTCGGGACCCTCAGGAGGGTGCGGATTGGCCATGATGGCCGGGGTGGAGGTTGTGGTTGGTTCCTGGATAAAGTGCTGATCAGAGAGGAGGGTCAACCAGAGTCCACTAATGTGGAGTTTCCATGTAACAGGTCAACTAACACATTGAATAAAAAAGCTATAAGAATCCTACACATTGATATACAATACAAACAATTTCATATGTTGGTTATATGTTGGGAATGAGATTGTATGTTATAGAAATGAATGAAAATGTTTGACAATTGTTAACTAGGAAAGTGTGTCTGTGAGTTATTGTGTGTCTGTGTGTCTGTAAATTATGTGTGAATTTGCACAATGAAGTAGTAAAAAATCAAATAATATTGCCCAATTATCACTCAGTATTTCTGCTTCTTAAGAAACTCTTCATAAATAGACACCACTGGAGCCAGAGTCTGTCAGTTTCAACTCTCAATTGACATCTTAACTATTTTGTGATGAATACAGTGATAAATTAAAGGAAAAAATGTCTCTCATGTTGTGGGGGTATTTTGCTAGCATGGTTTGGGCCCACCATTTTCTTTAGAGGGAATACTTACTGCAAATCAATGTAAAGTACTTCTAACTGATCAACTTTATCTTTTAAGTAAATATTTCAATTCTGATGGGAGTGTGCTTCCATCTTCATTTTACAGTCACCGGATATCAAAACAAATGGAAAAAAATACATACAAGCTTAAATATGAAAGGTTAATATTTTGGACTGTCATGTTATACCATGCTGTCTTCAACCACTCATATTAAGGTACTATTTTTTTAAAGAATGGTATTTATATCCCCAGAAAAGTTCGAGAGACATATAGAATCATTGCCACAGTGCAACGAAACTTTTTTGGAGGCATTTGGAGGTGAAACACCATCATTACACTTTAGGGAGTTTTTCTACTCATTTGTCTTGTCATTTACTTAGTAAAAACACATTTATCATAAAGAACTATACGTTGAGTGATAATAAAATTCTTAGCTTTACTAGCATGGACTTGTAACCATGTCCACTTTTTAGGCATCATGATCAAAACACTTACAGTACCAATCTACAAGTAATTGTAAGATTTGTGTGGATAGATTGGTGGATAGCAAAATGTGTGAGTATGAGAGAGTGAGAGTTTGTGCCTAGGTGTGAGAGTGGTGTTTAAGTCATTATGTAAATGAGGAAACAGTGCCTGGTTACTAATGGAGACTAAACGACAGAAACATGATGAGCTGGAAACACTAGCTAGACCAGAGGATAGTGTTGAATTACAAACACTCACACTCTCTGTCTCTCACTGTTGCTCTGTCTGTATTTCTCTCTCTCTCTCTCTCTCTCTCTCTCACACACACACACACACACACACACACACACACACACACACACACACACACACACACACACAGGTGTGTAGGGCAGTAGCTATCGATTATTTTAGTAATTCTAGTATTCTAATGATTAATCGAGTAATCAGATTAAAGAGCAATACTAAATATGCAAGCTAAAACTCTTTTAAGAATTGGGAGAAAAAACTCTGAATTGGCAGAAATAAAGTCGGAACTGCAAGTAAAAAAAGTAAAAATTAGGCAAACCAATTTTTTTTTTATGTTGCCGAAATGGGCTTTCATATCTTCTCCTTGGCTTTGGCTGTTTTCTTTCCGTTCCTCCATTTTTTCATTCCACATTGTCTTCCTGTCCAGAGTAATATTGGTCTGTGGGGAAGCACAATGCTTCGAGTGTAGTTTAATTGACTAAACGAAGCAAATTATTTGATTTGATGATTTTTTTGTATTCAAATTACTCGAGGTACTCAAGGAATCGTTTCAGCCCTACATGTGTGTATATAGTATCTTACAAAAGTGAGTACACCCCTCACATGTCAGCAACCATTTTTGTATATTGGATTAATTTATTTCAGTAATTCAACTCAAATTGCGAAACTTGTGTATTAAATAAATTTAGTGCACACAGACTAAAGTAGTTTAAGTCTTTGGTTTTTTTTATTATTATTATCTTTTATTATGTTTTTAAAGTAATTTTTAAAGTAATGATTTTGGCTCACATTAAACAAAAGCCCACCAATTCACCAATTTCATCTAAAAAAATTTGAATATTTCATAAGACCAATAAAATTTTTTTTTTTTATTGAATTATTGGCCTTCTGGAAAGTATGTTCATTTACTGTATATGTACTCAATATTCGGTAGGGGCTCCTTTTGCTTTAATTACCCCATTAATTCGGCATGGCATGGAGGTGATCAATTTGTGGCACTGCTTAGGTGGTATGGTAGCCCAGGTTTCTTTGACAGTGGTATTCAGCTCATCTGCATTTTTTGGTCACTTGTTTCTCATTTTCCACTTGACAAAACCCAATAGATTATCTATGGGGTTCAGGTCTGGTGAATGGTCATTTAACAAACTTTTGGTGCTTTTGGCAGTGTGGGGGCAGGTGCCAAATTCTGCTGGAAAATGAAATCAGCATCTTTAAAAAGCTTTGCAGCAGAAGGAAGGATGAAGTGCTCTAAAATTTCCTGGTAAATTGGTGCAGTGATGTTAGTTTTCAAAAAACACAGTGGACCAACACCAGCAGATGACAATGCACCCAAACCACTGGACTTCAATCAACTTGGGCTATGAGTTTTCTCCACAATTTTGCTTGACAAGCCTCTCAGGGCTGCGGTTCTCTTGGTTGGTTGTGCATCTTTTATTTCCACACTTTCACTCAACTTTCTGTTAACATGCTTGGTTACTGCACTCTGTGAACTGCCAGCTTCATTGGTAATAAATGATTGTGGCTTACCCTCACTGTGAAGGGTGTCAATGATTGTCTTCTGGACAACTGTGAACCAAAATGAGAGACCATTTTGAAGGCTCAGGAAACCTTTGCTGGGGTTTTGAGTTGATTAGCTTTTTAGCATGTCACCATATTCTAATTTATTTTAGCTAATTGAGTAAATTGGTGGGGTTTTGTTAAATCATCACAATTAAAAAAAACAAAGACTTAAGCTACTTCAGTCTGTGTGCATTGAATTTATTTGATACAAGATTTTTGCAAATTCAGTTGAATATATATATGAATATATAATAAATAAACGTTTTCACGACATTCTAATTTATTGAGATGCAACTGTATTTTAGAGTAGGCAATGTGCAGCTTGTGTGGCAGATTTACTGTCCTCTGAAAATAACAAAATACAGCCATTATTGTCCAAATAGCTGGCAACAAAAGTGAATGTTATCTAAGTGATACTAAGTGATAACAGCTGTACATCATGTAACCATGCAAAGCCACATGCACATCCTATCCATCAATTTCATGTTTTTGTCTGCTTGACAGATCATACAGATTTGTGTATCTTGAATTAGAGCAGTTAAAATTTGGTAATTTGAGTACAATGCTATCATACTGACCACAGGATGTTCAACATGGCACCTCATGGCAAAGAATTCTCGGAGGATTTAAGAATTAGAATTGATGAGACTGAGTTACAGTACAGTGGCCAGGTTTATACAGAGGTTTTCCAAGACGGGTTCCACTTGGAACAGGCCTCACAAGGGTCGATCATGAAGTTAAATCCTAGTGCTGTGCTTAAGGTGCAAAAGCTGGTTTGAAAAAACTGCCAGCAGCCAGCATTGCTTTAGAGGTTGCAGAAATGGAAGGCCCACTTGTCAGTGCTTAGACCCACGCCACACACTGCAACAAGTCAGTTTGCATGGTTGTCATCCCAGAGGAAGCCTTTTCTGAAGCTGGCTCACAAGAAAAATTGAGTCTTGCCTACAGTCAAGCATGGTGGTGGTAGCATCATGGTCTGGGACTGCATGAGTGCTGCTGGTACTGGGAAGCTGCAGTTCACCGAGAGAAACATAGATTCCAACATTTACTGTGCCATTCTGAAGCAGAACATTATGCCCTACGTTTAGAAACTGGGCCGAATGGCAGTTTTCCAACAAGAAAATGTCCATAAAAAACCTGACAACTGCCTTGCTGAAGGGGTGAAGGTGTGGCCAAGAATGTCTCCCCCTTTTGAGCAACTGTGGGGCATCCTTAAACGGAAGGTGGAGAAGAGCCATGTGTCAAACATTCAGCAGCTTTGTGATGTCATTATGAAAGAGTGGAAGAGGATCCCAGCATCAACCTGTGCAGCACTGGTGAATTCCATGCTCTGGAGGATTAAGGCAGTGCTAGATAACAATGGTGCTTACACAAATATTGACACTTTGGACAGAATCTTTAACATGTTCGCTTAGGGTGTACTCACTTTTGTTGCCAGAGGACATATTTTTTCAGAAAATTCAGAAAAACTGTACTGTTATACAAGCTGCACAATGAATACTCTAAAATATTTCCTAGTTTTATGTCTTTAGCTTTGTCCCTTGAGAACGTCTCTTCATTCACCTAAGATTACTTAAACCTCTTATAACCTTTATTCTCAATTTACATGCCTTAATTTCTGCCTTCCTTACTAACTCTCTCACCATAGATGGTTGGATCGTAGTGAAGATGACGGACAGATAGTACGGGAGCTGGTGCCAAGTGCGGATGGTCAACGCTTGTTTAGTGAGTTCACACACACACACACACACACACTGAATTATTACAATCATGCTTAATGACAAGATCAGCAATTAAAGTGTGTGGGTCTGTGTGCATGTGCTTGTGTTTTAAAGATGTGAGTTACCACATTGCCATTAAGACAGGCAGCATTAGTGGTGCAAGCTCAGACTCGAAAGTGTTTGTTAAACTCTACGGGGAGAAAGGCGACACCAATAAGATCCTGCTTGTCACATCAGATACCTGCCACAATAATTACTTTGAAACTGGCCAGACTGACATCTTCACTGTGGAGACCGCTGATCTTGGCACGGTGAATATCACACAAATTTCTGTAGGCTCTGTCTATACACCTTATATCATAACGTTTATTAATAATTATAAAAGACTGTTTGTAATAAACATAGTATATAATACTAATCTTTTTTTACCATTTACTATTTAAATGTAGTATATGTGTGTGGGTTGGTATACCTACACTAATGCAAACAGTGGAGAGAATATTTGGCAGCTGACACCACACTTCTTTGCTCAATCATTAGACAGACAATTTTATCTGAACTTGTGTGGATTTATTCTCTATCCCACCTCATTTACAAGCCAAACAAAATATAATTACAAATATTATAAGTAATACCTTTATTATGAAACCATGGCTATAGAAACAATCAATACTATACTGAAAATGCAGTATAACAGTACTATACTGAAAATGCAGTATATTATCTCATGCAACAAAAAATAAATGCCCTGACTAAAGCCAGAAAACAAATTAACACAATTAAACAAGTCTCCTTTCACTGCAGCCACAACTGCGCTTCCCGCTTCAATATTAACATATTAAAATGCAAGTGAATATTTTTGCATTTTTCGTGCATTATGGTTTTCCTGGGGATTTGTTATTAAAGCAAATTGTGTGTTTTTGTGCAAATACGAAGAGAAAGAAAATGCAAATGTTAAAATGATCCATGAACAACTTTTGAACTGTTTTGGTTGACCATTTCTTACGATGTGTTTAAGAACAGTGAGAACATGAAAATGCCGATATTACTGTATGCCTGCTAGATGGCCCTAGTGCTGCAACTCAAAATCTTATTGGTTAAAGCAATAGCTTCAAGCAATTTGTACTTTATGCTACAGGTGCCTGCACTGTTGATTCTGAAGGCCTCACAACAGATTCCTTTGACCCTGGCAACACGTGTTGTTATGGTTGAAATCTGAAACACTTTCGAGAAAAGCTATTAAATAAAGAGAATAGAATATTGGGCATAATTAAAAACATACTCATAGACAAATATATATTAAATCTTAAGCCAGTGATTCTAATAGAAGGCAGCACCCAAATTTGTGTCTTGCCCACACAATCAAAGTTTGATTTTGATTATTTTAGCCAAAGAGCACAGAACATACAAGCTTGATTTCTACCTTCTGATTGGGTGGGCAGCTTTTAGCCAATAAACAATGCTTACTCTCTAACAGTCTTACCCAAAGCCCCACTGCAGCAGCACAGAACAGTTTTTCATAGATTTAGCTCCATACTATCTTTATTCAATTTTGTCTATTTATCCCAGTTTGTGATTGTTGTGCAGCAGTTAAAGAATGCTTGTTAAACCAGAAATTCAGTGATATTTAGTAATCTTGGCTCATGAGAAATCCATAACAAATTCTTTAAACATGGATGAATATGTACGGATCTTTGCCAAGAGAAAAAGGAGACTAATGCTGTTGATACATGGATAGACAGAACAATAAGCTAGACAGAAAAAAATTGGATATAACTGATAAACAATATAAATAAAGTTTCAGGTTGATGTTGGCTATGAAGTAATAAAGTGAGGAAATAAAATATACTTTTTTTTAAAGTGCTATAAAAGTGAAAAAAAAGAAAAGAAAATGTAATATAGTGTTTTGATTTTGTACCGAATTTTTTAAATAGGCTTGATAAGTGAAATGATATAGGATTCAATTTTAATTCATTTCAACTAATGTGATCGATTATAAAAACAAGATTTATGGAGTTTAAAATTAAAATACAGTTAAACGTTTTAAGTTTTTATTATCATTGTCATAATTTTAGTTTGAATTAGATTTTTTCTAATTTTGTAAATATTAGTTGTGGGGAGAGCTAGATTAGGTTTTGGGGCCACTACCACTGTTTGCCCACCTATTATTTGTACCAGCCCACCCTAATATAATTGGCTGGAACTGGCCCTGACAGTATTCCACTGGTGTCTATAGATGTAGATTAAGAACAAGATGTGTGTCTCAGTCTTTTTGTGTACATATTCTGTGAAGTTTTTATCTGTGTATGTGTTGACCTTGGCTTCCTGTGGGACCTGCAGATAAATCGACTTCTGATTGGTCACACAAATGAGGGCTTGCAGGCAGGTTGGTTCTTGGACAGTGTATTATTCTGGGTGCCAGTGCATGGTCTTCAGTATATGTTCCCCAGTCACCGCTGGCTCTGTAAAGACGAGGCTGATGGCAAAGTGGAGGTTGAGATCTACCCAAGTGAAAAACTGGATATTGAAAAATGTAAAAGAGCACACACACACACACACACATACACACACAGAGAATATTTAACTATTATGTTACTCTCATGCATTTTGTAATTGCAGTAATTAACTATGAGGTGACAGTTGTGACGGGGGAAGTTTTTGCAGCTGGCACTGATGCCAAGGTGTTTCTGCAAATCTATGGTGAAGAGGGCAAGACTGAAGTCATTCAGCTCAAGAGCCGTTCAAACAACTTTGAAAGAGGGACCACCGAGATCTTTAAAGTGAGTGAGCATGTGTGTTGTGTAAAGGTCAAGATGCCTAAATAGTTATACGCTATACTATATACAATACACTGTATAAACAGAGATGTTGAGGAGAGAGCCTGTGAATAGCCTGTTTGTGTTTATTGCAAATGAAAGGCAGAAAATAAAAATGTTATAATTTAATATATAATATTTATAATTTAATATATGTATACTGTATGTATGTGAATATATACACACACACATTAAAGGTGTATTAAAGGCATTACTGTACTATTATGTCTATAATATCATGTCAGATTGAGGCTCTGGATGTGGGGCGAGTCTATAAGATCCGAATTGAGCACAATGGAGCAGGTCTAGCTCCGGGCTGGTTTCTGGAGAATGTGGAAGTTAAACGGCTCATCATGGCCATGGTAAAGCCTGAGAAAAAAGAGGAGGAGAAGAAAGACAAAAAAAAGAAAAAGAAGAAAAAGGTGAGCAAGGCTACTGACAGGACATTTTCACATCTTATGAACACAAATTAACTAAATCTTCCTTTTTTACATGTAGGAGGAAGATGAAGATCCATATGAGTTAAAAGAGGTGGTAAAGACATACAACTTTCTCTGCAGCCGGTGGCTTGCACGGGACGAAGAGGATGGAGAGATTGTGGTGGAGTTACTGGCTGAGGATTATGAGGAACTAGAGGGTATGAAGTGGTAGAGCAAGGAAAAGAGAGAGAGTGTTGTAACAATAGGTTTAATACAGTTCTGGCTATTGTATTGTGCATCTTTTAGTAATGATTATTTTTCCTGTGTGTGCACGTGTTTTCCAGAAAACACATATGAGGTCCATGTATTCACGGGAAACATATGGGGTGCCGGGACAGATGCAAATGTCTATATCAACATCTATGGCGAGATGGGAGACACAGGCGAGAGAAAGCTGCGCAAATCCAACCATTTCAATAAGTTTGAGCGTGGACAGGTGACAAGAAATGTCACTTATGTTGATATTTAAAAAATAATCTAATAAATTATCTACAATGCGCTGTAGTTTTTTAATTCACATTTGTATTAAGTTTAACTTTACCTGCTCAAATAAACTTCAAACTTCTAATCTTACAAACCAGTTAACTTGCTTAATTAGCAAATAATTTTCGAATGCAAAACAATACATGCACACGCTAATATGAACAAATTTTAGAACTGGTAATGTGATAAAGTAAAGTAATTCTCAATCACACTTAAATGTATGCAATTTTTGTAATCTTGCATATGTAAAACCATTTCCTTTAATTAAGCAATGAGGCAATACCAATATGGCATTGCACTACCAATGTAAACATGCACATGCTGGCATTTCTACCTCTTTCAGGTGGATGTGTTCACCCTCATGGCAATGGATCTAGGGCAGCTGAGAAAGCTTAGGATTCGGCATGATAACAAACAGGCCAGTGCAGGGTGGTACTTGGATCGCGTGGAAATTGTGGACATGAAGGAAGAAACAATGTAAGCGTGTCTTTCACAAATGCACATGCAAACTCTTCTTCTTCTTCTTTCTTTTTTAGCCAATTACCCAATTACCTACCTATCTACCTATATACAGTATGTCCCTCCTCTGCCCATGTCCAAACCATCTCAATTGAGCCTCTCTCCCTTTTTTCCCTAAAACGTCCCACATGCACGGTCTTATAAACTCATTTCTAATCCTGTCCATCCTCATCACTCCCAATGAAAATCTCAGCTTCCACAAATGCACATGCAAACAATGGCATCCAATTTTACTGTCACAATTACACACGCTTTGTGACAGTAAAGAGTCACAGTTTTTAGGAGATACTTCTATTGACAATAGCCAAATAATTATATGCCCTGACCATATTACTTTTTGTAACCAAAAGGACATCTTTGGGGTTTTTTAGCAAAAACTCAAAATAGTGCACTATGTTGTATTGTACAATGTGTAGGACTACAGGCCTGCCAATGAAGTTAATATCTCCCAAATATTTTCCCAAATTGCTTATTTTTATAACTGATTAAATATAAATATACATTCTCAACCCTATTCTAAACACTATATATTTTTTATGTGTTTTAGGTATTTTTTCCCCTGTCAACGATGGCTAGCAGTGGATGAAGATGATGGCCAGCTAGCACGTGAGCTAGTTCCAGTGGATGAGGCATTCATGACTAAGGAATCTGATCAGGGATCTCCAGCACAGCTTGGACTTGAGCAGAAAGGTCAGCCAATAACATAAGAAACAATAACATCAAAAAATACATACTAAGCATCACAGGACAGCTTTACAAACATAGTTTTCTCTGTTGGCTAATTAGCCTCATATGACCCTTGATGCCTGTAAGAAGGTGAAGAACAGACTGCTAATTAATTATTAATTGATGTATTCATTTTTAATATAAACAAGAACAAACATTTCCTGGAGGAACTGGTCAATAATGAAGGATTTTGGTGCCTGCACAGTGATAGAGTAGGAACCGTGGGTACCTCATAGCTCAAGGTTCCTGTACATGTTCTGACATGTACATGTGGGTTTTTTTACTGGTACAGATTCAAGCTTTCAAGAAAGATTCCTGTATTATTTTATGTACTGTATCTAAGTTCTTTCGTGTTAAATCCTCTGTATTAATATATTATTTATGTACAAATATAACACCTTATTTACTATTCTTGTCAATATTTGTGAATATACATAATTCAATTATAGCTATACATTCAATGTATAGAATAACTGTACCTTATCCACCATGTATGTGTTGGTAGCCATGTCGACCACATACACCATGCGAATAAAAACAGGAGATAAAAAGAATGCTGGAACTGATGCCAATGTTTACACTGTTTTATATGGGACAAATGATGACACAGGTAAGTACCAGCTCTGTATGAGTTAATGTTTGAGGTAAAATAACAAAAAGAATTACAGGAAAATACAGTTGACCATAAAAAGGAATTGAACAGTATGCCATTATTAAGAATAAAATATATGTGTGTGTAATTAGGTATCATTAATCTAAAGGCCTCAAAAAACCATAGGAACAAGTTTGAGAAGGGAATGATCGATGAGTTCACTATAGAGGCAGTAGACCTCGGCAGCCTTAAAAGAATCCGTATTGGACATGACAATGCAGGTACGCAAAAGCATGCACACACATTCACCGATACATACTACTGCCTAATATTTAGTTGTACAACTGTTCTGCCAAACTGATTAACTCTAACCCACAAAGATTTCAATTTGTAGATAGTATATTAGGTTTTATTTTATGGGTGCACACCTTTATTATTTTGAATTGTTCAACGATTAACTGTTTGCACATCTACTGTACAACATGTAGAAGAACAGGTTACTATTTTATGATCTTTATATTGATACATCTCCTATGTGTATTATGATGTATTTACATTTATGCAGTAGTATAAGCATGGTCATATATTCTCTTATGAATTACACTATTATATTATAATTGCTAAATTTACACTTGGGCATATTTGTACAGTAAAACCCCGTTGTACGAGCAAACGGAGATACGAGCGACCTTACTCGCAAAATTTTACCCCGTTTCACGAGCAAATTTCGAAGGCACGAGCAAACCCACGCTGCCGGTTCCACGTTTTCAGCGGAGGGTTGCATCAGTCGCTTAGTTGTTCTCGTTGTTCTCTCGTTGTTCAGTGCAGCAAAAAACGTAACTTTTTTATGTTTTATATTTTTATTTCACTAGAAATCTTGAAAAATGTCTCCCAAGTAAATCGTTGTAAAAACGAAAGTAAATAGAATTACCATGGAAACCGAGGAGGTTATGAGCGGGGTGCGCGTCTCACACTCGCAATCAACCACTACCACATGAGTAAGTGTTATGCGAGAAACAGAGGCGGAACCCGAAGTCAAAGCAAACAAAGTTTATTTTGCAAAAACGCGTACTCTCAGTAACTGGGAAGTATTTCAGTGGTGCGCGGTGGGAGCGCGGTCCACTTAGTCCAGAACTGGATGAGAAGCAGTCTGTGTAATATCCAAAGGAGCGCATAGGAGAAGCGTGCCGGTGACCACAAGCACAGGAGACTCGTGCCATGTACAGCCAAACCATTGATAATAACAGACAGCGAGTGAGGGTGAATGAGGGGTTTATATATGGTTGGGTGATAAGTGCTAAACGAGAGTCAGGTGTGTGATTAGTAAGCCAGCGAGCAGCTCCGTGCGGGCGGGGCACGCACGGGAGAAGAATCAGGGAGCTCCCTGACATTAAGTGTTAAATTATGTTTACATTACAGTAATTTGCGGTGTATTTGTTTGTTAAAATAGGCTATAAATACTTTTTAAGTGCAGAAATAAGTGATTGAATAAGATCTTGGAACGGATTAAATCACTTTTACATTCATTCTTATGGGAAAAATCAGTTCGAACGTACGAGCAAATGGACCTACGAGCAATTTTCAAGAACGGATTATGCTCGTACAACGAGGTTCCACTGTATAAGTAATTGTAGTATGTCGGTTTTCTCAAACTGTATGCACTTGTTTTATTAAAAAAATGTTTTTAATTGCCCTGATATGTTGTGTAAATAGGCAAAAAAATGACAAAAAGTACTCCCTCTTCTAACCTTCAAGATAAAGTATATAAAACATTTTTTAATTATAGATATATCTGAAACTTCTGTATAAGCTTTTGGCGTGTGAGTGTATGTGTGTGTTTCTTCTTCTTCTTTCAGCTTCTCCCACTTGGGGTTGCCACAGCGGATCATCTGTCTTCATACCCCCCCTGTACTCTACATCTGCCTTGGCATGTTCAGCTCTGCTACCTCCAGCTCCACCTCTTCTCTTTTAGTTAATGTCACTGTCTCTCAACCGTACAACATCGCAGGTCTCACCGTAGTCCTATAAACTTTTCTTTTAACTCTTGCAGATATCCTTCACAAATCACTCCTACCACTCTTCTCTATCCACTCCACTCTGCCTGCACTCTTTTCTTTACTTTTCTAACACACTCTCCATTACTTTGCACTGTTGACCCCAGGTACCTGAACTCCTCCACCTTCTCCACCTCTTCTCCCTGCATCCCCACCACTCCACTGCGCTCCCTCCCTTTTATTCACACATATGTACTCTGTCTAACTCCTACTGACTTTCATTCTCCTTCTCTCCAGCACGTACCTCCAGCTCTCCAGGCTCTTCTCAACCTGCTCCCTACTCTCACCACAAATCACCTGCAAACATCATAGTCCACAGAGACTTCTGTCTGACCTCGTCCAACAACCTGTCCTTTACCACTGCAAACAGGAAAGGGCTCAGATCCGATCCTTGATGCAGTCCAAACTCCACCTTGAACTAGTCTGTCGTTCCTATTGCACACTTCACTGCTGTCACACTGTCCTCATACATGTCCTGCACCACCCTCGCATACTTCTCTGACACACCTGACTTCCTCATCCAATACCACAACTCCTCTCTCGGCTAACAAGGCATATTTCAGCCTGTGGATGCATATGCATCAATTTTTCAACTTGACTTTTTGATATTATTGGAAAATGTTTAGTTTTAGGTATAATTTTTAACTTATTTACAAAGAATTCTTTTTTTATATAGAATCCCCCATATTTGGTGTAAATATTACAGACAATTATTTACAGTGTACGTGTGCATGCATGTGTGTATGTGTGTGTGTGTGTGTGTGTGTGTGTGTGTGTGTGTGTGTGTGTGTGTGTGTGTGTGTGTGCGTGGCCAATCTGTATGTTTGTGTTAGGTACCTCTCCTGGATGGTTTTTGGACTGGGTAGAGATTGACGCTCCATCTATGGGCCAGTGTTTGTGCTTCCCATGTGGCCGCTGGCTTGATAAAAAAGAAGATGATGGGGCCATCTTTAGAGATCTCTACCACAACAAGTTACAGACGAGATTATACACACCTTGTATGAGACACACACACACACACACACACACACACACACACACACACACACACACACACACACACACACACACACACACACACACACACACACACACACAACCACAACAAAGTTTTTTTCTTAGGGTTAATCTGGAAACTGCCTTTGGCACACAAAGCAGAGGTCATCAATCCTTGGTGTAGTGAAATCCAAAACTGAAAAATTTAGCCAGTGAAAGCAAATACTTGGAATTAATGGACGAGGAGCAGGGGGTGCAGACTGTGCAGAGTAAACAGGGAAATAGCAAGTAAATAACAAAAACTTAAAACGATAAATGTTAGGTATTATTACCACTATGGATTAATTTGTTAATCAGTGAACATAATAAATGTATGACATTTAAATTAGTTCTTATCTGAAGCCCATATTTAATCAGCTGGTTTGTTGGTTTGTTTATTTACCAAATAAATAATTATGATATATTTTTTTGGAATGTGTAACCAATTAAAATATGAATTTACTAGATGGCAACATTATGAGATAAAACTATTTTTTGCATTGCTTACACAATGCTTTTATGATGATTGGGGTCCTTGTAACTGAAATCACTGAAATGGTGGTCAGTAAAACAATGTTAAACAGTTTTACATAGCTGGTATACTTTACTATCTTATCATTCTAATTCATAAACATATGCCATGTAAGTATCACATTATGTTTGATTATTCACATTTCTTCTTCATTTAACTTGAGTGACTTAATTAGCAGCTTAGCTGCCAAACACATCTGGATTTTTATGTCTTGTTTGATCAGTACAACAGAAGAAACAGATAAAAGAGAACACACACCTGTTTTTCAAACCACCAGCTGCCACTGATGTATGTGTGTAAGATAGCAATAGTAATGTAGAACTTCTCCTTATTGGTGTTATTCTATCTGATCTGTCATGTACTAGATGTTCCATATGAGATTAGAATCTTCACCAGTGACATTTTTGCGGCGGGGACAGATGCTGATGTCTTCATTGTCCTGTATGGGCAGAATGGCATACGCACAACTCAGAAATCTCTTTGCCTCAACAAGAGAGAAAGGTGCATGAATTTTGAACGAGGCGCTGAGGATATGTTCATTGTGGAGGTAAAACACACACATGCACTTGATCCATGTGTTTTTGCTTGACTATAACAAACTTTTTAATATGAAAATTTACATTTAAAATAGTGGGTGGTGGTAGCCACAATTTTAACATATGCAGTATACTTTTAAGCAAAAAAAAGTGTTAAGCTATTATTTAGGAATAAGCATAGTTGGCTTTGACCCATTTATCATTATGTTAATGACGGATGCAATGGTAATGAAAGTATAAGGAATTTTGTCTCTGCAGCTGGAGGACATTGGTGACATTATCGAGAAAATCAGGATTGGCCATGATAATCGTGGAGTAAACGGGGGTTGGCATCTTGACAGAGTGGAGATCAGGAGATTGCTAAGGAAAGGAAAGGTACTCACACTGAACTGGAATATAAGTCAAATCGGATCTGATGCGATCAAGCATTTAGGACAGTATTTTACAATGTTACAAACAGATACATTACATTGCCAAATGTTGGTGGACACGTGACCAACACATTCTCATTCTCACTTTTTTGTGATACCGTAATATGATCTAATTCTCTGGCAAGCATTTCCACTATATTTTGAAGCATAGCTGTAGGGATTAATAAGGTTAGGCACTAATGTTCGATAAAAAGGCATGGAATGCAATCTGAAGTTGTTTAATGGGGTTGAGCCCAGGACTCAGGGTCCTGGTTGAGTTGTAGAATATTTGAGTTCTTTCACACCAAACATGTCATACATATAACATAAGCGATACTTTCATTAAACTTCCTATTTGCGCATTGATAGTGTCATGCCTGGAACAGGTTAAGCCGATTACATCCAATTTAATTAAATGTCAATGCTACAGCAATACAAATGCATTCAACACAACTGTGTGATTCCAGTGTTGCTACAACAGTTCAGTGGTGGACAAAGTACACAAACCATGTTCTTCAGTAAAAGTAGAGATACACTAGGTAAAATATTACTTAAGTAAAAGTAATAGTGCTCACTTTAAATTTTCACTTGAGTCTTCTTCTTCTTCTTCGGCTGCTCCCATTAGTGGTCACCACAGCGGATCATCCGTCTCCATACCACCCTGTCCTCTACATCTGCCTCTTTCACACCAACTACCTGCATGTCTTCCCTCACCACATCCATAACCTTCTCCTAGGCCTTCCTCTTTTCCTCCTACCTGGTGGCTCCATTCTCAGCATTCTTCTACCAATATAAATCATGTCCCTCCTCTGCACATGTCCAAACCATCTCAATCTCGCCTCCCTCACCTTGTCACCAAAACATCCTACATGCGCTGTCCCTCTAATAAACTCATTTCTAATCCTGTCCATCCTCGTCACTCCCAACAGAAACCTTAACATCTATCACAATATCATCCGCAAACATCATAGTCCAGGGAGACTCCTGTCTGACCTCGTCCGTCAACCTGTCCATCACCACTGCAAACAGGAAAGGGCTCAGGGCCGATCCTTGATGCAGTCCAACCTTCAGCCTGAACCAGTCTGTTGTTCCTACTGCACACTTCACTGCCGTCACACTGTCCTCATACATGTCCTGCACCACCCTCACATACTTCTCTGACACACCTGACTTCCTCATACAGTACCACAGCTCCTCTCTTGGCACTCTGTCGTACGCTTTCTCTAAATCCACAAACACACAATGCAATTCCTTCTGACCTTCTCTATACTTCTCCATCAACATCCTCAAAGCAAATAAGGCATCTGTGGTGCTCTTCCTCGGCATGAAACCATACTGTTGCTCACAGATGGTCACCTCTTCTCTCAGCCTGGCTTCCACTACTTTTTCCCATTACTTCATGGTGTGACTGATCAACTTAATTCCCCTGTAGTTACTGCAGGTCTGCACATCTCCCTTATTCTTAAAGATCGGTACCAGCACACTCCTTCTCCATTCCTCAGGCATCCTCTCACCTTCCAGAATCCTGTTAAACAATCTGGTTAAAAACTCCACTGCCATCTCTCCTAAACATCTCCATGCTTCTACTGGTATGTCATCTGGTCCAACCGACGTTCCACTCTTCATCCTCTTAATCGCTGCTCTCACTTTCTCCTTACTAATCCTACCTACATCCTGCTTCACCAACTCCACATCATCCACCCTTCTCTCTCTCGGATTTTCCTCATTCATCAGCTGCTCAAAATACTCCCTCCACCTTCTCAACACACTCTCCTCACTAGTCAACACATTTCCCTCTCCATCCTTTGGTATAATCCAATCGGTATAAATCCTTTTCTCCTTCCTTAGTGTTCAACCTCTCATACAGCTCCTCATATGCCTTTTCCTTGGCTTTCGCCACATCCTCTTCACCTGCTGCCGCATCTCCTTTTACTCCTGCCTACTTTTCTCATCACTCTGTCTATCCCACTTCTGTTTTGCCAACCTCTTTCTCCTTATGCTCTCCTGCACTTCCTCATTTCACCACCACGTCTCCTTGTCTTGCTTTCTATTTCCAGATGTCACACTAAGTACTTTTCTAGCTGCCTCCCTCATCACTCCTGCAGTAGTTGCCCAATCATCCGACACCTCTTCAACAACACCGAGCCTCTGTCTGACCTCTTCCCTGAACCTCACACTACACTCTTCCTCCTTCAGTTTCCACCATCTTATTCTTCTTTCAGTCCTCACTCTCCTCCTCTTCTTCTTCACCTCCAAAACCATCCTACAGACCACCATCCGATGCTGTCTAGCTACACTGTCCCCTGCCAACACCTTACAGTCTCCAATCTCCTTCAGGTTGCATCTCCTGCATAGCACATAGTCCACCTGTGTGCACCTTCCCCCACTCTTATACGTCACCCTATGATCCTCCTTCTTCTTAAAATAAGTGTTCACCACTGCCATTTCCATCCTTTTAGCAAAATCTACCACCATCTGCCCTTCCACATTCCTCTCCTTAAAACCATACCTACCCATCACCTCCTCATCACCTCTGTTCCTTCACCTACATGCCCATTAAAGTCTGCCCCAATCACCAATCGTTCTTTCCTAGGTACACCATCTACCACTTCATCTAATTCACTCCAGAATCTTTCCTTCTCCTCCATCTCACAGCCAACTTGTGGAGCATAGGCACTGATGACATTTATCATCATCCTTCAACTTCCACCTTCACGATCATCACCCTATCAGAAACTCTCTTCACCTCCACTACACTCTTACTGTACTCTTCCTTCAGAATCACCCCTACACCATTTCTCTTTCCATCCACAACATGATAAAACAGTTTAAACCCACCTCCAATGTTCCTGGCCTTACTCCCTTTCCACTTGGTCTCCTGAACACACAACATATCCACCTTTCTCCTCTCCATCATATCAGCTATCTCTCTCCCTTTACCCGTCATAGTACCAACATTTAAAGTACCAACCCGAACCTCCACTCTCCTACACTGCTCCTTTCCCAGCTGTCTCTGTAGACGTCTTCCATCTCTCCTTCTCCTCCTTCGGCCAACAGTAGCCCAATTTCCACCAGTACCCTGTCGGCTAACGATACCTGTGGCGGTCGTTGTTAACCCGGGCCTCGACCGATCCGGTATGAAATTCTCATTTGTGATCCGCATATTTGATTTAGCACATGTTTTACGCTGGATGCCCTTCCTAACGCAACCCTCCCCATTTACCCGGGCTTGGGACCGGCAATAAGAGTGCACTGTCTTGTGCATCCATAATGGCTGGGTTAAACTTTCACTTGAGTAAAAATACAAAATATATTGCCTTTAAATTTTAAGTACAATAACGAATTACAAGTACCTGGTTACTGTCCACCACTGAAACAGTTTAGGGAAAGACTCCTTGTGCGATGGTCAATTGTCCAGAAACATTTGTCCATATTGTGTCCATACACTTCAATACTCAGTATTGGATCAACAAATGAGAGTTTGGATTTGTAATTGTGTATATGTGTGTATGTGTATGCAGGGCTCGGAAACTGCTATTTTCCCTTGCAAGAGTTGGTTAGCATACTCAGAAGAAGATGGTGAAACGATACGGGAGCTGGTCCCCTCTGACATCATCATTGAAAAGTTGTCTCGAGATGGAACACTGAAAACAATTCAGACCGAAGTGGATGATGCACTAGAGAGTATGTAATATACAAAAGTACATTTATCTATCTATCTATCTATCTATCTATCTATCTATCTATCTATCTATCTATCTATCTATCTATCTATCTATCTATCTATCTATCTATCTATCTATCTATCTATAGGTTAGGGTTACTGTATATGCCCTTGTTTATTTACATTATTTACTGTGTCCATAAATAAACAAATCTCTACAGAGATGAGATGAGCTTTCTTTCACATTCAAGATCACGTGAATTCATCTATGAAATTATGCCCTCCATTACCACTACAGCTACAGCTGTATCTGATGACTAAACATGGCTCATTCAGATCCAGTGTCATTGACTGTATTCAGTGCAAAGTCTTTTTGGCCTTGGGAGTTAAATTCTCTCTCAAATCTGCCTATGCCCGGTAAATTCAATGAATCCACCCACCACCAAGTAATGAGCAGTTGACAGCTTTGTGGCCAAAACTTGCAATAAACTTTCGGCTTCTGCCATTAGGGGTCACCACAGCGGATCATCCGTCTCCATACCCCCCTGTCCTCTACATCTGCCTCTTTCAAACCAACTACCAACCTCACCACATCCATTAACCTCTTCCTTGGCCTTCCTCTTTTCCTCCTTCCTGGTGGCTCCATCCTCAGCATTCTCCTAACGATATACCCCATGTCCCTCTGCACATGTACAAACCATCTCAATAACATATATATATATATATATATATATATATATATATATATATATATATATATATATATATATATATATATATATATATATATATATATATATAACAAAAGTGCTTCATCTGGTTATAAAAAGAGGAAAATAAAGATTGCTGGAAGATCACTGCTAATGGTCATATTACCACATGCTATCTTGTGGACATTTACATTTTACATTTACAATATAAGCTGTAAATGTTTGAAAATACTGTAATTATGATTCATGCTCAATAGTTTTATATACTTTTGTTATTATTTTATTTTCAGGAGAATTGCAGTAATGCATAGTCATTTGCTTTATTAATATTGGACAGTTACAAAAATTATGTGGTGGTGTTTGTGTGTGTTTCTAAGTGTGTCTATGTGTGTTCAGTTCACATATATTCAGTGACTGTGACCACGGGTGACGTGTATGGGGCAGGCACAGATGCAAATGTATTTATCACTATATATGGAGACATGGGGGATTCCGGAGAACGTAAACTCAGCCAGTCGGAGAACAACAGGAACAAGTTTGAAAGAGGAGCGGTAAGGGACCCACTATATAAAGTGGTTTACATAAAAATGTATGTAGTCCTGTTTATAAATAAAATATTTAGGTATTATTACACTTACAGCATTTCTCAATTTAATTTGTGTTCATAAGAACTGCACTGTATTTGCAACTACTCAACACGTTTAACATTTCTAACATGTATATCAATATTGAACAAATAAACACTCAAAAGTAATTTAAATGTTGTGCACACCATATCAACGAGCTCACAAGAAAATGGAGATGAATCAAGTTTCTTCTGAGGTTTCCAATATTGTGAAAATGAGGTAAAAAGTCATCCTGGTTATTGACACCTTGCTAAAGGTTTTGGTGAATATATGTTCCTGCAGACTTTATGTACATCTGTAATACATAAAGACAAATTTTACAGCTAAGATGATTTTCCAAAGTTCTTACTGTACTAAATGTTTCACTAAATGAAAGTACTACATTATTACTACTTTATTATTATATTATTATTATATTATTACTCATTTTATTATGTAACTTTATTATAATGCTGGCCTTTACCAAGTTCTCATGTGATACCCAAATCAAACTGGAGCTATAAGCTACATGCAGTCATGGCCAAAATTGTTGGCACCCCTGGAATTTTTCCAGAAAATCAAGTATTTCTTACAGAAAAGTATTGCATTAACACATGTTTTGCTATACACATGTTTATTCCCTTTGTGTGTATTGGAACAAAACAAAAAAGGGGAGGAAAAAAAGCAAATTCAACATAATGTCACACAAAACTCAGAAAATGGGCTGGACAAAAATAATGGCACCCTTTAAAAAATGTGGATAAATAAGATTGTTTCAAGGATGTGATGCTCCATTAAACGCACCTGGGGCAAGTAACAAGTGTGGGCAATATAAACATCACACCTGAAAGCAGATAAAAAGGAGAGAAGTTCACTTAGTCTTGCAATGTGTGTGCCACACTAAGCATGGACAACAGAAAGAGCAGAAGAGAACTGTGTGAGGACTTGAGAACCAAAACTGTGGAAAAATATCAACAATCTCAAGGTTACAAGTCCATCTCCAGAGATCTAGATTTGCCTGTGTCCACAGTGCGCAACATTATCAAGAAGTTTGCAACCCATGGCACTGTAGCTAATCTCCCTGAGCATGGATGGAAGAGAAAAATTAATGAAAGGTTGCAACGCAGGATAGTCCGGATGGTGGATAAGCAGCCCCAAACAAGTTCCAAAGAAATTCAAGTTGTCCTGCAGGCTCAGGGATCATCCGTGTCAGCGCGAACTATCCGTCGACATTTAAATGAAATAAAACTCTATGGAGGACTCCACTGCTGACACCGAGACATAAAAAAGCAAGACTACAGTTTGCCAAAATGTACTTGAGTAAGCCAAAATCCTTCTTGGAAAATGTCTTGTGGACAGATGAGACCAAGATAGAGCTTTTTGGTAAAGCACATCATTCTACTGTTTACTAAAAATGGAATGGGGCCTACAAAAAAAAGAACACAGTACCTACAGTCAAATATAGTGGAGGTTCAAAGATGTTTTGGGGTTGTTTTGCTGCCTCTGGCACTGGGTGCCTTGAATGTGTGCAAGGCATCATGAAATCTGAGGGTTACCAAAGGATTTTGGGGCGTAGTGTAGGGCCCAGTGTCAGAAAGCTGGGTTTGCGTCCGAGATCTTGGGTCTTCCAGCAGGACAATGACCCCAAACATACTTCAAAAAGCACCCAGAAATGGATGGCAACAAAGTGCTGGAGAGGTCTGAAGTGGCCAGCAACGAGTCCAGATCTAAATCCCATTGAACACCTGTGGAGAGATCTTAAAATTGCTAATGACAAAAGGCAAAAGAGACCTGGAGCAGTTTGTAAAGGAAGAGTGGTCCAAACTTCCAAACGTGAGAGGTGTAAGAAACTTATTGATGGTTATAGGAAGTGACTTATTTCAGTTATTTTTTCCAAAGGGTGTGCAACCAAATATTAAGTTAAGGGTGCCAACAATTTTGTCCAGCCCATTTTTGGAGTTTTGTGTGACATTATGTCAAATGTGCTTTTTTTTCTCCCTTTTTTTGTTTTGTTCCAATACACGCAAAGGGAATAAACATTTGTATAGCTAAATATGTGTTAATGCAATACTTTTCTGTGAGAAATACTTGATTTTCTTAAAAAATTCCAGGGGTACCAACAATTTTGGCCATGACTGTAGTACAAATTAAAACTTTCACACATGAAAGATGTGGTTACATGGTACCAATTGCCTTTAAAAAGTAAGATTATTGCTTTGGACTAGCTTTTGTGGTGGATCATCTATTGACTCTTTTTTGGATCTCCTCTGATTGGTCAGGTGGACACGTTTAGTATTGAAGCAGTGGACCTTGGTGAGGTGTTCAAGATTTGCGTTCGTCATGACAACAGCATGCTAAGTCCTGATTGGTACCTGGACCAGGTGGAGGTTGTAGACACAGACACTGATGAAGTGTTTCTTTTCCATTGTGAACGCTGGCTGTCTCGTAAGAAGGAAGACAAGCGCATTGAAAGAGTCTTCTATGTCAAGGTGTGTGTGTCAGTGTTTGTGTGTTTTAAAATACTGACCATCTGTGAATCTCTAATCATATTTGAAACAAACACCTACCAAAAAAACTTACCACCCCCCACACTACACCACACCCGCTCCGATTCTCTTCTACTGCTCAAGTGTTCCCACAGGGTACTCATGTCTCAAGACTCTTTTCTGTTGTAACACCTAGGTGGTGAAAGGAAATTCTCCTTGATGTCTGAATAACTGAGTCTCTAGCAGTTTTCAAACAACGTCTAAACATCTGCCCCTTTCAGAAATGTTTAAATTAGCATTTGTGTAATTTTTTTCTTTTCTGTCTATGTCCTCCCAACAGAATTTTAGACTAAGGGTATTTGTACTCTATGATATAATGAACAAGGGGCATGATGTATTTATTGATAGTGAGCCCAAAGCAGCTCTGGATAAGGACATCATCATTTATCATAAATATAAATGAATAATTGGAGATTCAGGTTTGTGGCCCTTGTCCAAATGTAGAGGACACCAAATTTACAGAACCTACTCTATTGCTAGCACTTAGTACACATCTGCAATTCCTCCTCTAAAATAAAACGTTTTTACCAGGGGGAAAACAGAGTTGCTACTTCCTAAGATGTAAAACACAAAAAAAAGTAAACCATTAAATGTAAACCAGGTAACATTTTTATAAAATTCCACTACATAATACCACACAAAAAACACCAAATTAATAAATACTTATATTTCTATCTAATTAAGACGTAAATGGGTTACATCTCACAATTAGGGACTGGCTGTATGAGTATTGATTCATAGTCAGTCTTAGCATAATACATTCTGCTGGGATCAATAACCGCAAGCCTGCAGGTCAAAAGTGGATTATGGGTGGCATCACAAAAGGGTAGCTGCAAGTATTTCTGATAATGTAAGTACCTTTCAGCCTATTTAAGCTGTTAGCTGTTGTAGCGGAAATGGGAGCACCACTTTGATCCCATTAGCACCGGCGCAGCTGAATGTGTCAGCACAATGGATATTCAGTAGAAAGTAGGGCAAAGGAGGAAAGCATATAGACCATTAATAGCTAAAATCATAAGTGTAAGTACAAATGAGAATTTAGGTGTTAATACTATGATTAATACTGTTCTTTGCTCAAGTTTATATCACACAAGAGAAATAGGCTAGATGGCCTAAGAATGATACCGATTATAAACTTTGCATAATGAATGCATTCTTGTAAGATATTACTTTTTTGTCTTCTTATAGATATTTGGTATTTGGTATTATTTATTTCCATATTTAAAGAAAAAATTTTCACAGATTACAGTAGGATAAACAAATTCAGATTCAAATTAAGTATTCATTTGTGGTTGTGTAGGGATTCACAGGAGAAAGAGAGAGTGCATTCTGCCCTATAAGGAAAGTGACCAATCTGGACAGCAACATGAATAAAAAGAACAAAAAGCGAGCCAGTGAAGATGAGGATCAAGAGGAGGAGGAAGAGGAGGAACCTTCATGTAGGTGGATGCGCTCTCTCTCTCTATCTCTCTCTTTTACACACACATGCACACGCAGTGCTTTTTACAGCCATGTTATATTAAAAGTCTTATATTACATGTATGCTTGTGTGTGTGTATGTGTGTGTGTGTGTGTGTGTGTGTGTGTGTGTGTGTGTGTGTGTGTGTGTGTGTCTGTCTGTCTGTCTGTCTGTCTGTAGTAATACCATATCACCTGACAGTGAAAACAGGCTCTGATCGTGACGCAGGTACAAACAGCCGCGCTTATGTCATAGTTAAGGGATCAAAACAGAGGCAGACCGAGCTTATGTGGCTGGAGCTGGAAGGGAAGAGTGCCTTCGCACCGCAAGCACTTGAATATTTTACCTGTTATGGTAGAGATGTAGGAGAGATTAAAAAAGTGGAGGTGAGAACACATGCACACAGTCAGTTGCCATTTTTCAATGACATGAATAATAATAATAATAATAATAATAATAATAATAATAATAATAATAATAATAACAATAATAAATTACACTAGATGTAATAAGCTATAGCTGTAGTAAACTGAACTTTAACATAAGGAGCATATGAGTGTCTACTATCTAGTATCATTTAATTACATTGTGATTATTATTATACATAAATAATACACACAAACATTTTCAGAATTCACTGTAAATACAAATAATTTTTTAAAAAGTGTGTGTGTGTGTGTGTGTGTGTGTGTGTGTGTGTGTGTGTGTGTGTGTGTGTAGTTAGGTCATGATGGTGCCACCGCAGAAAGCTGCTGGTTTGTGGACCAGTTCTCTGTTGCTGTGCCGACCAAAGGGGTCATGTACGTTTTCCCCTGCAAGTACTGGCTGGCCAAAGATCGAGGGGAAGGCTTAACTGCACGCGTTTTTAATGTCATTGACGCGGACACTATAAGCATTTCGCGCAAGGTATATACACACAATTTATCTCACATTGTTGAGCCTTTGCCAAATCTGGAGCTGCATTATTTTTTTGTCTGGAATAAAAAAAATGGTTGCTACAAATAGCATGTAATCATTTGATCATAGGTTTATATATTAGTACTAGGGTAGAAGTTGACGCCACAGCTAGGCCAGTGGCTTAAATTGCCATCAAACATGATCCCCACCCAGTGACACTTCTTCAGTTTCACAGAATCATATGACATGGGTCTATTAAGGCCACTGTGCTGCTGGGTCATTATGGCGGTCATGTAGCCATTGCACTCATTAACTTACAAGGTAAAAGGTCTGCTGTTGTCCCAAATGTCTAAAGCTGATGCTTGACACCAGGTTTGCTTGCGTTGTTTGAAATATGGATGTGAGTAGGATGCAACTTTTTCCATGGTATCTGTTTTTTCCTTTTCTTTTCTTTCAACATGCCCTTCAGTAGCTGGGTGATTTCTATGTATGAGTCCACTGGGCAAGAACCCAAACATGCTTTGGTATTCCTGTGATATTTGTTTAGATGGATCAAATTCTCATAAGAATAATAATATTAAAATTTGTGATTTAAAACCATGACCTTGAAAAGATTATAGCAGTCACTGGTGACAAATAGTGATGAGTGTTTGATAATGTAGCAGATCACAGTGTCTCGTACTAGTTTAAACTGTCCTTATTTTCCTGGTAAAATAAGAGACACTGCCTTTGCTAACACTTCTTTTATAGGTACATCTATAATTTTATCACCATCTAAACTTGTTTTTTTAATTGTACTGGTGTCTGAATTAGACTGCGTGCATTTGCCATCAGGTGGCAGTGTTGTTTTTCTCTTGCCTCGAACTTAGCTGCTTTTGCTAGATGTGCTGAAGGGTCTGTGTTTGAGCATACTCCAATTCTTTATCACTGTTCTGCCTTTACTGCTGGTTCTTCCTTTTCCAGTGATTCTCACCCCCCTCTGTTCTGTTTAATCATATTCCCACAATGTGTAATCGTATTGTGTTTAATCAAATGCATTGGCAAACAGAAAAAAAAAAGCAGGGACAAAAAAATGGTCTTCAAGCAGAGATCAATTCAAGATAAGTGTACTTTAGTAGGTGTATACGTGTATTCTAGTACGCTATTAATTTGTGACTTAAAAAATATTAAACTGTTTCATATATCATTTTTGTTTTAAAAGAAGAAAAATCGGTATTACTTGAAAATTGAGAGCGATACACTCTACTTCCACACATTTTGTCTGTACTGTGATGTTATGGCATGTACATTAATTATTCATAACTTTCTTAGGCCCTTCCTAGTAAAAATGTTTATTTTTCTGTAGGTTATCTATGAGGTCACCGTGGTGACAGGTGATGTCCAGCATGCTGGCACAGACACACAGATCTACCTCACATTGTTTGGCGTGTATGGCACGTCAGAGGAGATTCCACTGCCTAAATTAGAAGACAGGTAAACACACACACACACACACACACACACACACACACACACACACACACACACACACACACACACACACACACACAAACACACACAAACACATGCACAAAAAAAGAATATGGAGGAAAATTTGAGACGGTTATGAGGTGTTTTTGTGTGGGTGTTTCATTTCAGGTTTGAAAGATGTCAGACTGACACATTTAATCTAGAGATTGAGGACATTGCTCCACTCAGGAAAATGCGGGTTCGCATTGATGGCTCTGGAAGCAGACATGATTGGTTCCTTGATAAGGTGTGTCTGTGTACTACCGTCTTCATTACAGAGCATATCAGAATAAAAATACAGATGTGTGACAAAAGAGCATTTAGTCTGAAACTCTTGAGGTCTCCTGGTCTCAACACTTTAGACAGTTATACTGTTTTTAAGTTAATTTGTTCCCCATCAGTAAATATGTCTTTAGGCATACATGAACAAAACTCATGTGTGTGTACAGATTGTTCTACATAACCTTGAGACAGATGAGGTGGCTTTGTTTGTGTATGAAGACTGGATGTCCCGAACATACGGAACCAAACGTACTCTTGTGTGTGAGATGCCTGCAATTATTAACGATGAAGAAGTAGTGCAACTCACGACATACACTATTTCCGTCAAAACCAGTGACCTTGCAGGTACACGACTCTACAAAGCCATACACTAATGACAGCTTCACGTTACATACAACTACACACAAATCTATATGTTATCGTGACAAAGACATGGTGATGCAACACATAACTACAGATTGCCAAAGATACACACAAGTCTATGGATGCCACATCAGATGCATTCACATATAAATGCCTTGTGCTAAACTGTTATGGTTTATGTTTTAAGGGTGACAACAGAATCTGAAATGTGATTGGTTATGTTTTAGGTGCAGGGACGGATGCCAACATATTTATTATTGTTTTTGGTGAGAACGGAGACACAGGAGCTCTTGCTCTAAAAGAAAGCGAGAACACTAACAAGTTTGAGCAAAGCTTGACCGACACATTTCAGTTTACAGACATGCTCAGTCTTGGTGAACTCTCAAAAATCCGGGTTTGGCATGACAACACAGGTGAATGTTTCAGCAATGACACAGTTATACCCATTGCATTCTGTTGTGGGTAAAATTCCTTTAACATTAATATTCAGATGGCATTTTACAGTATTTTATTTTTCATATTTATCTATTTATCTATGTATCTGTCCTTGTATGCAGCTGATCTATCTGTTTTGTCACAGGGCTTGCTCCAGGGTGGCATCTGGAATCTGTAGACATTCACGATGAAACCATGGGGAAGAAGTTTCGTTTTCGCTGTGACCGCTGGCTTGCAAAAAAAGAGGACGATGGGCAGATCATGAGAGAGTTGGCCTGTGCTAACAATGACGTGCTGGACTTCGATGAGAAAACAAGTAAGACAAATATACACACCAATAAGGTCAGAGCTCTATAGCAGGCAACTCAAGATCTTCCACTTTAACCAAGTATACCATATTTTTATGGAGCTGGCTTTGTGCACAGGGACATTGCTATGCTGGAACAGGGTTGGTTCTCATAGTTCAAGTGAAGGAAAAATTTAAAGGAACAGCATCTAATGACATTCTATACAATTGTGTGCCTCTCTGTGGTAAAAGTTTGGAGTAGAACCAGGCAGGACTGAAAAAAGCCAGGTGTCCCAATACATTTGTCCATATAGTGTATGTCCTCATGCATATTACCACAGAATTATTTATTTATAAATGTATTTTTTTTTTTTTATCACAGCATGTTTGCCTGTCCCCATTTCTAATTTCCAAAATGTTTGTTTGATTTCTCTAAACAGACGATTGAGCAAAATAAAACCTCTATTTATTTTATGGAAGTCTAAAGGTTTTGTGGAGTTTTTAATTCCATGCTTTTACATAATTTCTCCACAGGGATGTTTTTCTACTTCTATAAACCATGCTGCTAAGTTTATTGTAAATGTGAATGAGTAGGCAAATAAGTATATAAATATTTGTTTGCACAATGCTATGTGACAGATTTGTGTCCAATCTGTGGGTCAAAAATAAATTTCAGGTAGTAGAGGCGTTATTCAAGGATAAACTTCAGTCACAATGTTTGTCAGATATTAAATGTTTTTCACTATCTGAACAATGTTATTTATAGTTTAAACCCTGTCAATTGCATGTTAGAGTACGAAGTTGTCACAGTAACAGCAGATACGGATGATGCAGAGACAAAAGAGAACGCCTGGATCATTCTGGAGGGAAGAATGGGACGATCCAAAGAACTCACATTGGAGAACTCCACTAAAAAGAAACGCTTTTTACGGTACAAATATGTAGCGATTTGGACAATTTAAACAGCTATATTGTTTATGTCTGGGGTGCACACACTATTATCATTTCAATTATCATCAAGTGCGGGAAATAAATTCAATTCTATTCTATGCTTATATTCATAAATGGTGCTTGTTTCTTTATAGAGGTGCCATGGACCGGTTTGAGTTTTCCTGTAAGATTCTGGGTGACATTGTCTGTATCTGCCTGGGCCACATCCCCAGAGATGGCAAAAAAAACAAATCAGAAGCCTTTTGGAGGGTTGAGGAAGTCATCATAACAGAGAAGAGCATTGGCAACAGGTTGGTGATCTCTGACCAATGTCCAGGGACATTTGTAAATGGTTACTGGACAAGAATTGCCTTCTTAATTTCACAAAACTCTTATTTACATACTTTAACCTTGTGCCAAGATTTTATTTTCATCTTGCAGTTATGGTCATACATGCCTCACAATATTGCTTTTTGTATTTTGAAAAGGTTATATGTATTTAATATCTGTTTACTTGCAATTAGACAATTACTGTATGTCCCAAAAAACATGTTGACTTACAACTGGGCTAGGAAATGCATTAAATCAAGTTATTATTAATGCCATAATAAAAATGACATGGGGCAAACTATTACACATATATCTGAAATCATATAGGTACTTTTTAAAGTACTGGGTTCATGTCATTTTTAATCCTAATACCAAATGTGGTAATACCAAATACTTTATTTGTCCCCTTAGTTTCTTTTTATACACTAATAGGCTGTTTACACTCTGGGCAATGCAAAATTCAGCCCCAGCCTCACTTCTTCGTGGCATTCTGTATCTTTTTCTGATTGTGGCACTGCTGTGCTTGTTTCCACAAAATTTCGTCTTAGGATATTTGTTAACAGCGATAAATTGGTTGTGGATTCCAAAAAGCATTAAAAGGTATGTTTTTACCTCAGAATGATAGGGATTCGTTGTGCTGGACCTTTTATACCAGCCAGCCCTGTTGTTTATGCTATTCCTGATGAGAATGTAAATTTTATTAAGTAATCTTACTTACTCTTCCTTCGATTTCCAGGTGCATCTTCCGCTGCAATTCCCTCATTCCCCTCTCATCTAAGCGTGATGACTTCCAGACCTTTGAGCGCACAAAGTTTATTGAGAGTTTTGCCAGCAAGGCGTGCAAACTGGTACCTGTCACATATGAGCTCATTGTCATCACAGGTGATGAGAAAGGTGCAGGCACCGATGCCAATGTATTTCTCACGGTTTTCGGGAGCAATGGTGATTCAGGTCGCCGCCAACTGAGGCAGAAGCTACGTAATCTATTTGAACGTGGCCGCACTGACCGATTCAGCATAGAGCTGTTGGATATGGGCGAGCTGCTTAGAGTCTGCATTGAGCATGATAATTCAGGCATCAGTCCAGGTTGGCTGCTAAACCGGGTTGAGATTACCAACACAGCTAATGGGGTGACTACTGTCTTCCCATGTGACAAATGGCTGGACAAGAACAAAGCTGATGGCAAGATTAAGAGGGTTCTTTACCCCAAGTATTGAGGCCTTGAGATTCCAACAAAATATGTATGCACTAACAAAAGGCCAATTCTATTTTAAATGGAAGTGGTGCACTCTTTCTATCAATATAGAGTGTATAGCAGATTGGATCAGCACATGTCTGATGCACAAATGAAGATAATAAGATAATAAACATGCTACAAATGTGCTGCCAAAGGGAATTAAAGTGTGCACATTAATTCCCTATATATATATATATATATATATATATATATATATATATATATATATATATATATATATATATATTCCTCTGGATCAGTTCTAAGGTGTCAGTTCTGCCATAGTACTGCACACTTTTTTCCTTTCTCTTACAGACACAAAGTCAAGGATTAGCCTTAGTAATGTGATAAAACACTAAAAGAGGGCTGCTGTATTAAAAGCACACACTCAGGGCACTGACAGTGCATGTTAACTGTATGTAATGGAAAAAGATAAATGCATTGGATGATGTAATGTGGAAATGCATGTGAGATATTATGTATGAAAAAGTTCATTTTATAATTTTCAGTTTGTTCAAATTTGTTTGACAATATCTCAGTGTTTCTACCTCAGTGGGGCACTACCAGGAGAGCAAGAATGTATCATAATTGCCTGTCCATATTGCCTGATGTACAGGAACTAGGTCATTGGCTGTGCTTGGATAAACCATTTAACTTTACTAATGGCATCTCTGTAGCTCATTTCAACTGCACCAATTAACAGTTTGCCATCCTTCATCACTAATACAAATTTTCATAATCATTCAGGTCTTTTAAATTGTGTTTAAATTTACTTTGGTTACTTAGTCGGAAAATGATTTATCTATGTAATGCAAAGAAATTTTGGGAGGATTGCCAGGGTTATTATACCAAAATAAACAAAAAGCAGTCATATGAAAGGGTAGAAGTACTTGTTAAATGCAAGTTTTATGACATATTATCCATTTTTATACTTGAATATATTATTGTACATTTTTTTTTAACCAATTGTCTAGTTTTAACTTTTTTTGCAACCCAGTTAAGAATTGTATATACTGTTTTTATGTAATTTATATGTTGCTTTAATATAATAAATAGTGTAGACACATTTAAAAAAAATTTTGTTTTGTAAAAAAAAGAAAAATCTACTGTATTAATGTTGTAACAAACTTCATTAAGTTATATACTGCATGTAATTGCACACATCAAAAGTTTAATTTATATATATATATATATATATATATATATATATATATATATATATATATATATATACTTTTATCTTTGCAGTTATAATCTAATGTATTTTTGTTGTCATGTATCAAAATTTGTAGCTGTGTTCTTATTTTTTATTGAAAAATGTTATGGATTTCCATAAAAGTATTGTAAGAATTGTAAGACTTTTAAGCCATTTACATAAATAAGATTTTTGGTATAGTTTTACACAGCACTGGGAATGTGATTTATACAAGCTTTTAACATCATATTTTGCTGTAACTGATGTCATTCAACTTTGATGTCATTGTTAATTTTTGTGTTGAGCTCAGGAAAATCTGTTATGCTGCGATGATGTGCATGTTGATCAACATTCAATTGTAAATTAAATTACAAATATTTTAAAACTATTGATTTTTTTATTGTAAGATACATCATGTCACATACTTTCCGATCAGACATAGCATTAAAACTACCTACTGGTAAAGTAAGTACCATTATTTTTTTAAGTATCAATTATAATAGGATGCTGGAAATTGGATGTGCTGGATGGGTAAAGGAGCAAAGCATCTTTAAACAACATATGGTATCTAGTGTGGTCTTCCTGATATGCATTAGTTATTACCGACCAAAAATGGTCCAAGGGGGGGACAACCAATGAAATGAGGTGGACAAAAATGGAAATTTGTAGCCCTTCTGGTCAAAATACATGATTATGCAAAAATTCTATATTGGCACAAGATTATAACAATATATACCATGTTTGAATATTTACCCCAAATAAAAGTCTTCAGAAATCAGCCAGTTCTGGTCCAACATCATGCTTAATGCAGAAGACACAATCTTCTTGTTATAGAACAGAGGCTGAAAAGCCTTTAGCAGAAAAACAAATTACTAGACACAACAGTCCAAAATACTAATATTTTCTCATTATCTACAACATACCAACATGATCTGGCAAATTTGGCATTACAAAATAGATAATGTTGGCCAACTTTTACTTCTTTGGCATCCTGCAAAAGCTTTTAATAGTTTGCCTTTTGCTAGGAGTGTCCTATCAACAGACAAAACTCAGAATCTGTAACTTTGTCTCGCATTTGGCCTACTGCATGAACAAGGGTGGGCTCTATACCAGGAATCCTTGTATGCTTGAACCTAATTCAATAACTCTGACACATCCAAGTTTCTAAAAGTTAGGAGGTGTCTAGACAGCTGGGTTGCAACCATGAATGGTTTTCTAAGCAAAGTCTAGTTCCTGCTTGACTTTGGGAAGCTGCAGATCTGATTTAAGCCTGGAAGTAACTGCACGTTTGAAATCATTCAGCACTTTTACATCTGCCTCATTGAATCCCTGGTTATAGATTAGACTGGAGTTTTGCTTAATCTTCCTGAATTAGCTGTTTGTCCTCGTTTCACTTTATTCGACTGCCTACTGGCATTTGAATGAAGTGGCCTTAGAGATGTGGCTTTTTACTTGCTTTGACTGCAGAACTAATATAACAAATCAGTGGTTATCTGCAGAGCTCTTTGTCTAATTGTCAAACCACAATGTAGTGTGAAAGAGAGAGACACGGAGGTATAACTTTTGCAGACTTTACTGTCTTTTTTTGAACTTCCCAGTCTGCTAATGAGACAACACACAGCACATGCGTGCTATTAAAATACCGTAATACATGTAACAGTTGCACCAATATACCACACCTCCCTCCTTAGACTGAAACCTAACATAAACCAAACTTAATATGGTCTAGCCTAAAGCACACGCATTACTTTAAAGTGATCAACAAATTTAACTTAAGTTTTCTGAACAGTACTTATCTACAACTCAAACCTAAAGATTAAGTCTTTGTGGTGCTTTACGTTGCCTTTGTGGATAGTGCCATTCAGGTTGAGCATCCTGAATTTATTCAGGTTGACCTTCTGGGTCAGATGTTTCAGTTCTCTGCATTCCACCAACTGGCAAGCAATCAACATGTCTTCAGTAATGCCTTCACACTGCTGTTCTGAAGACCTTGATGGTAGCATGTGATCGACGTGCACTTTAACTTGTTGATGGCCTACATGCACACAGTAAGTCAGAGGTCCTGTACACTGCAGAATAGTGCCAGGTATCCAAAGCTTCTTGGGATGTCTGAAGTCTCGTACCAACACCCTCTCCCCCAAACTGAATGTCCGGAGAGACTTTGATTTCTTATCATGCGCTTTCTGCTGTTGGATCTGGTGCTTGGATACAACATATGACACATTAGGCTTAATCAATGAAAGACGAGTGCGTGGTTGCCGTTTCAGGAACAACTCTGCTGGAGTGTGCTCCATGACAGTGTGTGGTGTATTCCTGTATGTGAACAGGAAACGGGCTAGCTGCTGATTGGGAGATGCTGACTGAGACTGCAGTCGAATCCATGCCTTCTTAAAGGTTTAAACAGCCCTCTCAGCTGCACCATTTAAAGCTGGATGGTACAGCGGTGATAGTATATGCCGTACACCATTCCCCTTAAGGAATTGCTCAAACTCAGGCGCTGTAAACTGAGGGCCATTGTCAGAAACCAGAACTTTCGGCAGGCCATACAATGCAAACAGATTCCTGAGAAGGTTTACAGTCTTTTCCGCGGTTGTCAGCTTTGTGGGCAGGACTTCAATCCGTTTTGAATGGACGTCTATCACCAACAGGAAATGCTGCTTGTTGGCCTCCGCATAATCAACATGAATTCTCTCCCATGGTGGTGTGGCCCATGGCCAAGGGTGAAGAGGGGCTGCCGGAGGTCTATTTTGTATAGTTTCACAAGGTGTACACTGAGCCACAAATGTCTCAATCTCATGATCTAAACCAGGCCACCAAAGGAAGCTTCTTGCCAGAGCTTTTATTAGAGTGACTCCCGGATGTCCCTCATGTAAGTCGGAAAGCAACTGTAACCCGTGATCCCCAAAGAACATTCAATTCAATTCAATTCATTTTTATTTGTATAGCGCTTTCAACAATGAACATTGTCTCAAAGCAGCTTTACACAGATAATGTGGTGATTAAACGTAAATATGTTCTTTGTAAGTATGTTTGTCCCTGATGAGCAACTGTGGCAAGGAAAAACTCCCCAAGATGGCATAAGGAAGAAACCTTGAGAGGAACCAGACTCAAGAGGGAACCCATCCTCATCTGGGTTGCACCAAATGTCCATTTGAAGCAGATATACAATGTTGCGGGGTACAGTGATGATGATCAGAAGCAAACTGTATTCCTGAGTCAGTGTAGCAGACTGTTGACATTAACTACAGTCCAATCCATCCTCAAAGCACCCGTTCTACTCCGGAATTACATGGAACCACCCAAGGTGTTGATGAGTGACCGTCCCAAGCTGCACAGAAGTGTGAAGATCCACAGAGGGAAGAGGGGCAGGAACAGTGGTCACTGGAGCCTCAGGAGCATGTTTAACTCGACCGAGAGAGAGAGAGAGAGAGAGAGAGAGAGAGAGAGAGAGAGAGAGAAGAGGGTGACGGAAGAGAAGGATATGGATTATTAAGTGTAACTATTGGTGTATGAAAGTTAATGTCACTGTGCAGTTTGGACTCGCAAGACTCGCTATGGCAGCATAACTAAAAGGGAGAACCAGAAGGTAACACAGACATGAGGGATCTCTGGGATAAGAGACGACCCACCACACCACCGTCAACAAACCCGAGTGAACGTGTGAATGTGAGGGGACAACAGCATACAAATATACCAGTTCACCAAACACTCTATATCCATGTTCCTCCAGATCTGAGCCTTTACCTAAGAAAATCTACTGATAAAAGGCTTGACTAAATAAATAAGTTTTCAACCTCGACTTGAACACTGAGACTGTGTCTGAGTCCCGAACACTGATTGGAAGGCTGTTCCATAACTGTGGGGCTTTATAAGAGAAAGATCTGCCCCCTGCTGTAGTCTTCATTATTTGAGGAACCAACAGATAGCCAGCACCTTTTGATCTAAGTAGGCGTGGAGGATCATACTGGTACAGAAGTTCACTCAGATACTGCGGTGCGAGACCGTTAAGTGCTTTATACGTCAGTAGTAGTATTTTATAATCAATGCGAGATTTAATTGGGAGCCAGTGTAGACTGATTAAAACAGGGGTGATGTGGTCATATTTCCTAGATCTAGTGAGGACTCTTGCTGCTGCATTCTGAACTAACTGAAGCTTATTTATGCACTTACTCGGACACCCAGACAGTAAAGCGTTACAGTAGTCTAATCTAGAAGTAACAAAAGCATGAACTAGTTTTTCTGCATCCTGTAACGACATCATATTTTTAATTTTAGCAATATTTCTAAGGTGAAAGAAGGCGATCCTGGTGATATTATTCATGTGAGACTCAAAGGAAAGACTTGGGTCAATAATCACACCAAGGTCTTTGACAGCCGTACACGCTGAAACAGAAACACCATCCAGAGATGCTACATAATCGGAAAGTTTACTTCTAGCTGCATGTGGTCCTAGTAAAAGTACTTCCGTCTTATCTGAGTTGAGCAGAAGAAAGTTATTAAGCATTCACTGTCTAATGTCCTTTACACACTTCTCAACATTGTTAAGCTGTTCTCGCTCATCTGGCTTTGCTGAAATATACAGCTGTGTGTCATCAGCATAGCAATGGAAGCGAATCCCATGTTTATGAATGATTTCACCAAGAGGCAGCATATATAAAGAGAAAAGCAGTGGGCCTAAGACAGATCCTTGAGGAACACCAAACTTTACCTCATAGAGTGTGGAGAACTCACCATTTACATCAACAAACTGATAGCGATCAGCCAAATAAGACCTGAGCCAAGAGAGAGCTGTTCCCTTTATTCCAACAACGTTCTCAAGTCTAGCAAGTAGTATAGTGTGATCAATGGTGTCAAAAGCTGCACTAAGGTTGAGCAAAACAAGTAAGGAGACAAAACCCTGATCAGAGGCCAATAACAGGTCATTTACCACCTTAACTAGCGCCGTCTCTGTGCTATGATGAGGCCGAAATCCTTACTGATACATTTCAAAAATGTTATTCATAAGTAGGTGTGAGCATAACTGCTGTGCTACAACCTTTTCTAAAATTTTGGATATAAAGGGGAGATTTGATATTGGTCTGTAGTTGGACAACTGACATGGGTCAAGGTCAGGTTTCTTAATAAGGGGGTGGATAACTGCCAGTTTGAAGGATGTACAGGTCCTTGGTCTGTAGACAACTGATCTTTCCTTTCATAAAAAGGTCTGAGATTTGGATTTAGTACAAACTTAGGCCATCCAGTTAGTGTGAGATCCAAAACCTTAGATAGGATAGTCATGACTGGTCTCTTCTGCAATGTCTTTTGCCGAGACCGGTAGTTCCTCCACATTAGAAATCAGAAACACTCCTTCCTTCTCCTCCTCTGAAGGACCATGATTGCTTGGAAGACGGGATAATAGGTCTGCATTTGCGTGATCACAGGAACGACGATACTGTATCTCATAGTCATAGGCCAAGAGAATTAATGCCCATTGTTGCATTCGTAATACAGCCAGAGTTAGAACTGCGGATGTTGGTCCAAATATGGCCAAAAGTGGTTTGTGATCTATCAGTAACACAAACTTTCTTCCATATAGATACTTATGGAATTTCTTTACACCAAATATTATACCCAAAGCTTCCTTTTCTATTTGAGCATAATTGCACTCCGTAGGTGTCAGAGTCCGTGATGCAAAAGCAATCAGTTGCTCTTCTCCTGATCGTAAGATATGTGAAATGACTGCACCCACGCCATACAGAGAGGCGTCACAAGCAAGTCTCAGAGGTTTTCCTGGATCATAATGCGCAAGACACTTACTGTTCAGTAGCCATTGTTTGCTGGCTTTGAATGCCTCATCACAATTATGTGACCAATTCCATTTTGTGTCTGCTTGCAAAAGCTGGTGCAGAGGGTGCAACAATGTTGAAAGGTTGGCCACAAACTTTCCATAATAATTTAGCAATCCTAAGAATGACCTTAGCTCTGAGACATTCCTTAGAGCTGGGGCATTTATGATTGCTTCCACTTTCTCTTCTGTAGGGTGCAAACCTTGCTCATCTATCCTGTACCCCAAGTATTCTACAGAGTCTTGAAGGAAAGCACACTTTGCGAGTTTCATCCTCAGTCCATGCTTCTCTAGCCTGGCCATTATGGCAGCTATAAGAAGCCCATTGGACAATCTGATGTGGTATGGAAGAATATGGGACAACCAGTGATTGTCCATTAACCCCTGACAATGTCCATGATTTACATTTATAAATATTTGGGTGTTTGGATCAGCAATTTCATTTTGATCTAACAAAAAAATAGATAAATACAGTACGATACAGTAATATTTCAGTAGTGAAATGAGGTTTATTGGATTAACAGAAAATGCGCACTATGCATCAAAACAAAATTAGACAGGTGCATAAATTTGGGCACCACAACAGAAAAATCACATGAATATTTAGTAGAGCCTACTTTAGCAAAAATAACAGCCTCTAGATGCTTCCTATAGCCTGTAATGAGCATTTGGATTCTGGATGAATGTATTGTGGACAATTCCTCCTTACAAAACATCTCCAGTTCAGTTAGGTTTGATGGTTGCCAAACATGGACAGCCCGCTTCAAATCACCCCACAGATGTTCAATGACATTCAGGTCTGGGGACTGGGATGGCCATTCCAGAACATTGTACTTGTTCCTCTGCATAAATGCCCGAGTAGATTTTGAGCAGTGTTTTGGGTCGTTGTCTTGTTGAAATATCCAGCCCAGGCGTATCTTTTAACTTTGTGACTGATTCCTCAACATTATTCTCAAGAATCTACTGATATTGAGTGGAATCCATGCGACCCTCAACTTTAACCAAATTCCCAGTACCGGCACTGGCCACACAGCCCTACAGCATGATGGAACCTTGCCCAAATTTTAACATAACGCCCCTTGTTATGACCAAATAACTCAATCTTTGTTTCATCAGTCCACAGCACCTTATTCCAAAATGAAGCTGGCTTGTCCATTACTCTACTTTTGCATTACTCGACCATTCTCACCATCTTTGCCTTTGCTTCTCCAATATTTTAAGTGGCCTGCCCCTTAACAGTCTTCCATTTCCTCACTATGTTCCTCAGCTTATATCTCTGCAATAACTTTTTGAAGCCTTCCCCTAAACCATAATGTTGAACAATCTTTGTTTTCAGGTCATATGAGAGTTGTTTTGAGACCCCATGTTGCCACTCTTCAGAAGAGAGTCAAAGAGAACAACAACTTGCAATAAGCCACCTTAAATACCTTTTCTCATGATGGGATGCACCTGTCTATGAAGTTCAAGGCTTAATGAGCTCACCAAACCATTTGTGTGGTCCAATTAATCAGTGCAAAGTAGTTACAGGTATTCAAATCAACAAAATGACAAGGGTGCCCATATTTATGCACCTTTCTAATTTTGTTTTTGATGCATATTGCGCATTTTCTGTTAATCCAATAAACCTCATTTCACTACTGAAATATTACTGTGTCCATCAGTTGATAGCTCAAAATGAAGTTGCTGATCCAAACACCCAAATATTTATAAATGAAAATCATGGACATTGTCAGGGGTTTCTAAACTTTTGCATACAACTGTAGCACAAAGTGGCAGACATACGAGGAGTTACTTGCATAGTCCAGTTTAAAAAATTACTGGTTGCCCTTCACATAGTTGTGTCCAGTGAGAAATTTTTCTTCCCAGACCTTGCCATGTGGAAGCAGGAACAGTACCTCGGTTGGGGTTAAACTGTAATTAAGTTTAAGCAGAAACCTAGATCTTTGCCGAAAAATTGTGATGAAGCAATTCATTACAAAATGACCTAAAACAAAATAACTAGCAAACTCAGATAAAGTTATCTGAATTAGAGACTCTAAAAAGATATTAAATTTACAGAAATATTACACCTAAACAGAAGAGATATTTGCATTTTATATTTGTTTTTGAACAAAAACAACAGAAGACATACTGTAGCAATGTAACTTGCTATCCATGTTAAAAATGCTTACTTTTATCAGTAAGAATTACAGGACACAGGGAAGCATGTAACAACATCTTTATTGGGTATGTAAAATAGTTAGTTCTTATTTCCAGATATTTAACCAAGCATGTAAGACTGCAATGAATAAGCATGGCAAACAAAATTGATAAATACAGAAGATGAAAATTTTGGCAAGGTTGGAAAAGTCAATTTTTTGGCATACTGTACAGTATGTACATGCAAATGGTCAGCATTATCACAGATAGGACCCAAGAATGACAAATCAGGAAGAGTGAGGTAACGATTTCACAAAAGCAAAAATTCACATACACTGTCCCTGTAATGTCGTTGAAAATGTATATAATGTAGTTCCACTATGTAAAACAGAATCTGTTCTTAGCCGCACTTACAGGGAGCTGCTGTATGGCACAGTGTGACATGTTTAATACACCTAGGGATAACTTCTAACTCTGAAGCACAATGGGTCCGAGGACTGGAAATTAGAATTAATGCCACAAAATATGGTGGTGATTATCAGACAACACTTTTATAAAAATATGAAATAAACAGTAAAACATAATGTATATTTTTAACCACATATATAATATATTTATATAATTCTTTGGCGTCCTAAATTTACAGATTAAAAAAAAATATTGACTGGTTAAGTATGCTTTTGTGATACATCACCTGGACATGTTTTCGGCTCAGAGAACCTTCTCTATTTTCCAAGCATCTGAATTATATCTAAATTAGGTTAAATTAGCTAAAAAGAAATGCACTGTATACATGAAAGCTTAAATAATGCCACATTATGTAAAGAGAGTGGAAGCAGATAGCTTTCTAATTGGAGCTTTTTTTTTTTTGCTGTGCAAATACGATTTCATAGGCTTGGAGCAAACATAGTTTAGCAAAAAAAAAAAAGAAGATAAAAATAAAAGCACCTTTAACTATTCTGAGTATGATCCTTTAATGAATTAAAACTGACTTGGAGAGGGCTTCTGATATTTGAATGCATTTGTGACAGCCTTAGGGATTTTGGATTTGACTTTAAAGATTTAAAGCCCAATCCGAAATGTTTCACAAAGAGAAATTTTTTCTCCAATACTGTTTTGGAATATAGTGTTGACTAATTTAGTACACACATATCCAAACTATGCGTGGAGTGCCACGCATAGTTTGGCTATGAATTCATCAAAAACTTCACATCAGGGTTTTTTTTTCGTGGTTCTAATTTTATTGGATACTTAGGAAGATAACTTTTCTACTTTTTTACTCCCTGCAGGGCAGATTGCCATTTAAGGTCCTCAAAACTGTTTTAATATGACATTTGTTTGACCTGATAGGTATAAAATGTCAACGGCTTATAGGCACAGCCTAGCTGTTAGAGCATCCATGGTGGCCATGTAAATAAAAGGTCCTATTGATTGCTAGAAACCTGGATATCAGAATTTCATGGCCATAATGAACCATCAGAAAGACCAAGGCAAATCATTCGCAACCTGCATTTAAAGTTTTGCATACTTTCACATTGCCATTGCCATCGGGATTAAAGCACCAGACAGTTGTTGCTCTAAAATACAGAAAGTTAAATAATCGTCATATTATAATATCAACAAGAACATCGTTGTACAACTAACAGGGAGAAGTTGTATTTTATACAGGTGCATCAAATAATTCAAGCACTTTATACAACGTCATTAAAATTGCCTTGTTGTCAATTAACACTCTGCTACTGATATGTTTATGCAGATTCAGATTTAGCAGTTGACAAAGCATATAATCCAAGCACCAAAGAAAGCTTCATTATGATTTTCTGGTTCTGTTGCTACAAAACAAAGACTTTTGAATACATGGTAGCTTTAGCATTTCAAACTTGCAGCATGTCAACACGCTTGGTGTTTGTTCTACGAATTGCAACTTATTGTCTTTTGAAGCACCAAAAGTCAGCACCATTCTTAAACACTTTAAATAATATCCAGCTGTTAGGGTGAGAGGTAAGCACGCCCCACTTCCGATAAGACACACCCCTTTGCAGGCCTCCTCACATTTTGCCTGAGAAATGCCACTATACCAATGTGACCCGTTTGTGAGGAGGTGTGTCTGAACTATGTAACTTGTAATGTCAAGAGAACTATCCGTTACACACACACACACACACACACACACACACACACACACACACACACACACACACACACACCTTCCTGACCAATCACATTAAAATGTGCACACACACACACTCTCTCTCTCTCTCTCTCAAAAGCAAACACACATTTAATTTCCTGTCTGGTACTATGTTAAATTACACACATATTAATCTTGACAGTACCCCTGGAATACCTTCCATAGTGTTAACTCACTTGATATTTCATCAACATCTAATAAACCGTGTCCTTCTATATTGCACTTTCTGCATTACTGATTATTTTTATTGTATAAAGCTCATATTATATATATATATATATATATATATATATATATATATATATATATATATATATATATATATATATATATATATATATATATATATATATATATATATATATATATATATATATATTCATATATATATATATATATATAATACAATTCTTAATTCTTCTCTACAATAAAGCATATTTCCTTAGGACAAGCATTATAATAACTTAGTCAATAAAGATAGAATAGAGGGAGAAAGAGAGAGACAGAATGAGAGAGAGCATGGAAGTATCTTTGTGGCCTGGATGTCCCGTACCAATGTAAACTGGGTCATATTTTAGAGTCTTCTCTCCTATGACATCTGAGGCCAGAAGGGTGGATTTCTCCTCCACAGTCTTTTAGTGCTAAATCCCCCAGAAGCTCCACTCACACCACCTTCTTCCTGTTTCTTCAGTCCAATCAGTGGCTGAATACTAAAGCGGCTGTGACGTGGGTAGCTTCAGCCGTTTATTGTGTGTGAGGAAATTGGACAAACATATGCGTACCAATTCGCATGAACACACACTACTGGAAACACACAGGTCCGACCTCAAGGTGATAGCGTGACATGGTCGCGGTTTTGGGCAGATTAGAGATGTTTTTGATGGGAAGCAGAGAGGCGTCTGCCACTTTGAACAAAAACACAGCATTCCTCCAAAGTCCATCACGTTGCTGTCCATAGAAACAAATGGAGGAAAAATATGAATTATCTTTTTCAATATCATACATTTCTTTACATATATTATTTATTTATTTTGTCCAACATGATACTTGGCTCAACTATTCTAAAAATGTGAACTCTTCTCGGTTGGCATGGCTACCATGGTAACAGCACAAGGCTATAATGCTTTTGGGAAACTTAGCTTAGCATAGTGTGTAGGGACAAAAGAATTATACAAGATGGCAAAAGCATTTTATAATTTCATAAATAATGAAATTATTAATATAAGCAGGAAGTCTGTATATTTAAATCAGAATCAATGTATGAAAAAAACCTTTGAAAGATTTAGCAGCCATTCTATTTGGCTTTGTCATACTGAAATTTATTTTAGGTTCTTTTAGCAGTTTTCTTCTGAATAAAATAACTGTTCTGGTTCAAAAGTGTATTTGTGGTATTGCATTGCTATGAATTTATTCTCCCCTTACATCTACATTGATACATGTACAATAATGTAGCTGTAAAATTTCAGCAATACCCACATATTAGAAATATAATCAGACAGTTCATCAGAATTCATTTTGAGTGTGTTGTTGCATTCTCACCCAGCATGTATCCTCCAACACCTCTGGTTCCAGCATCATTCCATCCCATGCAATAAACCTCACAGAATTCTTTGAAGGAGTTTGAGTAGGGGTGGAGCTCCAGATGGTAATGTTAAGACAGTGAATGGTGATACGTTGCTCTGCTCCTAAACCCAGCAGTTGCAGGAAATTCATTTGAACAGGCCTGAGTCTGAACTCCAGCTATAAAAACAGCACTCACAAATTAGTCTTTGAAACTAGGAAAACTGCTATAAATGATCCTAAATCACTATATATGGTAGGCATTAGAAGGTTTTTAAAATGAATCTATGATACCAGAGAAAGAGGGTAATCATTGCAATGTACTAAATCCATAATACACTTTTTGTGATTATAGCAACAATAGTGTATAATATAATATAACGCTTGTACATTTGATATGACTGATGTTTTAACATTATACCGCATATACATTTATTATTAATACATATTAATATATGTAAATAAAATGTATATAAATATGTAAATACATTTAAATTAAGTTGTAATTTACTCATTTATGAGGTAAACTCAATACCTTGGACACAGTAATTGGTCTAAGGCAGGTGAGCCCGCCTCTCGTGAAGTTGCACGTCACTTCTATAGAGTCAGTTGGACAACCCAGGTTTGGGTCGATCCAGTAAGTGCCTACAGAAAGGAAAGAATATTTAAATACAAAATTAATTGAATCATGCATAGTTTCATATTTCATGTCATTCACCAGCTATAGAATATACACCAAAACATGTAACAGTGTAATGAATAAGAGTACTGAAATGAAGACACACATACCATCGTTGAATTTGTGTTGGCAGGTTAGAAGGTCACGGCAGAGACGAGCCGGATGATCTTGTGTTCCTAGTGGATTCTTCAGACTGAGAACTAGCAAACTTAGATAGTGCAGCGTCTGTAAGATCTCAGGAGCTCGGTCCATGGGAAAATCCGTTAGATCTGCCACCTGAGATTGAGAGAGAAGGAAAGAAAAAGAGAAGGAAAGAGATAGAGAGAGAGAGAGAGAGAGAGAGAGAGAGAGAGAGACATTGATTAATTCTAAACTACCAATATTATAAACTTTTAATATAAACGATCAGCCAACTTTCCTCACAACATATAAAAAACCCAAAAGATTCTAAACTCAAAATTCACATCACAGAAAATAATATTAATATATATGTACTCTTAGATTGCCAGTCATTATAACATTATTTCCCCTTTAATTGTATGTAGAAGTTGGGGTGTTGGTTAAGTTGAATGTTTGTAGTGGAAGGGTAATATGTGGGGGTAAGCTGATGAAGAGGAAAGGTTTTGTTGTTATTTTGTAGTGTAGTCATCTATTGTGCGGTTGTGTGCAAAGAAATATAAACTTTTTTTATACACACCTTGGTTTTAAAAGCATCATGTGAACCAATGAACTCCGATAGAGTTCCACCACTATCATCCTGTTGCTTTAAAATGTACACAAACAAAATCAATCCATTTTTCATATTCATTCTGTCTGGTCAGATGGGCTGATCAATGGGGAACAAAACTACTTGAATACTTACAAAGGATTTTGGGATACTTGGAGGTCCCTAAAGCAAAGAAAAAAGCAACCAGTAAGTATTCAGGTTTGTTAGCATTTTCCTATATGCACATATGCCAAAATGATGAGTATCTATTAAATGCTGTCTTACTGGTGGTCCAGGAGGTCCTCGGCGTCCAGGAGCACCCTAAAAACAGCACATTCTAAATGACTGGGAAAGGTGTGTGTGTGTGTGTGTGTGTGTGTGTGTGTGTGTGTGTGTGTGTGAGTTTGTGTGTGCTGAAAGCCTTACCCTCGGCCCCTGAATACCCTGTATGACAACATAAAAAAAAACACATAGAGATTACTATGTTCCTCTAACATTATATTGATAAAAAATAAATAAATAAAATGAAATAAATTATGTGCAAAATTATTTAATATTACCATATCTCCTCTGCTACCAGATTCTCCTCTTGGACCCTAGACAGAATTTAGAAATCAACAGTCATGCATCAAAACGTCAGTGGTGCCATATTCCTCATATCCTTACCAAATCATTTAAATAGTTTGTCTTTTATAATCTAACAGAAAGCACTGTCAATTTGCATTGCTTAAAATTTCATCATATTTCGCAATAAGTCACAGATATAAACATTTTATAAAATATAGGTCTAATGATATTCATCCACCACAATAAATGTGAACTACAGGATAGTGCACTTTTTATTATATGTATATAATTTATATTTATATAATTCTAAGATAATCGGACAATTTATTTGACATAACATTATATGTCATAACATTTATAACATTTATGGATAGCGTTTTTAGTGTCCGCAGTTTGTAATTTTTAAAATGTATTGAACTGTTATATGATATTTGTGTTACGTAAAATATTATGTATTGACACATTACTTACAGGACTGCCACCTGGGCCAATTATACCAACAGGACCAGTGATACCTCCTTTACCCTGAGGAAAATTGGTAAGAAAAACATTAAATATTTCTGCCTAGGCTCTTAATTAAAACGTCAATATCATAATATATGTATGTGTTCCTAAATAATAGCTATTACAGTAACACTATTTATTGTTAACAGTAACAAAAGAAAACCTTCAAATGCCAGTATGAAGGAGACTTTTTGAAATATTAATTTCAACATTAAATTTAACAGTTACCTACATGTGTTTACCTAAAAGGTTACATAAACTGAAACCCACTGCTTTACCCTGCTTAAAATGTATTTGTGAAAGTTATTGTGTAAACATGGGTATGTTAATCTCACCATTTGTCCAGGGGGCCCTGTAGGACCACGAATACCTTTTGGCCCAAAGTCTCCAGGAGGCCCCTACCCAAGAAAAAAAAAAATAATAATTTAACACATGCACACATTCAAACAAAATCTCTACTCAATATGCTGTCCTTGATATTTCCTGGTTTTCCAAAGGGCAAGCATTATGGGAATGCTTTACCTGGTGTTGTGTTATGTGCCTAGAAAAGTTGTTCTACCATCAGTCTGATTTCACTTCACTTAATGTAAATTAATAACCAAGAAAACAAGGTTCAATATAACACTCTGTGTTTTGGGCAGAGGGTTAATGTTCGATGGGGTACATTGGTGTCTGTGCTTTTCCATAATTTGTAGTCAGAAGTGTACTGTACATGCAAATCTGGAATCTGGAATGTACTACACACACACACACACACACACACACACACACACACACACACACACACACACACACACACACACACACACACACACAGACACACACAAACACACACATACCTTAAACAAGAATTAGCATTTACAAGCATAGACCACACACTCATCTGGATGCAGGGATTTTATATTTATAGTTTCCTGGTACTTTTCCTGGCTCCTTTTAACACCATACATACAAGAACAGAAGCTTTCTACTGAGTTTTGCAAATCAAACGTCTTCATTTGGTATTTTTCACTTCAGTGGATTTTAGTGCTCCAAAAATAGCACATAAATCCCACCACCTACTGCGCTAAACACATTGGCTGAGGTAACGGTAGAATACTTTACTAGGCAAATTTATCAGCACACTACATAAATAAAGCCTTGCCCACCCCAGAGCCAAGGCATTCAGTGAGTTGTAGTCAGGGTGCTGTGTATGCCACTAAGTTTTTGCAGTCAGCCTGGGCAAACCAAACTTTATGGGTTTCACTATGTGCATATGGGCAATATCATGATGGAACATGTTTTGATTAGTTGAAAGGAAATCGTAAAACATATAATGACATTCTATGTCTGCTCTCAACTTTTGTGGCAACAGTTTGGGGATGTCCACATATGACTGTCTTGGTCATGCATCCAAATAGTCTAGTATGCATACACACAGAAACACATTTACTGAACAACAGCTGGGCAACACTGTTCATGCACCAAAGTGTAAGCAGGGTGGAAAAGCTTCACTTGCTCTTATGGAGTTCGGTAATTGAAACCACATATAACTTATGGTTTTGTTTTTGTGGGTTTGGATGATTCATCTAGTGTAATCATTTGGCACAACTTTAAGCAATTGTTTGTGTCAATATACAGTCTGGGTTAGAAAGGATTATGCCCCAGCCTCTACTTCATACCATTCTGTGTATATTAATTTACAACAAATGTGTGGTACTGCTTTTTTTACAAAAAATAACAAAAGGAAAGTATATAAAGTAACTATAGAGCTATGATAGAGGGAAAAACTATTTTACTGTATATTAGACAACCACTGTGGACACTGAATACTAAGGACGAGAGGGAGCGATGTGTTGGGGATGTTAATTGGGGATGTTAATTAGGAGGAAGGCCAAGCTTGAGTATGATCTTTTCACCAATCTTCCATTATGTAATAAACTTCATTGCATTTGCCATTCAAATATGTAAAAAAATTATAATAAATGTATGTCAACAAAAAAGTAGAAAGCCTTTGAATCTATCCTTCTCCCTCCATCTTACCTTTGGACCAAATATTCCAAGTATCCCCGGAAATCCAGGCTCTCCGACATCTCCCTAAAAAACAGGACAATCAGCTGTATAGAAATATACTGCTATGTATACAGTATACTTGTGCTGATGCCTATACATTATGTTAACAATATTATTTGAACTAAGCATTTTCAAATCAAATCTTTGCCAGTTCATTTTAATACCATAAATTAAGAAAGTGTACATTCAGAATCTGACCTTAAGTATCTTAAATATACTTATAAAGGTCAACCAAACATTAAACTAGGGTAGGAATGCTCACCAAAGGAACACTATAAATTTCACAGGGATGGTATTCCAAAAAAAGATACCTATGATATTTAGCATTATTTTTTAGCAGCAGGGAAAAACAATCTAAAGAATTCATAAATTTCTCTTAAAACTAACTAATGCTTTAAAGCAGTGGTCAACCTTTTTTGCGCCACGGACCGATTTAATGTCAGACAATATTTTCACGGATCGGCCTTTAAGGTGTGGCGGATAAATACAACAAAATAAAATGAAACGACCGACATAAAAACTGGTATTTTCTAAATATAATAATAAACTAATAAATATAATAATATACTCTGTGTTGTTTTTTGTTCATTTTGCTAGTTTGGGAGTTTCAATTTAGCATTATTATTTTTATTATTTAGTATTATGTGTTAGCGGCTGGAACAGCCCCTTTAAGAAGGTAGCAGATAGAGGTAAGACTTGTGACCGAGACATCTTGACATGCATCGAGAGTGAGTCATAGACAGATGTGGCGAAGAGAATCCGGTAATTTTCCAAAAAAAAAAAAACATTGTTCAGAATCGGATAATACATAACTTACATTATTTCCGTTTTATTTATTCTTTCTGTGCAGCCCGGTACCAACTGACCCATGGACCAGTGCCGGTCTGTGGGCCGGGGGTTGGGGACCACTGCTTTATAGGTTAAATTAATTAATTAATATAATTTAATTGATTAAGCAATTTGGAAAACTATCTCAATGATTTGAATTGTAATAAATTATTCTGAATAAAATATTTAAATTCTACATTTTCTACATTTCAAGTGCAAGGCCATTTGTCTGTATTATTTAAAACAGTAGGTAGAAACACTGGAAACACCGAAAAAACAATCATGATCATAACTGAAACCATAACTGAACCATTTGACCAACACATCAGTGTCAAACAGATGCATTAATGTAGTATGCATCATTGTTTTGCTATACAAACCGGAATTCAGACACAAAAAAAATCTTCAATTCCCAAGGGATTTGACCTTTGATTAAAAAATATATATATAAAAAAAGCAATATAGAAAAATAATTCAGCCATATGTTTGAGGTTTTATGGCCGTGATATGGCCCTAATAATGTGTATGCTACTCACTGTCTGTCCTTTGGGCCCTGGTTCTCCCTGAGCTCCTGGCAGTCCCATTCCACCTTTAAATCCTCGTTTCCCTGAAGGACCAGGTTGACCTGGGAGACCTCGCTCACCCTGCGAATTATTAAATAGGTTAGTGACAGTGACTGTCATTGACAAATATAACCTGAATAAAATCTATTATTAAATCACTATGGATGGAGGCATGCAACATACTAGCATGTATACTACTGTAGCTATCATACAGATATACTGTATTTCAAATGCCTAAAAAGATTTATCAGATAGCTGAAATGATTTTCCTCTTGAATTATTAATGTTAACTGATGATCTGAAGATTATCTGACACTGAAACACCAATTAATGATACCAGCAATGACAATTAAAGGCAGTAATATGCGAAAAGATAGACACAAGGCTGCATTTTGTTAATATTTCCAATAAAAATTATTTTGATTGTTTTGATACAAAAAACATATAATATAGAAAAATACTATTCAGACTTTGATCAGATTATTAATGAATTTAAACTATGCAAAATTGTTCCCATCTTATGAACACTTGTCTCTATTTTGCATCTTAAGGAAACACAAACACACAAAACAAACTTTGAAAATTGCCATTGAATGTCTTTAATGTTAAAGAATTGTCTATATTCTGTTTTAATAAATCTGCCTGCACAAATTTGTGAGGTTATTAAATTTGTATATAAGTAAAACAGAATTTTGATCTTTTGGTTTCCATTGTCCTTTTACCTTTGAGCCAAAAGAACCCTGATCTCCTGGTAAACCTGTAACACCCATTTTTCCTTTAGCTCCAAATTTCCCTGGAAGCCCAAGCACACCATCATCTCCTTGGTCACCCTGGTGAAAGCGATAAAGTGGAAAAAATGAGAGAAAGAGGCAGCAGAAAAATATCAAATGTTGTTAAATGTCATGCTTGACTTTAAAATAGTGTAGAAATAGAACTGAAAAAAAAGAAAAGAATGAGGCTTACAGGTATTCCTTTACTTCCATCCTTCCCTGGAATGCCATCCACTCCAGGAATGCCCTCCCGGCCCTCTCGACCAATCACGCCCCTAGACCCTGGTAAGCCAACCACACCCTGCACAAGGGGGGACAAAAATATATAAGAAACCATGTTATATTATATATACTCTATATATAAATGCTAATTTGTATATAATTATAAAACCTTGCCAGAATACAAACTTTCAGTAAATATGTAATTTTCCATACACTTGCAATATAATAAAACAAAATTATTTTAATAAAGTATAAAAAATGCTGTTGTGCTCAAGCATTGAACTCTTCCTAAAAAACTTCCAAACAACCATGGAAAAAACTGAATAAGACAAAATGTCAGTTACAAAATATAATTTTTTTTTGTACAAACGGCAAAAGGTAATTTCTGAGCAGCGACTATATAAATTAGCAGCCCTGAGAGAAGGATTAAAAAAGGTTGCTGTAAAACTATTTATTTTACTGTACAAGTTTTCAAAAGATTTTACAGTTTCTGTGTTTGACAAAACCCATGATAAATAACAAGAAAAAGATTTTTGTTGTTCTTACTGGGGATCCTCTACTTCCACGTTCTCCTTGATGACCCTGTTTACCCTTTTGGCCCTTCAGGGGAAAAAATAAATGAGGGTAAAAATCTTGTGCTGGCACCACCCTTACATACTGTGACATTATTTTTTCAAATATTTACAACGTAAATAAATTTAAAAAAAAAATCTATAGCCACATACCTGCTCCCCTTTTGATCCTTTGGGGCCTTGTTGTCCACGAGGACCAGGGTGACCCTAAAATATACAAAAACTGTCAATGTAACTTAAAAAGAGATAAAAAAGAGAGTTTGTGTGTGTGTGTGTGTGTGTGTGTGTGTGTGTGTGTGTGTGTATGTGTGTGTGTGTGTGTGTGTGTGTGTGTGTGTGTGTGTGTGTGTGCTCTCACAGGTAATCCAGGTGCACCAGCTTTTCCTCGAAGACCATCCACCCCTGGCTGACCCTGGGCATCAAAACATCATAAGTGAGTTTACAAGAACATATGAAAATCTTTACACATTTTATTCAATTCAATTTTTATTTGTATAGTGCTTTTAACAATGGATATTGTCTCATAGCAGCTTTACAGAGATAAGAAAAGAATGTATACATTTAGTGGCTATAAGTTCATTCCTTATAAATATAAGTTTATCCCTGATGAGCGAACCATTGGCGACTGTGGCAAGGAGAAACTCCATTAGACTGCATGAAGAAAAAACCTTAAGTGGAGCCAGACTCAAAAGGGAACTCATGCTCACCTGGGTGGCACCAAATGTCCATTTATTACAGTATATTAAATGCATATTTAACATGTAAGAAGTTTAAAATGTGTTTCAACACACAATGTTTTGCCTTTACTTGAACCAGATTTCAAATTCGCAGGGTATTTATAGCTAGGTTGCACACAAATGCTAGAATTCTGTACATTCTCAGAATTTGAAAAATGATTTCTTGACAAACTCTATAATCAAGTGGCTATACAGTATGGTGTCAGTGGTACTGCAAGTTTATATGTGAAAAGAGTGAAAAATGGGTGTAGTCAGCCAGGTGATCTACAAATGAACCCTGATGTGCAATCTCGAAACATTTCGCTAAACATTTTCATTCTCTAATCGAATTTGTGAAAAGGTGATTGGTATTTAGTAGTAATTATTTCTACTACTACTAATAATAAAAATACTCATTCTAAAATGCAATTGATTTTTAAATACCCAGGGATTTGCATTATAGACCCTTCAGATTAACAGATTAAATGAAAACATGGAGTATTGCGATTAAAGTGAGTTTTTTATGTTTAGTTAGCATTTTTGAAATTGGTGTCCAGTGACAACACTGTCAGGATAAAAAGTTAGCATTTTTTTGTATTAACTTCAAAAGAGAAAAAGTATTTGCAGTTGAATTTTGCTATGTTTATGTGTGTACGTGTGTGTTATGCATGACAGTTATAAGGACCAAAGGTCATATTAACTCACTGGGTATCCTGGATCTCCTGACTCCCCTCGGTCACCTCGGTCACCAGTTCGACCCTAGAAAATGTGTAGACACACACACACACACACACACACACACACACACACACACACACACAAACAAACACACACATACACACAAACAGAAACTGTTTATTAAAGTGTACTGCAACACAATAATCATTAGACAAAATAAGGAGTGTGTGGGAGACAAAAAGATTAACTCACTTGAAGTCCAGGGGAACCAGGAGGACCTGGCAATTTTCCATCATCTCCCTGTTCACCCTAAACAACAACGTACATTAAATCAGATAAAAGTATGATGCATAAGATGACTTCATATATATATATATATATATATATATATATATATATATATATATATATATATATGGATTCTGCATTGAAAATTCCTCATAGTAAAAAAGGAAAGTGTATGGAAATGAACTGAAGACATAGATTTCACTGTAGTAAAGTAAAAAAAAAAAAAAAAAAAAATAAATGTGGTTTTACCTTTACACCTTTAGGTCCTGGAGGCCCTATAGGACCCTGTGGCCCTCGGTGACCCTACAAGAAAAAAAAATGGAGATAGATAGATTAAACAGACATTTTCCTTGTCTATAAGTTCACAATATGCCTCCACTCCTTCTTCATTAAAAGTGCTAATTAATAAACATCTGTAAGAATCTGCTATCCTCCTCACCTCATACCCAGCTAGACCTGGATCCCCCTGTTGTCCCATCCGACCTGGAGCACCCTGAAGAAACATTTTATACAGTTTGTTTAATGTTCTGAGGAAAAAATACATGATTTCCATAGCGACTCAGGATTAATTTATTACTACATATGTTTATTTAGTACATATTTTGTAGGTATATTTTTATAAGGAGAGCCCCCTATGTGATTTAGACTGTATGCAGCCACAGTTAAAGTGGAAAGTAACATCACATTCAAGAACACCAAAAATAGAAATTTTTTTATTTTTAGTTGATTTTTAAATTGTAATTCTCATTTCTGTCCTGTTAAAACAGTGATTAAAGCCAAGCTGCAATTTTCTAAAACATTGAACTTTGAAAGTACTTCACTGAAAACAAAAATGTGCAAAGTGTGCCTACTTCCCAAAAAACATGTGAATGTTACATTACATGTTAAATTACATGTGGATTACTTGGATTGTAAAAAAAGTGACCCTTACAGATTATTAACTGTTTAAAAAATTCTTTCGACAATATATTGACAAGACTCTTCTCTTTTCCGGCACCTACCCTCCTAATGGAATAAACTTCTAACATCATTATAAACCTAGTTAACATCATTACAGTCTAGAGTCACTAGTAGTGACTACCCACTCATCGAGAAGTCCTTGGATTAGAAAAAAAACCAAAAAAAACCTTTTCTTTGATTTTGGTTTTATCTATATTCCCTCCCAATCGAGCTTTAGACCAAAGGTATTCATAGTCTGTGACCAAAACAAAAATGTATTTATTGAGACTTCAAAGCCCTTTTGCAGGTCAATCTGGATAAAGGTGTCTGCCAAATGCCATAAATCTAAATGTAAATATAAATCTGCCTCTGAAAAGCTTTTACTATTGCTTTTCTTTTTGAAAACCATGGAAGTCTGGAAATTCATTCATATTGCTATCTGGAAGATTCTGCAGCTTGTTCTTGAGCTTGCATGCCTGGTCCTTAAATGGCGTGTTTAGAAGACATATATATATATATATATATATATATATATATATATATATATATATATATATATATATATATATATTATTTTTTTTTTTTATTTGCTTACCACAGGTCCAGTAGTTCCTCTTGACCCTTTTGGTCCAATAGCTCCAATTGGTCCAATTTTCCCTGCTGTCCCTGTCTCACCCAGGTGTCCCATGTTGCCCTTGCCCCTATAAGGTACAGATACAGTCAAATATAAATACAGTATACAATCTATTACCACTGTAACATTAAATTTCCCTCATTGAACTAACAGGCCAAAACCTGTTCCCGTTATACCTTAGACCTATTTTGTAATAGTTTTTTTTTTTAACTTGTGACATAGTTATTGATAGAGTAATTAGCTTTTGAATCATTAATAACCTAAATACAAATTAGATTATATGAAATTTACTGAATTTCACTATTTATCATCAATTACACTCAAAACAATAAAGAATAGAGGCCTGATATTTTGAATAAAAAAAGGCAAAAATGGGACAGCAATTTTTATTTGTCCTGTTGAACTATGACAATTGCAAAGTATAGTTGTTAATGCAAATAACCATACTGTCATTCAACAGCAAAAATGTACATCTTAACTTTTCAAATACTGAAATTGAAAAATATGTTAAGATGATCTGCAAAATGTCCCTTGCCACTGTAAAGCAGCAAATGTTTGTTGTCATTATTTTTTTAGCACTAGGAAATGAGTTAGAAGTTAGTAAGTAAAATTAAGGAGTTAACAAGTAATTATAAAAAAAACCATAAACCCCAACTTAATTTTTTTGTCAGAAACAATTAAAACTTTTGGTCACTAACCTTGAGTCCAGGTTTCCTCTCTCACCCATTTTCCTGGCTTCCTTCAGGACCCTGGGCACAACATAACCACACAGAAACATAGTTAACATCATTACAGTCTAGAGTCACTAGTAGTGACTACCCACTCATCGAGAAGTCCTTGGATTAGAAAAAACAAAAACCTTTTCTTTGATTTTGGTTTTATCTATATTCCTCCCAATCGAGCTTTAGACCAAAGGTATTCATAGTCTGTGACCAAAACAAAATGTATTTATTGAGACTTCAAAGCCCTTTTGCAGGTCAATCTGGATAAAGGTGTCTGCCAAATGCCATAAATCTAAATGTAAATATAAATCTGCCTCTGAAAAGCTTTTACTATTGCTTTTCTTTTGAAAACCATGTAAGTCTGGAAATTCATTCATATTGCTATCTGGAAGATTCTGCAGCTTGTTCTTGAGCTTGCATGCCTGGTCCTTAAATGGCGTGTTTAGAAGACATATATATATATATATATATATATATATATATATATATATATATATATATATATATATATATATATTATTTTTTTTTTTTATTTGCTTACCACAGGTCCAGTAGTTCCTCTTGACCCTTTTGGTCCAATAGCTCCAATTGGTCCAATTTTCCCTGCTGTCCCTGTCTCACCCAGGTGTCCCATGTTGCCCTTTGCCCCCTATAAGGTACAGATACAGTCAAATATAAATACAGTATACAATCTATTACCACTGTAACATTAAATTTCCCCTCATTGAACTAACAGGCCAAAACCTGTTCCCGTTATACCTTAGACCTATTTTGTAATAGTTTTTTTTAACTTGTGACATAGTTATTGATAGAGTAATTAGCTTTTGAATCATTAATAACCTAAATACAAATTAGATTATATGAAATTTACTGAATTTCACTATTTATCATCAATTACACTCAAAACAATAAAGAATAGAGGCCTGATATTTTGAATAAAAAAAGGCAAAAATGGGACAGCAATTTTTATTTGTCCTGTTGAACTATGACAATTGCAAAGTATAGTTGTTAATGCAAATAACCATACTGTCATTCAACAGCAAAAATGTACATCTTAACTTTTCAAATACTGAAATTGAAAAATATGTTAAGATGATCTGCAAAATGTCCCTTGCCACTGTAAAGCAGCAAATGTTTGTTGTCATTATTTTTTTAGCACTAGGAAATGAGTTAGAAGTTAGTAAGTAAAATTAAGTAGTTAACAAGTAATTATAAAAAAAAAACCATAAACCCCCAACTTAATTTTTTTTGTCAGAAACAATTAAAACTTTTGGTCACTAACCTTGAGTCCAGGTTTCCCTCTCTCACCCATTTTCCCTGGCTTCCCTTCAGGACCCTGGGCACAACATAACCACACAGAAACATATAGGTATTTTAAGATATCAGATAAATGTATGATAGCAGATAAAAATGTATGGTTATCTGCTTCCATGCTTTCTAAAAACATAAAGGTAGCCTCTAGCATTTCCTATTATTTATTTTAAGGGATGAACTGATCCTCTTCTGAGTATTAGAATTTAAACATGTGAATTTGAAATATTTTTTCTGATCTAATATATGAATACATTTAAAGATTTAAGTTTATTAGAATGTACAAAAATAGACAAAAAGGACAAGAGATAATAATTTGTACCCCGTACTTTTTATTGATTAAATTGATTATTTGAGCGTGTTTAAAAACCTTTAATTCTTTGCAAGCTTTTGTAAACAGGATCTTATATAAAAAGCTAGCATATAAATATCTATCCACCAAGATAAAACCCCTGAAGCACAAGAAACTATAAAGCAAGCAACAACAAAAAAAACAACCCAATGTGCTAATCTATATATCCACTGTCCTTAAACCCATATGCTTTATTGCATTTTTTACATTTGTGTGTACAGTGGTCCCCCGGAACCCATGGGGGTAACGCTTTAATCCCCGCAAATTCCGAAAATCCGCAATTTTGGACGCAGCCCCACAGCCTGTATGGTACCTCAGTGAATTCATTGGGGCATTATGTCACTTAAATACAATAATGAAATATGAAATATGAAATTTGTTAGTGAAAATATTTAAAATTTTATTCCTAGCGTTTCTGAACATTCATTCCCGCTGCGGATTTCCGGCGAATTTTAAGATAATCCGCAACTTGCTGTTAGGTAGGTTTCAAATGAGAACCCGCGGATTTTCCGATCCACGAGTTCCGAACCACGAACTATTGGGGGTAAACTGTACATGCATAGTAGTGTATGTAATGTGTGTATTTACTTACTCTTACTCCAGTGAGTCCAGGATCGCCTGGTGACCCCTCTTTGCCTTTGATCCCCGGGTCACCCCTTGCACCAGGTTCACCCTCTGGCCCCATGTCACCTTTTTCACCCTAAAAATTAAATGTGTGAATGCTAATAACATGGACATGGGAGTATCCATAAAACAGTATATGTACGTTTAGAGACTATGCTCAGGAGAAAAGCTTAAAAGCTTTTTATAGCTCTGAATGTAATACTATTGTTTGAGCTCTAGATTTATATATATATATATATATATATATATATATATATATATATATATATATATATATATATATATAAAGGATAAACCAGAAAAGGGCAAATAATTCAGAACATTGGCATAGGCAATATAACAATTTAAAATGTCTTAAAAAAAACAAAAAAGACTACACTGATGTCTTATCCAAATATATGCTAGACCTAGTGACTATCTAAAACTTTCTTTCGGCTTCTCCCATTAGGGGTCGCCACTGCGGATCCTCCACATGTTTGATTTGACACATGTTTTTACGCTGGATGCCCTTTTCTAACGCAACCCTCCCCAATTTATCCGGGCTTGGGACCGCCACTAAAAGTGGCTGGGGTTGGTTCCCTGACTGGGGATTGAACCCGGGCCGCAGCGGTGAGAGCGCCGCATCCTAACCACTAGACCACCAGGGAACCAGACCTAGTGACTATCTACACTGTGAATATCAGTTTATGCACCACCAAAAATCCTGTAAAACTATTTTGGTGATGACTAGCCGTCACTGGCCACATATAATTAATGGCCATTTGGTGATACCCTTTTGAGTCTATTTCCCCTCAAGGTTTTATCCTCTACCCTCTCAGGGACTGTCTTTCCCCTGTAACTGTCTTGCTCAGTAGGGCTGTCTTGCCCATTAGGTATAAAATTATAATGAATAAACCTATAAGCACTAAACGTATAGGCACATATAAATGACAATTGTATAACCTATTTATCTTTGGAAAGCTGCTTTGGGACAATTTCATTGTTAAAGTGTTATAAAAATAAAACTGAATAAAACTAAATTTGAATTGAATAAAATAAAATACATTTTATTTGACTAGTATAGGACACTCTTACCTTGGCACCATCAGGACCAGCAGGACCATGTTCACCCTCCAAACCTGGTTCTCCCTATGCACACATATTTATACACGGCATTAAATAATTTTACAAAAAAATCTTGCATAACATTCATGCACTGGTGGTGCATCAGGGCCAGCAATGCCTTCTCTGCATTGAGGCCTTCAGAATGAACACTGTTGCGCTGCAGAATACAGTTCATGCTATTTGAAACTGTTGCTTCAACCAATCAGATTGCGGGTTGGTGGTGCCGGTGCGATCTAGCAGGCATACAATAACTTCAGCATTTTAACGTCCTTTGATTGGATGGTCAGAAAGCGCACCAGTCAGAGAGCATCTGTAGCAAACTTCATGAACTCAAATATATTCGTGTTGATTTAAAATCTGTTCTTTTATTCCACAATGGCTGACAAATTAGAAATCGATTTTGTTACAGATATACTTACAAGGACATTCTCAAGATGGACTTTTAAAGAAAAGCTGTATACCATGAGGATAAGTCAGCCAAAACAGTTAAAAACCGTTTTCAACAACTATTTATACCTTTTTTTTCTTTCCTGTATAATTTACGCAAAAACAAATGATTTGCCCTAATTTCAAATCCCCTGGACAACCATAATGCACAGAATAAATGCACAAAAATATCCAGAAAACCTCAGGTGGACTGTGTTTTTGTATTTTATGAGGTTAATATTGATACTTCTGCTAGACATTATGCATGCAGTGCAGTTGTGGCATTAGTGAAAGGAGACTTGTTGAATTTGGTTTCTTGCTTTAGTAATTCCATATATTATCACTGAATGAGATACTGCTCTGTGATGCAGTGCTCTGTAATACTGTTTTTTAGTATTATTGATGGTTTCTATAGCCATGGCATCATAATTAAGGTATTAAGAAGTGGATTGATTCAGGCAAGGCATAACTAAAGGCCTAGGTATGGAATGCACAGCCCACTACCGCATTCATGTATATTTGGGTCTAAAGTGTGACACCTTTTGTGACAATGGTTGATGATTCAAAACTTGATGATTGCAGATAGATTATTCCACCAGCATCTTATACATGTTTTAATGCAATTCTTTAATGCAATGTATAACACATGCAAAACATTAACAGATGATATTGTTTAAATGTAATAATAATAATAAATGTTATAATTTAGTTTAAATTTCCTTTTTCATTTTTATCTCATACATTTGAAAACCCTACTGTATGCATGAACAATGGCCAGACGCACCCTGGGTCCAATAAGGCCTGGAGCTCCAGCACTCCCTTCAGCTCCCAATGCACCCTAGAGCATGACGAAAAAATGTTATTAGAAATACAAAAACTTACGAACATTTTTATAACATCACAGAATTAACCACATGAAGAACAAACTCAAACTAGAATCTCAACACTTCCAAAATTTCCAAGAATAACATCTTCATTCACTGTCATTAACCACTTGATCTGTTTTTCTTATATAGATAATGAAAAGTCTACCTTCTCTCCTGGTTCACCAGACACTCCCATTTCACCCACTTTTCCTGGTGGACCCTGAGGAAGAGGAACAGTTTCAGTTTCCATATATTATATACAGATTTTATTTTATTTTTTTAACAGATTCCATATATTATATACAACACACACATTGTGTGAATATATATATTCTGGGGTGTCGAAATGTACTCTTCCAGCTATTGTAAAAAAGCACAAAGAAATAAGCAATGTTGAGGACTGTAGACGCAATGGTTGGAAATGGAAACTTAATGTAGCAGATAAAATGTACATCATGCTTACTTCCCTTCGACAATGGAAGATGACCAACATTGCCATCAGCAAAAAAATAGTGGAAACTAGTGGGACCCAGGGTACACACTATCTACTGTCTGGAGAAGTCTGGTCAGAAGTTGCCTTCATGGAAGACTTGCGGCCAAAAAGCCATACCTCCAACATGCAAACAAGGCTAACAGACTCAACTATACAGGAAAACATAGCACGTAGGAAACTGGGGTGCATAAAGATGGCAGCAGGTGCTGTGAACTGATAAGTTAAAATAAAAAATATCTGGATATAGCAAAAAACATGTTGCTTGATGAAGGGCTGGATAACGGTACAATAATGAGTGTAGCTGGAGAGCAGTACAATAATGTGCGCAGACAACAGTGAAGCATGGTGGAGGTTCCTTGCATTTTCGGGGCCGCACTTTTGCACATGGAGCTGAAGATTTGGTCAGGATTAATAATGTCTGCAATGCTAAGAAATACAAGCAGTAACTTATCCCTCATGCAATACCTTTAAGAGAGGTGTCTGATTGGTTCTAAATGTACCCTGTTGAAAGACAACAACCCAAAACATACAACAAATGGCATTAAGAATTCTATTCTCGGCACAGAAAAGAACAAGGAAGTAATAGTTTTGGCCCCTACAGAGACCTGACAATAACATCATTAAGTCTTTCTGTGATTACAATGCATTCTGAAAGTATTCAGACCCCCTTCATTTTTTCAATTTTGTTATGTTGCAGCCTGATTCTACAATTATTAAAATAGATTTTTTTTCTCATTATTTTACACTCAGTACCCCATAATGACAAAGAGAAAACAGAATTCTAGAAATGTCTATATAGTCATATTAAAACATTTGAAATATCATGTGCATAAATATTCAGACCCTTTGCAGCAACACTTCAAAATTGGCCCAGGTGGCTCACTATTCTCTTGATCTTTGCTGAGATGTTTTTACACTTTGATTGCAGTCCACCAGTTTATTGATTGAACATGTTTCGGAAAGGCACACACCTCTCACAACTCACAGATCTGGGTAGGGCTGCAAAAAATTGCTGCTGCACTGAAGATTCTTAAGAGCACAGTGGCCTCCATAATTCTCAAATAACAGAAGTGTGGCACAACCAGGACTCTTCCAAGAGCTGGCCAACCTGAGCAAGTGAGAGTGACCAAGTTGGTCACTCTGACTGAGCTCTGGAGGTACTGTAGGGAGATGGGACAAAGTTCCAGAAGGGGAACCATTACAGCTGGCCAATAATCTGGGCTCTATGGCAGAGTGTCTAGACGGAAGCCTCTCCTCAGGAAGCCTATTTGGAGTTTGCCAACAAGCACCTGAAGGACTTTCAGACTGTGTGGAACAAGATTCTCTGGTCTGATGAAACCAAGATAAAATAAAACTGGATATAATACTTTCCTAATGCACTGTACATGACACAGTCTGTCACGGATAGACAAGGCTTCAGGAACTGGGAGTAAAACAAAGTAAAAAAAAAAAAAAAGTTGTTTATTGCTCTTGGATAAACCAACACAAAAGAAAACAAAACTGCAGGAAATGACAAACTAAACTGAATCAAGCTTCACCCGAAGCGTATGGGGAACACAGGCAGTAGTCCGGATGATCTATAGCCATAAACTGTAGATCGGACGGTGAGTAAAGAGGAAGGAAGGCCTTATAAAGGGGACAGGTAAATGGAGGACAGGTGTAGATGATTAGTAGGAGGGAGTGGCTGCGTTAGATTGTGAGCATTAGAGGAAGGTCTGACTGGTGGCTCTCTGACAACAGTCTATGGCAACAGAAGATCCGTGGTTCGTTCTTCAGGATGTTTGGAACAACCTATTTGCCAAGTTTCTTCTAAAACTGCATGCAAGTGTACCTAGAAGAACTGGTGCTGTTTTGCAGGAAAAGAGTGGTCACATCAAATATTGATTTGATTTGGATTTTTCTTCTGTTCATTTAATTTCAATTAATTGATACAAATATGTGTTGAACATGTAATGGAGATTTACCTTTGGTCCAATGTTTCCAAGAGGCCCTATTGTTCCTGGTATTCCTGAAGGTCCCTTAGTAAAAATGAAATAGTTGATAAGGAAATAGTTTTATACACACACACATGCAGACATACATACCAACAAATATTAATCTGTGAGGGGTAGAATTGTCTTTATTAACATATAAAACACTAAACTTAAATGCATGGATGCAGAAAATGATTTCACTCACTGGTTCTCCTGCAATCCCTTTTTCACCAGGAGCTCCAGAAGGCCCTTGGATTCCCTGTGGAGAAATATAACATATTAACAAACAATATCCAGGCATGTGGCAATAATCAGTTCTAAAATATATTACCATATTCCAAACATACAAAATTGTTAACCTGGACGTCATGTGCTTGTGTTTCGGTTTCTGTTTTGTTCCATTTTCTGCTTCCACCTAGTCATGGGTTTGTTTTTTTCCCTGGTTGAGCTCACCTGTTTCTTGTTTTACTGTAAACAGTTCACATAAACCATGCTGGGTTTTTTTTTTTTTGCCTAATTACAAAGTTTACTGTGCATTCATGACGATAATCCCAGCATGTTTTTATATTTTCCAAGTTCCTCGTATTCCTCTGTGTTCTGGTTTTGATCTCACGCAATGAGTTTTGCATTTGACCCAATAAAATTAACAGAGTTTCCACACTTGTCTTGTATTTTGCACCTACATACTTTTCTTATTTTCCTTTTTCTTATTTTTTTTTTTGAAAGCACATACAAAGAAAATCTCATAACGGTGGTGTATTTACAGTATGTCATTGGACAAAAGTTTTAACAGGGTTATAAAACATGGCAAAGCTCACAGAGAAAAATACTTTCTTAGTGATGTGCTACAATATGTAAATATATTGTATTAATATTATATAAAAAAAACAATTATTATGATATAATATATTAGTGACACATGCTTACCTCCACCATGTGCACATTCTAGATTTATCAGGTATTTGGTTAAAGTGTTTAATGAATCATCAATCACATTCAGATGTGTTATGTGAACATCCTATTCCAGAAGTCTGTCTTTCTGTTGTAATAATGTCCTTTTGGAGGACTTTCCACTAAATTTTGGAGCATGGTTGTTTGGATTTGCCAAGCTACCACAAAATCATTAATGAGTTTCAGCAGTGATATTAAGTGAGGAGGCCTGAAATAAAGACTGCGTTTCAATTCACCCAAAAGGTGTTCAGTAGTATTAAGGTCACGGCTCTATGAAAGCTATTTTATGGCAAACCATGCCTCAATTGACTTTGTTCACAGGTATATTATTCTTAGAGAACAATGGGAATTTAGTTCCTGTAAAAAGAATTCTTAATGCTACAGTATAAAATACATTCTAGATAATTGTATACCCACATACATTTGGGCATATACTATATAATCTAAATGATAACAGATGGAAACTCTAAAGAGTTAATGGCTTTTACCATTATAATAGCTTTTAATGGTTTTTTGCTTATCATTCTGGTATTGAACATTTTATACTTTTGAACTTTAATATAACTTTCATATAGTGTCTAAAGAAAATATTGTTTAATATATATATATATATATATATATATATATATATATATATATATATATATATATAACCATAACTGATAATATATATATAGTTATATGTTTAATATATATAACTATAACTGATAAACTATAACAATTCTTTTCGCTGTTACTATCTACTGAAATAACGCTATTTAAAAATAGTATGAAACACATACCGGGAATCCTTTTGGCCCTGTCTCTCCTGGCTCACCAATCTTCCCCTGCAGAGATTTTACAATATTCATAAATTTACACATTATGCAGTTGCATCTTATAAAAGAATGAACAACACAGTGGCAAAAAATAAAAGTTTTTAATGATTACAGATAAAGTGATTGCAAAAATTCACACTGTAAAGCTTTTACCTGCTCTCCGGGAAATCCAACTTTTCCAGGTGGACCAACAGGACCCTATTGCAGGATATGACAGGACAGGAAGAGAAAGAAAAAGTTAGGGAAAAAAGGTAAAGAGAGGAGAGTCTGAAAATAACTTCTCCATTTAAATAATTATATAATTTTTTGTGTACACTGTTCTCTTTCCAAGTTTTATTTCAACTTTTATACATCATGACATTACTTCCTTTTATACACACAGTTTTGTAAACCCTGAAAATCCATGTTAGATTAAATCCATTGCAAAATGAAAAGTAAATAATTGGGTTAGTTAGTTCTTGTGTCAATAATAAACATTCTTAAGTGTTTTCATCATTTAACCCATCTTTTTAAACAAGCAATGTTGTTTAGAATGTGAGTAGCTATAATCTGTACATATACATAGTGACCCAGAAGCATTTAAATATTTTGCTAAAAACATGTGAACATGATTTATTCAAAAAACATATCATATTACATGTGCTAATGGTATGCCAGATCACTTTAGTATGGACTTAGACCTTTAGGAGACCTTACCTTTTGGCCCTCAGTACCAGCCTCGCCAATCTGACCATCTGGACCACGTGGACCCTAAACACACACACACACACACACACACACACACACACACACACACACACACACACTTAATGAAGAAGTGTAAAAATTCTCAGCTATTGCAGTCCTGAGGCAATCCATGGAATAACATCCCCATTAATCATTATATGGTACCAGCTACATCTTAGGGGCCTGTTCATGATTATCCTTTATACTGTATCTCATCTCGTATCTTTCGATCATCCTTATTTAAAGAAAGAAGCATGCACACTATTTTTTAAATCAATTCCAGATTATTTGCTCATTTAACAATGTTGCATGTGATAACTGTAGATTCTCTCTCTCTCTCTCTTTCTCTCTCTCTCTGTCTATGTGTGTGTGTGTAAAGTAGTATGCTCTTCACACAGAGGGCCATGGATCTATCTTACCCGTCTTCCTTTAGGCCCTCGAATGCCAGCAGGGCCTTGTGAACCCGGAGCGCCCTAAGTAACAGAGAGATATAGGTTTATTTGGCTCACAGTCGCACACTCATACACAGTTGTATAAAATGTGATGTTAAAAAAAAAGAACCAATATTATGGATTGTGATTAGTTAACAAATTCTGGAGATATAAATTAAAATCATATTGCATTTAAATAAAACATACATACCTGTAATTCATATCATCATATGATAAATAAGACTTACTGGTGAACCTGGGGGTCCAGGAGGTCCAGCCTCTCCAGGAGTTCCTTGATGTCCCTGAGGCAGACAGTATACACATATTTAATTTTATCCTATAATAATCCTTTAGGTGCAAACACACTAACCGACTACACTATGTTACTAAAAAGAACATAACAGAACACTGGAGAAAATGAAGGAACATACACTTGGTAGGCATCTTGCTTGTTATATACATCGTATTTCTGTTCACTCAGTAATATTGATCCTTCTGCCTGCTTTCACAGTTATTTGGTTTGTATCTACCCACAATATTTTCTAATTTTACTTAGTTGGTTAAATTTCCTCCCTGAAAAATTGTAATCGTAGCAGAAAACTGTTTTCTTACATGCATCTTTAGGTGTTTGAGCACTGTGGCATAACAATCCTATCCACATTGTTCTTGTTTTGTGCAAGAAACAAAATGCCCACTTCCACAACCTTTTTCTAGGGTCCCAATGAAAAAACATTTCTAATCAGGAATATCATGGAGAAAAACACTTGTGGAAATTATACATATTTTTATAAAAAATATATAAAATAATATATAATATAAAGTATATAATGTTCATTCTTAAAAGGCAAATTAAGCATTCCCTAAGTATAATGTGCGGATGGCATATTAGACTATTAGAGCCAGCCAAAATCAAATAAATAATAATGAGAAAATGGTCTAAATTAAGTTCCAGTATTTCACTGCATGGTGTAAAGCCAAGTATCATTTTATGCCTATAATAAGGTCTTTTAACATTTTATACCACACATTTTTCAGTTTATCAAAATAACACTGCAATAGCACCAATGCAAGCTTTGGTACGTTGTGAAAATCTACCAAAAAAGTATTATTCATCTTGTAAAAATGTACAGTAATAAAAATTTGATAGATGTATTTCATGTATTCAATATGCATATATGCAATCTAAATCTATAAATAATGCCCATATTTCAGATCCAAACTAGTCTCTACAGATGTATACATTTCCTTATTTCTACAAAATTATATATCTTATAATTGTGACTTCCACCTCATATATACTTCAGTATATGTCAGTGTTACGTCCCATTGGCTGTTCGTGTGTGTGGGTGTTTGTCTTTCTCTATTGGTTCAACTTCCTGTCAATTTCTCAAGGTTCCTCCCTCTTTGGACTGCTATTGGCTAGGGAGTTAATCAACGTGTGTGACCTGACTGCACCTGTGGCCAATCCGGTCAACTGCTGGAGTTTAAAAAGAGGACTGCAGGAACGTTGGAGAGAGCACCATGAGCACCATTTGTTTTTGCATTGTTGTGTTTGAAGAATTGATTGTTTATTGTATTTTCCCCTTTTGACTTGGGTTTGTACAACAATCGTTGATTCGTTGAATGTTATCTTTTTTCTTTTTTCGTTTTTGTGAGTGGTTATATTCTGACAACAACCCTTGTGTTTTCCCCAGGAGTGTTGGGCAGGTAGTATGTCACGTGACTTACATCTTGCAACACGTAGATGATGTTATGTATAGAGACACTAGCTAGGAGTGTGCGCTACTTTTGTAGTTTGGTTAGTTTAGAGTAGGTAAGCTAGGGCGTGTAGAGGCGCCAGAAGAATTTTGTTTAGTGTTAGGTTAGTGGTTTATTACTGAGGTAGTTGGGTTGGTTTTGTTGTGTTCTTTTCTTTAGCGCCACTCTCCGCCTCTCTCTCCTGTGGGATTATTTATTATGCTTTGGTTTTTGATTAGTGTAAATATTGTATATACTTTACCATTCCCTTCTGTTCCTCATTGTTTGAATAAATCCTTTTATATTATACTTGGTTTACGTGTCCTTTTCCCTGGCCTATTCACAGAATGGATCACAGTATGAATGTTACAGCTTCAACCCTAGACGTATAAAAAGAAGCCGTAACAGTCAGCAAGTGTCTGCTGGTAATTATGTTGTGAAAGGTGGAACAATCATTGTATAATTCATTGTATAGTGGTTGAAAGTAAATTTAGGTGGCAGCAAGAATGTCTCTATAATGACAGGTATATTTGGGCTTTCAAATAATTAAGAAAATACAAAGCTGTTATGAGATTCAGGTGGATCTGTGGCAGGTCTGAACTGCACTGCAATAATTGGTAATTTACCCCAATTGGTTAAATTTTCAAAAACAATATTTTGTCAGTGTTCTGACAGATATATTTTGCTTGTTGCATCATCAGAATTGGATGACCACACACAGTTTGATGGGAATAGTAGTTGTGAACAGTGGGAAAAACTGCCAGAGTACTAACTGTTAATGTTTTATGTAGCTCAACAACCCCAATCCCCCGACCCAAAAAATAAAATAATACTGTGTATTATTTAACTAGAAAGAAGATATCTCCATTGCTGAATTGGAGCTGTCTGTTTGTGTTTCAATTGATTCAGCTTATAAATCAGTTACTTCTGTGATGGATTTAATCTGTCTGGCCATGAGATAAAAGCAGTGAAATATGCCACATGTAAAATCAACTCTTCTAATTTTTGCTTAAATGAACATACATACATACACACCAATAATTCCCAAAGTTACTGAAATTCGCAACCTTTACATACATTATCTGCATGTGCAGTATGTATCCTAATGTATTTGTTAGTTTTTAATAGAAACTTACAGTAGATCCTTTTTCACCTGGTGGTCCTGGTAATCCTGTCAGTCCACGATCACCCTGGAAACACACACACATTTTGCTGATGTTTTTATCTTTGGAAATTGTCAATTAACTGTCAGTTTACAAGAATTAAATAGACTACAGGTATATGTTTTACATTTATAAAGTACTTCATTTTTAGTTATCCATTATAAGTTTACGCCTATACGATTAAATCACCTTTGAAATGTCTCACCTTTTCTCCTGCCAGTCCAGGTTCACCCACAGGGCCCACAAAGCCAACCAAACCCTACACACACACACACACACACACACACACACACACACACACACACACACACACACACACACACACACAAATTCACACACAATAAAAGTTTAAATGTTAAAGCAGTGAAAATGTGCAAAATGGAATCAGATAACACATTTTATTTTATATTGTTAGGCAGATCCTGTAATGGGCTTATAATTTACTATTTTCAGACTAAGTGCATGAATTAAATTATTTCCACAGACAGCATTTTTGAAACTTGTACTTTAATTCTGCTTGTATTAAAACAGCACTGGAAATCTAATAAGACAAATTGATAAATAAAAACTAATAAATTTAGTATACTAATAAATTTCGTAGAAAAACTGCCAGAATGAATTTCAATGAATTGCAGAGCAGTGCACAGAGCTAATGTAGAATAAAGTAGAATAAAGTGAAAGGCAAGATTTACCCTTTACTTTAATTAAGAGGCCCTGACCAAACCTATTCAAGCATGACAACAGACCCATGCACAAACAAGAGCACAAAGTGCACAGAGCCCTGACCTCAGTTCCACTACACACCTTCGGGATGAATAGAAACCTGCACACAAAGCCTTTTTTTTATTTTTTTTACTGATTCATGTAATTGTATTGAAGGAAGGCTATGTTTATCTACAATAAATTAATTTTCTATTCAGCTCTACCACCACACCTGTTGCCAGTTACTTGCACAAAGCTACATATTCATTTTATATGTGTAAGGTCAAACTTAGATTCTTAGATTCTGCTGCCTGCAATTCCAATGTGACCACCTAAATACCATAATTTTTGAGCTTGTCATGATTATGAGATGATTGCCATAGGCCTGAATATGCTTTTTATGATAGCACTTTTTACGATTTAGTGATTATTATCCTTAAATTTGGCAAGACAGACTGACTGCATTCCCTTGACCTTGATTCGGATTTTATTTGGATTCAATTATCAGAAAATGCTTTACACCCAAACATCATGTAATGTGTCCACATTGATCAATTTAAGCAGATGGTCATTAATGTAGTTATCAGGTTATTAAGTATTGCTACTGAAAAATTTCATACATCACACAATTTTTTGCCATTATGCCATTATGCTATATCATGGTAGACCACTGCCTCTATAATGTGCAGGTGTCTGGGTAAACATATTACACTTACTCTTTCTCCCATTGGACCCGCCTTCCCTGTGTCTCCTTGTTCCCCCTGAAACAGTCAAAAAATTCAGTTGTGTATTTGTGTGTGTCTTTTTCCATATCTATTTCTGTGTCTGTGTGTGCAGATTTAAACTCTAACCTTAACTCCTTCAGGACCGAACTTGCCAGGAAAACCTTTTTTGCCCATGATACCCTAATAAGAAAAAGTTAATAATTAAGTGAGGAAAAAAAATGACTGAAAATATTATATATATTATAAAAATTTTAAAGTAAAAGTAAAGTAAACCTCTTAACTATAATTTACATTTGCTGAAAAAATGTAACTGTTGCTTGATTGTGCAAAATTTATTATGTAAAAATGAAAATGTGGAATAAATTATATTTTTAGTAATTGTGCACAAAATCTGCTACAGCCGCTTTACAGATGAGTGATTATAATAACTGTGAAAAGGCTCAGGACAGATAAGTGTGATGGCTAGCGTTCATGTACAAAAAAAGAAAAGAATATAGGAAAATATATTTTAAACACATTTAATTTTTTGGCTCACAAATTGGAACTCAGTCACTACATTAACAAACCCCGCAGCTACTCTTGCAGCAACCTCTTATTCAGCATTCACACTACACAATAAACCTATAATAATGCATGGCAGCACACAGTATACAAATAAATATATATTGTTTTGCAATATGTCCAAATAAGTCAAAAACAGTACATTATAAAGAACTTAAGATGGATTTGGGGATCGGTTACACTTTAGTAGAGATCAATCCAGGTGAATGATCATGTACTTTTTACTGCCAGTGAAATGCCCACAATAAGATCCCAAATAAAATATATAACTTAATCAATAAATTAACAAACAAAAAAAAAAAACATATTTAACCTTATTTCCCGAGTAAACATTTAGTTGTTAATTTATTGATTACTCTAACAGTAGAGTTAGAGTAATCAATAAATTAACAACTAAATGTTTACTCGGGAAATAAGGTTAAATATGGGTTTTTTCCGGGACCAATCAACCTAATAAGCTGTTATAGCTTAAAAATATATACAAAAAATTTCAATGTGAACTGTCACAGCTACCCACTCACAACTATTAATTGGTCCTTATTTTAATCAGAACATTTCAAAATAGGATGCTTACCTCCAGTCCTGTTGGTCCAGGTAGTCCAACTGGTCCCTCATCTCCCTTGTAATTAAATACAAAAAATTATAGTTACATTTATACATTTAAGTAAGTGGGACACTAAATCCAATTATATCTTTCTCCCACACATATACACACATCCACACACCTCTTTTCCTGCAGCTCCTCGAGGTCCTGGCAACCCCCGTACTCCAGGTGCACCCTATGTGTCAAACAAATACACAAGAGAAGAGATTCAGTGGCCTGTCTAACATTTAAATCGGCATAGCTATTACTACACTACATACACATATATTCAGTAACACTAACCTTTGGCCCCTCAGGTCCGTTTTGTCCAGGGGGTCCGATGTCACCAGGGAAACCCTAAAAAATTATATTAATTTTCTTCGAGAATTTTTCAGAATGATGTAAAATATTACATCAAAATGACTAAATAAGCATTATTTTTATATGAAATTTTACCTCAGGACCTGGTGGGCCAGGGACCCCAACAGGCCCTCTCTCTCCTTGTCTACCCTAGAAGAAGCACATAATAAAATGTTCAAGCATTCTTGACAAAACATGTGGGTGAAAAAGCATTCAAAGAAAGATAATTCACTAGCATTAAAAGATATTTCACTTGAAATTATTTTGATCCGTAACAAAATTATTGTTTCTTTCGCTGACTGTTTGTTAAATCAACTTATTAGCAGGTAGCAAGATGTGAGCAACATAAATCAATAAACTCAACAAAGGTCCTTTCTTATAAAAGCCAGTATTCTCAATAGGACAGTAAGTAGAGAAAATAAAAGGTAGCGCACAAGATTTGCTGTAGTGATTGGCACTATAAGATAAATAAGTTAAATGCTTACCTGGAGTCCAGGTTTACCACAAGGACCTGGCAACCCTGGCACACCCTGAATACCCTGAAACAAAACACATGAAGCAAAATTAAAGGACACCTCTGTACCACCTTCTTAAACCTTTTTACATTTGGTAGTATTACAAACTAGAACTGAAAAGGATCTCATTGAGATATTTACCATATGTCTAACATTTAAGACTAATAAATAAAATGTTCAATGAATAAGTAGAACAATTTAAGTGTCTGTCATATAACTATGAATTTTGGAGTGAGCTGGTGAGTGTGTTTAAATCCTTATTCAAAGTAATGTATAAATAATGTGTGAAATAATTCCTATGGGCAGCCTACAGGACATTAAACATTAACGCAAAACCCTTTTTTAAGGTTTCCATCAATTTCTTGGTCAGATGAATACAGACTAAATACAGATAATACTGACTATTTCTAGTTAACTACATCATAATATTATTACATTAAGTTAGCTAGCACTGTCTAGTCATTTGGGTTTGTGGTCAAACAAAGCATGGGACTATGCAGTATACTGGAGATAATTATTATTTATTATTTTCTTTTTCTTTCAGAATTTTGTCTTAAACCTCCAGTTGGCTTGAGCTAGCTTTAAGATGTGCCAATAATTGAAAAATCTGAAAAAAAAGGAAAAATCTTTGACAGTAGGATGGCAAAGAATGATGTAAATAAAGCAGTATATAAAAGCAGTATTATTATACATTAATAAGCATTGCGTTATGAGTCACACTTCACAAACCCTTAAACATAAACTCTAAAACAAGTACCTTGTCTCCAGGAAAACCAATCTCCCCTTGCTGTCCAGGGAGCCCTATTTCACCCTAGTAGGCAGATAAAAGGAACCAAGTGAGAGAATGAGATAAAGATAGTATCAGAGATGTTTGATGAAGAGGGATCCATCCTAGTTGGAATAAGTGTGATATTATTTGTATATTTTCATCATTCTAAAATGTTATGCTTAAAAGAATAGTACAGATTAAATATGCTCAAATTCTAAAATATTATCCTTAAATTGATGGCACAGATTTAGTTTGCTCCAACCAAAAAATAACTTCAGTGGGGTTCTGGCCTGATTTTGCCAACAGCTATGTGACTGCAGACAAAATCAGAAATTCTCTACAGACTAATGAGAACATTAAGGGGCTCAATTTGTGTAACAGACACAAGACACAACTCAAACATTCGCTCATAATACAAATTAGTAACCGACCACCTGCCAAATGCAATGTGCATGGGTGATTACTCATGTCAGAACATGAGAAAAAAATGCATGTCAGAAAGTAATTGGGTTTTATGGCATTATAATGATTGATAGTTTTATTCCCAATTACCAGTGATGGTACTTTGTTACTGCACTTATGTACATTTTTCTGGTATCAGTTCTTTACTTCACTATTTTTTTTTTGGACAACCTTTTACTTTTACTCATTACACTTTTTTATACAAATATCTGTACTTTCTACTTACATTTTCAAACCAGACTCATTACTTTAGTTTTAATCTATTTGGTGACATGATCAATATCTTTTCTTTTCACTGCGTGCTGTTTTTCAATGCGCGGCTTTTTCAATCTACCACTGGCTAGGCTAGTTAACAAAGCTAACAACAAGCAAGGCAGAAGGCAACAAGGAGTATAGCTAAAGTGGATGAAACAGAGGGAGTCAGCGATGTAAACATGACTGAGAACAGAGGTCTAGTTGCCAGCATGACACTAAAACAGAAGTAATGACTACTTTTTACTTAAGTACATGTAAGAGCCCAGACTTCTTTACTTTAACTTGAGTGAAACAGTGTAGTCAGTACCAGAGTCTTTTAAAACATGAGTATCTGTACTTCTGCTTGAGTAAAGGATGTGTGTATTTTTGCCATTTATGCCAATTACCAAAATTAAGACTGCTGTTTACAAAACCTTAGATTGTATTTTATAATGATTAAGTATGTAAATAAACTTTATTCCAAGGTTGCACGATATGCACGACAATAACAGTCAAAGGAAGCATTAGAACACTGACTAATTTAAAGTCGAAATGACAAAAGAATGTACAAAACTGGTTGCTACTAATAATAAAGGTTAGCACATCGACTGAAAAATGTAATCAGCCACACTTCCTATTTTTCAAATTTTATGTTTGCATAATCTCATAAGAAGAAGCATATGAAGAGTACTTTGCCTGTAGACACTTGCCTGGAATATATTTTTCATGTTTAGGCTTTTTACAAAATGCAAGTTCAATGCATCTAACTGTGCCTGAAAACAAGCGTAAACAGCTTAGTAACTCAGGCCCTTAATATCAAATTATGCATCAGGTATATTAAATGGAGCAAATTCTGGCCATTGTAGATAAGCTTGTATCTTCTATTGCCTTTTCTTATTAGGGCTACACACAGGGATGTTCAGAAAGCACATGCTCAACACAGGCCAACCAGTGAGGAAGGATTTTCCATGGCATGCTGCAGAATAACAGGGCCAATAAGAGCATTCAGATCACCTTATCACCTTTCAGTCCGGGCTCGCCCATGTTCCCAGCAACACCCTGGCACATAGATACAAAACAGACAAATGACACACAAAACAATACACACCAGTGGCTTACAGCAACTGTATCACCAATTCAATCCTTACAAATGAATATCATATATAATATAAAATATTATAATATTCTGTTTATTCAAAAGCAAAGTCTGATTTAAGAACGATGACAATAACTTTTGTCTGTTTCAAACTATTTCAAAGACAAAATATTTTATGAATGTAATTTAATTTTAAAATTAGGTCAGTAGACAGTAACACATACAGTATGTAAAACATACAGGCCTTTTTTGAGTGAATATTATCTGTGAATATTATCTGAACTATTATCTGTTAACATATGACCATTAATGCTAAATATAATAATAGATGGTAAGTCTTATAGAGAAATGTATCTGTTACAATTTTAGAAAATGTGTGGCATCAAAGCATCCTAACAAATTACTACTAACTAATTAAATGGGTCATCAAATCAACATAAAATTATTTATTTGACCTTATAGACAATTACTTTTCTGCTAGAGCACTGACTTTTTGATCATACTGAATAAATCACTTAGCCAAATCTATTGACCACTAAAAACTGGTGTGTATGTGTGGGTGGTTGATTGGGTGTGGATGTAGGTGTGTGCTTGTGTGTGTGTGTGTGTGTGTGTGTGTGTGTGTGTGTGTGTGTGTGTGTGTAATTCTAACCTTTAGTCCAATTAGTCCAGGTAAACCAACCACCCCCGCTGGGCCCATGTCACCCTAAAACAGTAAAACAGAGAAGATTTCTGTACTAAACATACACATTAACAATGAAGTCCAAAACGCCACCCTATGTGAAATGATCACATTTTCCTTTTAAACACTTGGACAAACTACATAGCTTTCCCTAACATAAACACTTAATATTGCAGTTGTGCTTAATTAAAACATCTAGAGTAGGAAGTAGTTTAGAAGCTGGGAAAGGTTGAAAAGGTACAATGAAACAGTTCTAAGACACGAGGATTGCTAAAAAAAAATGTAAGACCTGATCTACTGAAATCATCATTCAAAAATAAAACTTAGTGTTGTGTTCTGTGGTTGATGATCCTGAAATAGTTTTTGCCTTTCCTATAAAGTTTTGTAAAAAAGCTGCAGGACTAATGCAAGCAATTACACAATTGAATGAATTGATAAAGGAGCCAACATCATAATATGTACATTTGCTCTAAAGTATGTCATAAATTGTAATGTCTCAGGTCTAAGATTCTGCCAAGGACCTTGTTGCACTACCATATATATCCAGGAGAGGGCAGTGTATTCATGCATTAAGACAAACATAATTTTTACACATTTTTCATTGCTCTTCTCCCAATTTGATCATCTGCCAATTCCTATCCACCAGGTAGCTCTTCCATTTCAAGCTAACAAGCTAACAAGAGAGGATAGAGGCTAGCACAAGCGCCCTCCAAAACATGTAAAGTTAGCCAAAAGCATTTTTTTGGAATTGCTGCTTCTGCTGCATCAGAGGACAGCATAGAAAATGCTATTCGCCCTTGAGCTAACCGACACCCAAGATTGTCTAGTGTTGCAATAACTGAAGAGAGACCAAGTGTGCCATCCAGTCAGCATTGCTAATTTTCTCCCTGGTGATTCTGGCATAGATAATGGTAAAGCAACCACTATTAATACAAAACTTGAACCCAATTTTACAATCAAGTATACTCACAATCAGTCCAAGTACTCCAGGAGGGCCAGTGGCACCAATAACACCCTAAAAGAAATAAATAATTTTTCTGTTTCATATGGAAGTCCTAAAAGGCCATGCATTATAATATTTTTTTTCTTTCTTGTTTTCTCTTGATCACAACTTAATTTTTTTAATTATCCTGAAATAACAAGCGGTACCTTCTCGTTATCATGACTTCTTACAATCTTGACATGACACAAGTTGTTTTATGGTTATCACGGCTTAATTTTCTCGTGATCTCGACATAAACATTGATTCCTCATGACCAGTAGTTAATTTTTCTGTATTCAGCATAAGAGACTGTTCTAAAGACAGCAGCATTTGCATTAATAAAGCATTTTTGGCAGAAAATTAAGTTGTTATCACGAGAAAACAACCTTTGTTATGTTGATATCACGAGAAAATGGTCATAATCACAAGAAAACCACTCAGTATGTCGAGATCATGAGAAAAAAAAAATAGAAAAAAATGATAATGCATGGCCTCTTAGAACTTCCACGTTCTTCACATGCAAAGAGTTGTAATTATTTATTAATAAATATGGCCTAAAAAAAACACAGACTGACACATGTAGGTTGTATAGAAAGATGTAAAGTCTTAAGCCTTGGACCCTTGTTCAGAAACCAGATATTAAACCCATGTTTATCTCCCTCACTCCTGACTATTTTAAAAGGCTTGCATCTTTAAAATTGTGTGTTACAGTGAAATACTGTAGAATCCACACCAAGTTTGGTAACTTTCTTATTTGAAGAAGAAATCTGATATCAGTTAATACATTCAATTGCTATTTGGCAGAATGCACTGACCTTGTTTTCTTTTTCAGAGAGCTGAAGATCAGTAATGATTGGCAAAGTGCCTTGTGCTGCACAAAAAAAGTGCTAGCAATCGGATCAACAGCTGTTGGTTTAGCATATTTTGCGTATTACGTTTGTAAGAATAAAGCTGATTTTACACTGTGGATTACTCATATATCTCAGGGTTGGAGGAAGTATTTTTTGGAACAGAAATACACTACAATCACACATGAGGTATAAATAGGATTTATTTGCGAGCATAATGAACGCAAGTCTGCAGTGGTCGCTGGTCTAAAAAGATGCCCCAGATGAAAAAAATAGCCAAAGATATTCCATATGGGGTCCATAAATAATAGCTTTATTTTGTTATCATAGTGATATTTACAACCTACCATTTAAAATTATATTTATTATGAGCTTTCTATATTTATTACTCTATTTGATTCTACACATAAATTGACTAGGCCTATAAATAATGTCTGCTCTGTTGGTGGAAAATTTGGAGTATGGAGATCTATAGCTATAAGTAATAAATACACACATTTAAATAATGAGACAAATATTTTAGGAAGTGGGGAGTTACAGGAATGTCCTTTGGTATAATAAAAAAGCTTCAATAATTATTTTAATTTTTAATTCAATAAATGATATTTATCTGCATATCATTTTTTTCCATCTGCATCTCAGACACACCTATGTATAGTTTGTCATGTATTGTAATTAGCTGTGTGTGTGTGTGTGTGTGTGTGTGTGTGTGTGTGTGTGTGTGTGTGTGTTTGTGATGACACTGTATGGCTGTGTACATACTTTTTAATAACTTGTATTAGTGCACATCCAGGTGCATTTCCAAAGGTAGGTATTTGCATACCAGTATGCAAACTACATATTAGTATTGCTGTTCATATTTATGCATGTGGATGTACCCTGTGTGTGTACTTTGTGTGTGGTAGGGGGACTTCATTCTATGGACAGAACATGTGGAGTTTCTCATTTCCTGTCTCCAACCATCCTGCCGTTTCTGCATGAAGCAGTAAAGTGATCGCCCTTACATCACACCAGGGTTCTCCTGTTGTGCATTTCTTCCAGCCCTGACATAATGAAGTATAATGAAGTATGAAGGAGATAGGAACTGAGACATCTCTTGCTTTCTCAGAAAGAACAGGGGCTTTGCTTAAGCAGTTAAGGAATGGGATATCACTGCTTTCACTAAAGTTACATTGTTTTCTGTATTATTTTAATGTGTGATAAAGTAAACCAAAATTAGTGACCATGACTTAGTGGTGTACTAGAACACAAATAGTTGCTACTCATCTGTTGTATTTAAATGTAGAGCCTAGCTGACTTGAACACTTGAACATTATTATTAATACCTGTAAATGCAATTTTTACTAGAATAGAACCTACTATTTTTAACTAAAACAATTGCTATTTATTAGTGCATAAAACAGAACAAAACTATATTCAACCAAGTTCGATATCTAAAATCAATAATGAACTAATAGTAATAACCTCTACTTGTCTAAATTATGGACTATTGACCATGTTTCCCAATAGTAACTGCACTTCCATGTCTTGAGGACATGACTTAATTACATGTCACTGATATTGTGACTGTGATATTGAGCTATACATTTTCAGTGCCTTTCACTAATGTTGGTTAAATGTATATAGCTTTGATAGCAACTATAGCTTTGTTACATATATGTGCTACAGTTACTGGCCCCCTTATTAATGGCACCCATATTTTATAAGTAAAATATATGTATATATTCCCAGTGATATTTTAAATTTCTTTGGTACACCTGGGTTTCTAGGAATTGTTAGACACATTGTAGGAACTATGACACGCTGTTTAATATAGGCCAATTTTGTTTATTTAGTATTTAGTTTGCCCAACACTCATTGGCTTGTTTTTGTCTTCTGTAGTTGTATTAATATTTTCATGCTCAGGTTACGGTTTCTTTATGTTTTCTTTGTTACTTTGTATTTTGTTTCTTTGCCTTAGTATTGTGCATATGCAGTATTATTTAAAAAATATTTGCATATGCATCTGAACTGATGTGTATTGCTTAGTATATAACATGCTATTTACAAAAAAGTTATTCATGCAATTGCAATACAACAGATGTCAGGCAGCTAAAAAATACACTGATGTTGCTGCTGCTCACGCCAACAACCACACTCCAATTTCTAGTGAAACATCTTCCCTGAATAGTGAAGGTTATTATGCAAATGGGAACTAAATGTGGAATGGGATGTTCAAAAGGAACATACCAATCTTACGGTCAGTCATAAAGATCTAATTTCCACCCATTAATATGTTGTGGTCCTGCAATATTTTTATTAAGTTGAAATATTAGCAGCAGAGCTCTGTAGTTACACATGAGGGAGGCATTAATGTTTCGTTGCTGAAGCACACGGAATGTAGAGAGTTGTCAAACACTTATGCACACACATCCACAGACTGCTATGATAAATGAGGGATAACATAAGCTAAAGAATTTCAGAAGTATTAAGTGGCATAATGCGGACATGTCTTTTAAGGTATATACTGTGTGCATCATCCTGTTATGTTTACGGTTTTTGTGAGGTCATGGAAACTGCTTCAAAGCTGAGGCTTAATTCACAGTGTGGTTTTAAAAAGGGATCGAAATCCAAACCTATAGCCAAATTAAAGGCATAGTTTATGCTACGGAAGTAACACATGAACAGACTGCTCTCACATATGTCTTTCTCATTGGAGCTACTGCTTATATTGTGTTTAGAAAAGAAAATTAAGTTGGACTTACAGGCTCTCCATCAGCTCCTGGGGGTCCCCTCTCGCCAAAATCACCAGGAAAACCCTGAAGGAGCAAAGAGAAAAAGTTAGACTGCTAAATAATGAATGAAGTGCAAAGCAGACACACTGACAGGAAAGCACACACTCTCGCTCTACATACTTGCTGACAGTGCAGTTTAGTTTTAAGCAAATTTCTGGATGTGGACATATTTCACACGTCTGGATATATCTGTGTGTGTGCATGTGTGTCTTGAGTCAAAATCCACTGCTGTTCCAGCAATAAACAGACTCTCTCTCCCCTGTTCAAAATATTAATGCTGACTCAGCAAAAGAGTCTTACACACGAAGCAGACAACACAGCCAAACCATTACATTCTGATAAAAATCCTGGAAGACATACATGAACTAGCATCCTGATGTACAACAGTTTTAATGTATAAGGTTAATGTACGTATGGACAATCAAGTCATGCATTCAGGACATAAATAATTGCAGATCTGTCTCGGCTGTCCACTTCTGTCACCCGAGTCAGATGTTAATACCAGTTGTGTAATAACACACGTCTCTATTTCCCTTTCTTACGCACACACATAATTAGTTGAGGAAGTTAAGATTAAACTTTACCGGCGTACCCATCTTGCCCCTCTTCCCTGGAGGACCAGGAGTACCCTGAAAAAATAAATAAATAAATAAAATATGTAAGTAGGGGAGACAGAGAGAGGAAAAGTAATTCATTTGTTAATGATTACAATAATTAATTAGCAATCATTGGTTAATTTTAGAAACTTTTGCTCTGTAGGTTGTTAAAAATATCCAGTAAAAAACTATCCTCTTATGACCCACTAAAAAAAATAAAACACTAGCAAAAAAATTATACTTTCATTACTATGAGCCTATATGAAATATTAATTCATTTAATTAAATCACATTTGAAATTGTATTAGCTTTAGCTTTGATTTACAAGTCGAAAGATTTAAAAGGCCCTGTAGCAAATAAACTTATGAATTGTTATTTATGTATTTTAAAGGCAAAGTGCTGTAACAGTGTTGCTGTGTAATGTATGCAGATGTTACAGCTCGTGTGTTGTATTTATCATTTGTATTTATTGTACTTGGTCTATTTACTTATATTGTATTTAATTCTTTGTATCTTGTGGTTTTGCATTTTAACACTTGTAACTTTTTATAAATACATGATTCAAGTTAAACAGATAATGAATCGTAACTAAATGCTGAATACGTATAATACTAGTGGGTTGTTTTGTTTAATATTATTTTTTGATAATTTTTTTTCTTAAAAGCTTCAGACAAGAAGTGTCCATCATGACTGGGATCCTGCAGGATAAAACAAACAAATATGTGTGACCGTGTGGGTTTTGCTTTCATGTGGGTTGACAGGTGTCAGCAAAATTTCTCACCCCAACTAAAACTCATAACCACATAAAAAGTCCTTCTGGAAGTAGCCCAATATATTTGGCCACAGAAACTTTTAATTTTTTTTAAATTACTGATTTGCTGCAGTAGCCCGACCAAAACCCTGCAGTACTGAGCTTCAAATAAAGCCTCATTTTGTAAAATATTTCTGCAAAAAAAAAGTATACCTGTATATCCGACATATCTAACATATTAAATAAATCACACATTCTGTATTTTGTAAACATATATAGTAAAAACACTGCCACTTAAATAAACCTCAAGTCTAAACATGCAGCAGGCATTGGGTGAGATTAATCACATTAATGTTTATATATATATATATATATATATATATATATATATATATATATATACACACACTGTAATTTCCGGACTATAAAGCGCACCCATTTATAAGCCGCACCCACTGAATTTGAAAAGATTTTTATTTTAAACATAAATAAGCCGCACCTGTCTATAAGCCGCACACTGTAACTAATGAACTTTGCACAGGCTTTAACGAAAGACAGTGTCTGTTACACGGTGTAACGGGTAAAATATGTTGTGGCTCCTTCAAGAGTAGAGCGGTATTTTGGGAATAGCCTGCCGTCGCATTTTTCCGCTATTACTGCATGTGTGCAAGACCAAGGAATATGTCCTTATTATTTTCTGATGCTCATTTCTAAGTTTCTTTGACTAACCCGTAACGCTGTTGCCAAGAAAAATAAAAAAGCATGAGTTTTGCAAACCTGTCTGTGCTTATATGATTTCTGTTGCAACTGCAACCCAGACTCAACGCATTACAACGGCTTGTATCTAAACAGTAGCCTACCAAGAAAGTATGTATATATATATATATATATATATATATATATATATATATATATATATATATATATATACACGGGGGAGTAAAGTTTAGAAGACTTTGGTGATACCTGCTATGTTGTATTGTTTAGAGACAGTGGTGTTGAGTAAAAACACAGGAGGTGGAGCTGGAGGTAGCAGAGCTGAAGATGCTGAGATTTTCATTGGGAGGAACGAGGATGGACAGGATTAGAAATAAGTTTATTAAAGGGACCGCACATGTAGGACGTTTTCGAGAAAAGGTGAGGGAGGCACGATTGAGATGGTTTGGAAATGTGCAGAGGAGGGACATGGGATATATCGGTAGAAGAATGCTGAGGATGGATCCACCAGGAAGGAGGAAAAGAGGAAGGCCAATGAGAAGGTTTATAAATGTGATGAGGGAAGACATGCAGGTAATTAATTAAAAAAGGGCAAATATAGAGGACAGAGTAGTATGTAGACAGATGATCCGCTGTGGCCCCTAATTGGAGCAGATATATATATCTATATATATATCAGTGGGGGGGTCAGGGCCAACAAAGCCTTCTCTGCTGGCTTGAACACTATCAGAAGCACTGAGCTACATTTACAACCTAAGTTCGAATATTTGTTCCATAATATTGTATTAATTTATTCCCAACAGTTTATTCTCATTTCGTAGCGTTTTTCTTTTCTGCACTGCTTCCAGTACGTGGACGTGGATGTTACATTTTTTTTTTACAATCAGATTTCAGCCTCTATGTGCTGCCATTGTCAATCTAATCTGGCTACGGCCTGCAAAGTCTCTTTCTGCAAGCCATTTTACCTTTAAGAATATTATCAATTGGTCTGTTTCTTTAACCATTTAGATTTCATATTCGCCTTACAGGGCTAGTTAGCTGGCCCAGAGTAGCGTCATCATTTTTCCATCCTCTGATTGGTTGTTCAGAGGGAAACTGTTACAGCTGAGTTCAACCGGCAAAAAACATCTGTAGTGCTCTGCACACATTAATACATCTGAGTTAAACTTTTTTATGCCTGCGAAGAAAGAGAAATTGATTTGGTCTCGGACATACTTAAAAATAAATTTTCCAGAAAAGCTAGACATCGTGAGGAGGTCGGCCAACCCCGAAGCTAGCTAGCGTGTCTCAGCCCAGGAAAGGGTTTGTTTTATGCTTCCAGACCAGTAAATACTAGCGGTACTGGATGCCCGTGATCTTCGGGCCCTTAAACGGCACTGCATTACATACAAGAATGCTACTGTAATAAAAATCACAACATGGGCTTAGGAATACTCCCAGAAAACATTGTTGGTGAACACAATCCACCGTGCCATTCGCCATTGCCGGCTAAAACTCTATAGGTCAAAAAAGAAGCCATATCTAAACATGATCCAGAAGCGCAGGCGCTTTCTCTGGGCCAAGGCTCATTTAAAATAGACTGTGGCAAAATGAAAAACTGTTCTGTGGTCAGAAGAATCAAAATTTAAAGTTATTTTTGGAAATGAAATTTAAATTTATATTTTTTTTAACTTCCACACCATTGCATTCTGTTTTTATTCACAATTTGTCAGTGTCCTGTTTTTTTTTTTGGAATCGGGTTTGTGTATATATATATATATATATATATATATATATATATATATATATATATATATATATATATATATATATATATACACATTTGGTGTTCATTAAAATCTTGTTAATTCTTGTTAATTCTGCTTTTCAACTTTTGTGTGAATTACTTAATGTGATAGGAAAGTGTTTGGACTGTTGTGCAGTGATCAATATTTGCATGAGTATGAAGGAAACCAGAGTTTGTGTGACTTTCGTAAATCTGGCAGAAAATATTTGTTTGGTTTGGTTATACAAACATTTACACACAACTTGTTAAAAGTGGTGAATGAGGCCCATTGTTGCTTTGGAGAATTAAAAGCTTACTAGAACTTTTAACAGGGCATCCAGCTCAGGAGTATGGAATAAAGATATATTAAAGCTTTTTGTTATAAAATAAAAACCCTTACCTTATTTAATTATAAACAGATAAATATACAGATAATAGCATTGCATTATACCCCTATGCGATATGTGGTTATTAACTTTTTTTGCCCTTATTTTTTTCCTCATGTTAAGAGCACAAGATCATTTATTTCTTTTTTTTTTATGAATATTAAGAACATTTTTTTGTCACAAGCAAATAATATTAAAAAAAATATTTTTATTTTGTGTAAAAAGTGTGTGTAAATATCAAGAAAATTAGAACAAACTCACTCTTTCACCATCAGGTCCCAGTAAACCAAAAAGGCCAGGAATGCCAATAAAACCCTACAGAGAGAAAGAGGGACAGAGAGACAAAGGAAGGCCGGGGACCACAGAGAAAGAAACAGAAAAAAAAACTGTAAGTCCACCTGAAATCTTTCCCACACTACAAAAAGAAGAGATGAATGCATGGGAAAAGGAAAGGATGCAAATGGACATGTGGATGGTCTCACTGAAGAGGTAAACCTTGAGGAAAGTGTATATGCCCATGGACTGCATGGTGCTGGCCTCCACAATGTAGTCCAAGGGCACATACCCTCACGCCAGGGATACGCAGGCTGTGCCATGCTGACTGTAAAGCAGAATATCGTACACACATATATATTTATACACACATGCAAATGCATGTGCACTCACACACACATGTAAAACTACATAGAAGTCTTTACTTTACTACTACTACTACTGTATACTAATACCTGTGATTTATTATTATACAGACCCCAGACATAAACACACAAGTTTATCCTGTACACAAGTGGTACTGTGCATTAAGTGTCATGATGAAATGATTGCTCACAAACACACATATATACACAAATGTATCAGACAAACATAAATGCAAACACATATACATAAAGATAAACAAGCATAATGACCACACACCTCCTGTGTGCCCCAACAGGGCCTCAGTCTGATTTTAAACAGGAAATTCCAGACAGTATGAGGCAGAGCTAAATCTGATAAAGAGCTTGTGTGTGTGTGTGTGTGTGTGTGTGTGTGTGTGTGTGTGTGTGTGTGTGTGTGTGCATCTGCATGAGTGAGTAGGAGAAAGCACCAAAACTGGCCTACTTTTGACCACACACCCACACATACACACAGAGACACACAGACACACACACACACTGTACACACACACTGTACACTTTTGGCTTTAGAATCAGTCTGGAAAGCAATTTGACATGGTGTATTCTCTACAGTAAAGTAAAAAGTACGACATATGAAACAAATAACACAACAGGTAAAATAAAGTGGAAGAAGAAAACAGGGTGACTGAAACAGGTAAAAATAATAGATAGGAATAAAGGCAGAGAAAGTGCAGTTGCTCATTTTGATTAATGTCACAGGAGAAACACCAGACACCCAACAATAACCACAGATGATAGGCCTGTTGCTTAGTAACCCAGGATGCCACAGACCATGTCTGATGTTACACCACAGTGTGTTTCCACAGTTACATTGCTGGGGGTGATGAAAAAAAGACAGTGTTAAAAAATGTTACACTCACCCGAACGCCTTTTGGCCCACGAGGCCCTATAGGTCCCGGAAGTCCCTGAAGGCAAGGAAGAAAAATAATTCTAATTAAAATGTAATTCAAAATATTTACCCTGATACATTATAATGCATGTGACTGTCAAAAACGTGTAAACCTGGTCAACTTCAGAATTCTGGTACCCAATAATGAGCAGCACAAAAACTGGTAATAGTACAGTGGGGAGTATTCTTTAAAAAGTTTATCAATCACATCCTAAGTGATCATTTGCAAAACATATTTTAACTGTTGATTAAATACCAGACAAAATAACAATTGCATGCATAATGTACACTAAAACCTTCAGCCTGCAGGTTCAGTGTTAAGTTATTTCATCAAAACCCATAAACCCGACTGCTCAATGCCTTTGTATCAGTAGCTTAAAGTATATATGTATTGTCTGTAGTTATGTATAATACTCAATGTGAGAATCTCATTGTACTTTTGATTTACATACTAATGAATTGATCTGTATTGATTCATAAATTCTTTAGTTGGAACAGTCTAGAGTAACTTAGCAGTCTAGAGTATAGCAATATCATTCAATGGCATCATTCATTTATTCATTCACATACACTAACTGCTTTGTCTGGTCAGGGATTTAGCTGGCCAAACAAAAAATGTATTAATTAATACAAGAATATTTATTTTTGTTGTCTGATGAAATCTACTGCTTAGTGTTACACTTGAAATTACACTCATTCAAACTTTCTGAACACAGTGGGGTTTGTATTGCTGGATAGTACAGAGCCAATCATATATTATATTTTTAAAAAAAAAACAATGTAAACATTGTTATTACATAATCGAAAAGGAAGATTTTAGACCAAAAATAGTAACATGATTCGCAGTCCAATTAAAAATTTATCCTACTTGAAGGGAGATTTTAAAAATCAATTTACAATTATAAACATTTTTGTTTTACTTTTATATCCTCTGCAAATACTGGTGTAAAATGTTTAGGTTAATGGTTGAGTTACAGTATATTTACAATATGCATGCCACATTACATAGTATAAAATCTCAATTCAGACTGATGACAATCTTTTTGTGTTCCTAGTTCATATAAAATGTTTGTCATTGAAATGTAGCAATAACTAAATATCCACAATACAAACATTATTAGTTTTGTTTTGTGTCCATTATTTTGGGGTATTTTACTATTTGGATTTACATACATTATGATTATACAAAAGAAAAAGACACTGATTGGACTATACATAAAATGACAAAATACATTGTTGATATTGGTATTGATATTGATATAAGTCCAAATGATTTCATAGATTTGTTTATGCACTATAAACAGTATGCAGTATGCAGTATGCATTGTGTGAGTGTGCGCGTGCGCGTGCGTGCGTGCGTGTGTGTGTGTGTGTGTGCGCGTGTGTGTTATTCGAAAAGATCTTTAAGCAATATAGATCTCTACTGACATCTAGTGTATAAAAAGCTGTGGTACACTAGTTTTTTTTTAAACCACCAGATGTTGGAGTATAGCTGTAACACCGTCATTACAACGTGAAACAATTAAACTGAATCATAATTTGCTGTTGTGTTCAAAATTCGTTCAGGTATCCTGAATGATATGGCTATTAAGTTGTATCTTCTTGGAAAATCCCTCTGTTGATGCAGATTCTTTTTGCCCATATTTCTTTGTCAAAATGTCTAGCATTTACTATGTTATATTTGTTAAAAACATAAAAATAATTAAAAATCGGACCTTCCAGACAATGAATGTTATACAAATGTTTGGAAGTGTCCTCCTTTTTTTCATATTGGCACACTAATTCAGAAGGGCAGAAATTAGCCATGCAAGACAAAATATATATTTATATACTATAGGGTCCTTCTAGTACATTGTGTGCCTGTACACAGTACAGCCTCAAAAGAACTCAAAAGAACAACAGTGAGTACTGACTTTGATCACCTATATTAAATTAAATTTTAAATATTTAATTTATTCATTATTTCTGAAAGCTCAGACTTTTTGCTTTAAAGTTACTTAAATTGAAAGTGTAGAAATTATATCTAGGATATGATTAGAAAATATTTTATTTCTTCTCTTTCTAAGGAAGCCAAACAAATTGGCTAGACTAACATAATACTATAGTTAATTTTCATTTTTTTTAAATACTTGATTTCTAATCTTTTTGGTCAATAAAAGCCCCTTGTGGTCAATGACAGCTTGATGTCTAGAACACAGAGACATAACATTTGGTTTCTTTCCTGGTAATGCTCGGCTTAGCTGCCTTCACTTTCTGTTTGCTCTTGGGGCATTTTGTCTTCAGTTATGCCTCCAGCAGGTTAAATGTTGCTCAAATGAATTCCAATAAGGTAATTTATTTGGCATTTCCTGAATATTCAACTTCATTGCTGTCATGGGTTGCTTTAAAAAAAGTATTTTTAACACACTGATCTGTACTGATAAATGTGTTATGGAGCATTAGGCTAATTCTGAACACATAATATAAAAATATATACAGACTAAGGAATTTATCCTGATGGCCATATATTGTACACTTCAGGGCAAAGACTTATTTTGTGATTCACTACAGCTGCTCTCTGTGGCCTTTGGGGCACTTTGGTGTTTCTGAGCTGACCAGGACCATTTTTCTTGTTAAGCATGTACCAAAATTTGATTGACTGATTTGGCCACAACTAATGTTTTTTGATGTCTCTGTGATGAATTTATTTAGATTATCAATATTTGCTTCACTGGCAGGGACTTTAGACTTCACATTGAGGGGGGCCTTCCTAATTTAAAGCATGATAGGAATTAATTACTCAACATTCAGCTATATCAAATATAACATTCTAATATTTCATCACTGACACACAAAGCAATTGGCATGCACAGAAGTAATCCGAGACAGACACATGCATACAACAGACAAATAAATATTAATAATTAAAAAGCTTACTTGCAAATAAATATATATATATATATATATATATATATATATATATATATATATATATATATATATATATATATATATATATATATATGCATTGTATATAATGTAAATATTTTACTTGTGTTACTGGAATAATTTTTTTTAGATTTTGTAAAATGTGTTTGTTAATTTATTTATTTATTTGAAATAAAACTATATACAACTATATAACTGTTTTTACTAATGCAATAATGCAGAAAGTGGTGTCTATTTTGCATAGTGCATAATAGGTAAAGAAAGACTTTTTAAAGCTCTCTTACTTTCAATAAAAAATGCAAATCAGAAACCAACCTTATTATTCTAATATTTTACACTGAAATTCAAAAACTTCTCCATGTAGTTTGTAATGCTTATATTACCTTTTTAATACTTCTGTAAATGTAATTCCTGCCCATCAGGTGCTCTAACTCACCCATGTGTAAAAGGTTCAGTAAATCACATATAACAATAACAATCACGTGTTTGTCTGCCATATTAGTTAGAAATGCTTCAAGATCCATTTTTATGCAAAACAGAGGTGACATGTACCTTTGCTCATGTGAAAGTCTATAAAAACATTTTGTATATCAAGGTTCCAGAAGGGAACAAGAGAGAAAGACAAAAAAACACATACAACACAGAAACATTTTGAAACAGACACACACATACAAACACACTTCACAGCAGAAGATCTACTGCACCTGCCTGCCAGGATAACCTTTGGCACCAGCACTTCCATCAGGCCCTTGCTCCCCCTGAGAGAGAAAGAGAGAGAGAGAGAGAGAGAGAGAGAGAGAGAGAGAGAGAGAGAGTGAGAGAGAGAGAGAGAGAGAGAGAGAGAGAGAGAGAGAGAGAGAGATTGAATCATAAAATTAGAAACAATAATAAAAAACATAATAGCAAATGAGCATGTGGGAGTTCAACTATTCACTAGGGTAACCTTATTCACTAGGGGTACTAGTCAGGACCTTATCTGATGACAAAGATGACACAAAATACTTGAATGTAGTCATATCATTATATCATTAAGCATTATATCATGTCAGCAGAAGGTCTTCAATCAATAGTATGTGTGTGTGTGTGTGTGTGTGTGTGTGTGTGTGTGTGTGTGTGTATGACTTACAGCTTCCCCCGGGAGACCCGGTGGTCCAGGGTGGCCTTTTTGTCCCTAAAAGGATAAAAATAATGAAATACTTGAATGCATATACTGCAATTACTGCAGCGTTCTGCTACTTATATTTCCCCATCCTGATATGTATTTAATTTACATGAAAACTAATATATGACACAATTAAGTTTTTAAGGCATTATATTTTTTTTCTTAATATAATATATTTTTCTGGAGTTTAATATAGAGACCAATATCCTAATTTTCCAAAAACAACACTCTATATATTTGTCAGCATTATATCATTTACAACATTTCCCATCAGTGTGAATGAAGCTACATTTAAAATGCAATGAAAACATAAAATAAATAAATAAATAAATAAATAAATAAATAAATATCACACAATCACTCACACACACAAACTATATATATATATATATATATATATATATATATATATATATATATATATATATATATATATATATATATATATGTATAAACCACTTTCACTTTTTGTTTTTGGCTTTTTTGATATTCTACAGGATTATACAGGATTTTGCTTGGGTATTTTCTGTGTGTGTGTGTGTGTGTATGTATACAGTGGGGAATGTGTAATTATTCATGTCTTGATAGGCCTCTTCTTCACCTGCCAATGTCTGGAAATGTATTCACATTCAAAAACATGTACATTTAAATTTTCATTCAGTGACACACAGACGCTGACACACACACTCTGTCTTGTTCTCTTTTTTCAGCCAAGGTTGTGAAATTAAACACTGCATGCTTTTTCCAGGGTTGGCTGCTTTTCACATTAGTGTTCTCAACGGAAGCATGCACACGCACAGGCTCATGTATGCGCACGCACACACACATGCACACACAAACACACACACACACACACACACACACACACATGCACACACACACACACATGCACACACATGCACACATGCACACACACACACACACCCACCCTGCAAGCAAATTTCAAAACTCCAAATGCAGGACACTAAACTGAATTTTGTTATGAGAAAAAAAAACTGTGATTCATTGACTGTGATTTGCTGACTGTGAAAACAGTATTTAAAAGCAATGTAACAGCAGAGACAGATGAGCATCTGTGGTCCAATTGATCAGTTTGAAATGCTTTAAAAAGAATTTCACAGTCACATAATTATATTTTATCCAAAGCTGCTTACAAATTAAACAGGAATTGTGACAATTAATTAGGTATTTTTTCACTAGATTACTTTTTAACTCAGTTACATGCATAATGATGTGATATTTAGCTTTTTTATAAAATAGCTACATGATCAGTTTCTGTCTTATTGGGTGATCTCTTGTGTAATATGAAAAACACTTCAGATGCTCACTTCAGCATCGTCATACTTTATTAACAAGTAGCAATTCATATATACTGTTCCTGTACAGTATACTAAACAGTTCGGGTCTGAGGCCCTACTATGTTGTATCCAAAACAAAGAAGAAGCAAAAGACAGTTCATCTGAGGTATTTTGGCCTCATTATAATAGTGTTATAGATGCATATTATGACAAGGATTTAAATTCCGACCCTATTCTTTTTGTTTAGGAAATGATGCTGCCAAGTGGATTTTTTGGTTCCAACTCTAATAGTGAACAAAGTAGCGCAAGTTATTTTTAGGTAAGGTGAAGGGAAATGTGTTTTGACACTGAAATGAAATACTGTTGGTGAACGTTTTTTTTTCAGAATGCACTCCAGCTCTGTAGGCGATACTGTTCCCAAAAAAAACAAACATGCTAACGCTGAAAGTGAGCTTTATATTAGGATTCAGAAAAATTATAATTATAATTATAATGCATGAATCGGAAAAGAATATTCTGGAAACAGAGCAGAAATCACAGAATGTGAACATATCAAGCCAATGATCGCTATTTAACCCTGCTGAATGTGGATTAGTTTTACCTATGGAGCTTTTTGGACAGGAATCAGATGTTTTTTAAATGTGATTAGTATTGATGATGGAAACATTTTCAATTTTACAGAATTTTACACAGGTTACAGGTTAAATGTTACACAAGATTAATAAGCCTGCAGGCCAACATTATTATTTAAATAAAATTTAATTGTTCTGATTACATTTACATTTGCAGCATTTAGCAGACGCCCTTGTAAATGTAAATGTAATCAGACATTTAGACATTTATCAGACATTTATTAGACATGATTAAGGGGAGATAGACTGACACATTCTGATTGCAAATCAAGATTTAATTTGAACCAATTCAATCAAATTGTGTGTGTGTGTGTGTGTGTGTGTGTGTGTGTGTGTGTGTATATTGCTTAAAAGTATATAGACCTATCAAGAGGAGATGGAATGTGCATATGTGTGTGTCTCTGACTCTGCGTCACAGCTGTGTTAAACATTTAGTGGGGATTCCCTCCAGTGTTTACAGTTATATCCATGACAACGCACACAGCAAGACTACAGTAGGTCTATACAAAGAAGCATAGAGGACATGTTAAAGACAGAAAAGTAAGTCATAAAGAACTTTTAAAACATGGAAAAAACATGCATGAGAGAAAAAAAGAGTGTGACCCACAGAGAAAAGGAGAAAGAGAGAGAGAGAGAAAGAGTGAGAGAGAATGAAAGAATGAGAGAGAGAGAGAGAGAGAATTATAGAATAAGAGATAGAGAGAGAGAGAGAGAGAGAGAGAGAGAGAGAGAGAGAGAGAGAGAGAGAGAGCATAAAAAGGCATCACTTATATCATCACTATATACATTTATTTTTCAGTTACTATGCTACCTACCTTTTGACCCTCTACACCAGATAAACCAACAGGACCAATAATGCCAGGATCTCCCTACAAACAAACGCAAATATTAACAGCAATGAATTTTATAATATGTAAATAAATTGAAAAAACTGTCTACATATTGTGAAGAAATTTCAAAATAATGCAAATTTGTTTCCTGAATATATCAAAATCTAAATATTTTGAGAATCTGAAAGATTTTTGTGAGGAAGGAACAAGGATATTAAATGCTCCTGATCGTTGAGCCCTCAAGTGGCACTGCATTAAAAACAGGTATGATTCTGTAATATAAATTATTGCAGGGGCTCAGAAACACCTTTAAAAATCACTCTCTGTGAGCACAGTTTACACTGTGATTGCGGCAGAATAAAGCCAGTTTTGTTGTTGGTAAACCCATCACCTGTCTCTTCCCTGATCCAGCGGGCTCTCTACAAGGTTAAAGCTCTATCGTGCAAAGAAGAATCCTTATGTAAACTTTCTTTCGGCTTCTCCCATTAAGGGTTGCCACAGCAGATCATCCGCATGTTTGATTTGGCAGATGTTTTTATGCTGGATGCCCTTCCTAACGCAACCCTCCCCATTTATCCGGGCTTGGGACCGACACTAAGGCTTGTGCAACCCTAATGGCTGGGGTTGGTTCCCTGACCGGGGATCAAACCCGGGCCGCAGCGGTAAGAGCACCGCATCCTAACCACTAGACCACCAGGGAACCTAAAGAAGAATCCTTATGTAAACATGATAAGAAATTAATAGTCATTCTCCAATTCATTTTAAAGAGATTGACGAAAAATAGAGGACTCTTCTGTGTTCAGACAAATCAAAATTTTGAATTCTCTTCAGGAAACCATGGATGCCACATCCTCCAGACTAAAGAGGAGAGGGATCATCCAGCTTGTTATTGGTGCTCAGGTCAAAAGCTTGGATTTCTGATGGTATGGCAATACATTAGTGCCTACCGATTGGAGAGCTTACAATTCTGGAACGGCACCATGAATTGATTCATTAATTCATTCTGAAAACATCTTTTTCTGGGAAGGCCTTGCATATTTCAGCAAGACGGTGTAAATTAGCTTACTGCATCTATTACAACAGTATGCCTTTATTTTGTAAGAGTACAGGTGCTGAACTGACCATCCTACAATCAAAACCTTTGACCATATGAAAGCATCAGGCATATCATGACACAAAAAAATATGACAAAGAAAACCCAAGACTTTTAAGCAACTTGAATCCTGTATAATAAACAAATGGGATAACATTTCTCTCACAAAAATCCTACAGTTCTCCTCAGTACTCTAATGTATTGGGGATGCTACACAATAGTAGCCATTGCCCTGTCCCATAAAATGTCCTCAGTTTAAACATTTGTTTTTTTTTTTTCTACTGTGACTAATTTATGGATTTATGACATTTGCAAATCATTGCATTTTATTTACATTTTACACAGCATCCAATTTTTTTTAAATTGCAGTTGTACAAACAGATGTGTGTAGAGGTTCAAACCTTAGTATATTTGAAGTAGCCCCCTGATTTAAGCTTCAATTAAAACTGTAAAATTCTGAATTCGACCACACTGCAACATTATAAAGATGTCATTCTGAATATTTTTTTCTAGGTTGTCAACATGAGGTTGTTCTTCACTTACCTTTTCTCCTTTAGGGGCTATTCCTGGTGAAAGTCCAGGGTCACCCTTCTTACCCTGAAAAGAGACACAACAAGTGTAAGAGAAGTTGATGTAAAGGCTGAGAAATTTGGATTGAGGGGTATAATCCATTTTGAAAACTTTGACAAATTGTGTCAAACCGTCTGTGAATACATGCCTTTGTGTGTCTTTGTTTTTCTGTATGTTTGAATTTGTAACAAAGGTGGGTCTGTTCCAGAAGACAGACCCAGGAAAAAAGACAGGAAAATATATAAATATAGAGAACTACATCCTGGCTTTTAACACATGCACCATGCTGTGTACATGAATTTTTTATCAAGTTAATTCACAGAGAGAGACATTTGGTCCCCAAAAGAGAGAGAGAGAGCGAGAGAGAGAGAGAGAGAGAGAGAGAGAGAGAGAGAGAGAGAGTATGAATATATGAATATACCTTTTGGCCTGGGGGACCTGGTCTTCCTGGATTACCATGTGGCCCAGGTGGTCCCTGAAACACAAATCATCAAAGTGAAAGTGGCAAGAGGTGCAAGTACAAACATACACAGTTCTTAGCGGATGTATTGTTTTTATGTATTTTCAAGTTAGAAGCGAGGTGGAAACACTAAAACCGCTGACCTAGTGACTTATAAACTCTGACCAATGATCCTGCATGTCCTTTCTGGTCCCAGAGCTCAAACAAGAGGTTGAGGTCAAGGTCAGCAAGAAGAAATAACTATGACAAAAAGAGCTTAGACATGCTAAACTGGGTGACTTTGAAGGTGTCTGTATGCATGTGGGTGTGTGTTTACCTAGACAAGCCTCCTTTCAAAGTCTAATGGCATACAACCAAATACAAATACACACATAGGTGCGCACATAAACACAAACAAGCCAACACACACACACACACACACACACACACACACACACATGCAGACAGGATGACACAACCCTATATGACCCCTGGTCTCGACACATGGGTGCATGAGTTCATGTTGGCAACAGTTGCTAATGAAATCCATCACACCCACATGTGCCTTATTCAAAGGTCAAGGGTGAGACAGTTCAATAGCTGTGTGTTATGCGTTTGTGCTTGTGTGTAGTGGGCAACACTAAAATGGGTCTTTTTTGGGTCTTTCTCATCCTCTGTTTGTTGTTTCCTAATCATACACATAATTATAACTATTGCACCCATGATAATGAATATTCATGTATATGTATGTACACACACATTCACACACCTATAGTGCATACAGTGTCTATTGTACTCTACTGTAGATAAGAACTACTCAGCAGTGTGATGTCAGTCTTTGGAAGAGAATCACTCACTCATCACAGAGCTTATGTTCAACAAAATGTCTGTAGAGTACACAATGAACTCTATGTTGCCACTTTTTACATCTCTGCAAACAATCATCTAGCATGCATCAAAGGCAGACATAGCATGAGTCAAAATTTAATAGATGGTCCCTCTTGACCTGCATTCAAATACACTTAGGCAATCACTTCCTTTTCCCAGTGGGCTAACCTGCCTTTAGACAGCAGAGCCCTTTATAGTGCTCCCCAAAGTACACAAACACCTGGTCAGCGATGCGCCAACTGGCAGTTGTTTCCACATAACATTTGAATGATGGACAACAAAAAAAGCTGTCTTAAGCAAATGTCACTTTATGTCTTCCATTTGTACTTATGGCAAGTTATGGAAATTTCTTGAAGCACCATGACCAACTCCCAATATGGAGCCATTGTTTTTTAAATGAAGAACAGATTCATTTCTCACAGGAATATCAGCTCTTTTAGCGTATGTTCAGAAAGAAATGCTTTGCAAGATAGGGAGTTTATCCTCAGTTTTCTACACTTTCGTGAGAAAACGTTCAGTTGTTCAGTGATCACGGACAATCACAAGAGTGTGTCTGACCCTTTGCAAACTTGTCAGAATGCTAAGGTTGCTCCCAGGGGCCAGACACATAATTTCAAGAAGAGCTTACTGCAGTGCCACAATGACCCATTCATCTGGGACAGTAAGGGGCAGGGAAAACTCATCAGTAACGTCAGAAACAGTAGGTTGTGAACAACAGTGGTTGCATGGCCTTTGGAGGTGTTTTGGTGTCAACCATAACAGTTAAATCTGTAGATGTGGCCAGTTGTGTATCAATGCCTCTGTTTCGTCCTATCCTTGAACCACATTATACATTGTGCCGTCAGTCCGTCTTTCTAGGACATCTACACATTTTAACACTATAAGCATTATAGCTAATAAAAAGAAAGTCATGTTAAATATCTTTGTGTATATAGAAGGAAATGAAATTCCAATACATCACTAACTGCAATATGAAAGTATGCATCCTTCAGATATACGCCCATAACATAAATGTGTTTAAACACCATTTGCATCGCACATGCTGCCTATGGAACGGCATTTTAAGAAGATGCTTAGACTTTCAGATCAAAATTCTGCATCCTTCTTTGGGAATATATATATATATTAACACACTAACACTGTTTATGAGATGCTATTTTTTAACCTTTTTATAAGCACCTTCTGGCATGCTCAAATACACATACTGTACACACATGGACGTACCTGCGGTCCCCTTTTTCCTGGTGCTCCTGGTTTTCCTGGTGGTCCCTGAATTCCCTTAAAAAAGAGAGAATTGTCAAGAGATGTACTTCTACATTCAGTGCATATATCCAAAATACACACACACACACACACACACACACACACACACACACACACGCACACTTTATTAATGCATGTGTGCATATAAAACTACTACCCCAAACTAGAGCTTACTGAAAGGAAATAGGAAGTATTAGAATGAATTTGCTTTTCCTGCTAATGGGGTGAAGATAATAAATAAGAACAAAACATTTAGTTTTTTGTGGTAACAAATAAATTGACCTGAACAATTAAGTTTATTTTTTATCAGCATAAAAGAAAGTAACAAATGATTAATTCTCTCTCTCTCTCTCTCTCTCTCTCTCTTTCTCTAAACACCCCCCCCCAAAAAAAAGCCCACATGGCAATGGATGAAAGGGCTCTATTGATGAATGCTCCTGAGGGTGGGGGGGTGTATTTATTTAAAGAATCCCTAAGGGTTATAGCTATGCATCTACAGAAGAAAGTGTTTTTTTTTTTTTCTTCACCGTAGGTGCATTCTCTGTCACACACACAAATGCATGTACACACACACAGAACTCAGTGTCCACCACTGTGGGAATATGTTTTCTTCTTAAAATGTTCATGTAGCAATTTGATGCTTATGGCTTCTCTTTTTTCACAGTGTGTGTATGGGTGTGTGTGTTGTATAGGGTTGGGTTGGATTATGTGTTGGTACCAAAAAATAAGTTTGATGAGAGACTCTTATTTCCATTTTCTGCTACTTTTAGGGCAGGTGTAAACTGTATGGGGTGTGTGTGTGTGTGTGTGTGTGTGTGTGTGTGTGTGTGTGTGTGTGTGTGTGTGTGTAAATAAGAGGGTGTCCAAGGTGTGTCAGCAGGGTAAGTTAGAATTAGAGTGTGTGATTAAGGTAGATAATGGTGCACTTCAGCTAATAAACTGGTAATGACAGAGGAGACACGTTACATACACACGCACACAGACACACTCCTGGTAATGTTCTCTCTGCATTTTAGCCTTATAATTGCAGTGCCTAGTCTGTCATTTTGGAAACTGTCTAGCTCTTTTTAGTATATCTTTGGTGATATGGGAAAGCAGCAGCTTTTGGGCTTTGTTTATTTCCAAATGTCAGAATCTGTCTGTGACGTCACATGTTTTGTTTTGTGCTGACATTGTCACACATTCATCTCTCTTGCCAACTGATATGATGATATGACCCACAGTCTTTAGAAAACCTATAATGTTTTGGGTATGAACTTCTATGCTTTAAATGATAATTAAACATAAAACATGATTTGCAGGATTTAAGCATTATATAGCCATACAAAGATGTATGTGTATATAAGAATATGCAATAACTTTTTTTTTCTCAAGCTAGACTACATCTCAGCAAATGAAGAATTTAAAATAATTTATATATCAGCATGGAAAAAAAATATCTCTGTGACTTCATAAGATGGTTGTTAGTTTGAGAATTTCAGATTGATCTCCTGTGAATTTTACACACGACAAACACCCCTCATGCTGCATTAAAGGAAATACCTAGCCGACAAGCTAGCCAGAGCGTCACCAAAATGCACATGCATGCACAAAACACCGACCACTGGATCTGCTACAAAAGCAGAACACATTCTGTTCAACTGATTTCATCCAAGAACAAGAAACTGAGGCTATCATAGGCTCACTGAAACTGGAGAGTTAAACATAAATAATGAGAAATGAGAAAAGTAATTTGCCCAGTTTGACTGGGTCTGTTCCCATGACAGCCTCATGGTCATCTGCTTTTGAAGCCCATCTACCTTAAGGCCTAATAAGTTGTGCATACTGATATGCTTTATTGCTCAACACAATTGTAAAGAGTACACATTTGTGTAAACTAGAGTAGGAGGCAATCAGCAGTAAATAAAATATTCAAATCAGCCTGTTTTGAACACCCATACCACAGTCATTGTCAGTGTAACCGAGAGTTCTTGTAGGGTTCGCCTAAACACTTTATATTGAGTAAAAAACAATAAGCGAGATTATCCAAACTCTTCAACACTTTATTAACACAGCATCACCTTCAGCCCGAGGTCACCGACCTGTTAGCACCCCCAAGTGCGCATGTCCCTTACCTATCTATGGCAAGCCCCGAGGGGAAAAATGGATTACACACACAATGAGCACCAGTCGATCCAGAATTAGTACAGCATAACAAAATTCAATAAAGTCTGTTACATCAGTAAGATTGCATTCATCCCTATCCTGAGATTTGCTGTAAATATTAACTAAAAGCTTGACATATCTTGATAATTTTATGAACTGCACTGCTGCCAAATTATTGGCTGAAGAAATAATTGCCTCAATGTACAGGTTTACATTTGTTAGAAATATATAGGATGTTAATTAATGATATTCATGACACAAAGAAACATATACTTTGGACATTTCAAATACTACCAGTTGACTTGCATTCCATTTAGGACAAAACTGAATAATTAGGGGCAATGATAATTGTCAGATAAATGCCAACTTCTAAAGCAGCAGCCCATTTATTCTTCCTTGCAAATTCATTTTTCTGATATGGACGTTTTAACAGCATGGTAAGCAGACCTGATAATCCATTATTAGACTAATTGTTTTTAATATAACTCTTAATTATATCATAAAATAATAAATTAAACAACAGGTCTTACCAGAGGCCCAGGTTCTCCCTTTTGCCCTCGTGGTCCAATCTGAGAAGCAAATACTCCTATATCCAGATCCCAGTCCTGAAGTCCATCAGCAGGCACAACCGTCCCTGTGTCTAGTGCTGCCGTGGTAGCATGTACTGAGCGTTTGGTAGGTTTAACTGGACTTTTTGGAGGCATTTTTGAGGCAGGAGGAATGAGTGGCGTGGTTCTGGGCATTGGGAGCATGCGTGTAAGTGTCTGTTGGGTGCTGCTTGGGGGGACCTTTTTAGTTGGCAAAGGGCTTACTTTCTTTGGGGTAGTTGATAACTTGTGAGACAAAGATACTGATACATTTTGGTGCTTAGTGGAACTGACAGTAGGGGTAATTTTTTTCCTAGTAGCTTCTAATGGAGGTTGAGAAGGAGAAAGTTTGGGAATAGAAGCGTTTGGAATTATGGGTTTGATGGCTATAGATTTTACAGTTGTGGGTTTAGAGGGCTTCACTAGTGTGGGTTTGGAGGTTATATGTTTTGAATTGGTGGGTTTTGATTTGGTAGTAGGATTTATGCTGGCAGGTCTTAATACACTATTGGGTTTTGTGTTAAAAGGTTTTGACACGCTAGTGAGTTTTGAGTTTGATGGTTTTGACACAATAGTGGGTTTAATGCTGTTAAGTTTTGATGCAGTTGTGGGTTTTGAGCTGTTTAGTTTTGATGCTCTGGTGGGTTTTGAACTGTCCAGTTTTATTGCACTGGTGGGTTTTGAGCTGTTTAGTTTTGATGCTCTGGTGGGTTTTGAGCTGTTTAGTTTTGATGCAATCGTGGATCTTGAGCTGTTCAATTTTAAAGCATTTGTAGGTTTTGAGCTGTTCAGTTTAAATACACTGGGTGGTTTTGAGCTGTTAACTTTTAATGCACTGGTATGTTTTGAGCTGTTAAGTTTTGATGCACTAGTGGGCTTTGAGCTGAAGGCTTTTGATATGTTAGTGTGTTTTGAGCTGTTAGGTTTTGATACATTAATGAGATTTGAGAGAGTAGGTTTTGGACTTGCAAACATGTGTAATGGTTTAACAGTAACAATTTTCGCTTGTGTTTTTGCCGTAGTGTATCTGAATCCTGTCAGTTTGGTGGCAGTTATTGATTTGCCCAACATTGGCTTGGAGGCTGTGGGTTTCGAGCTTTTTTGAGGCAGCACTTTGACTACCCTGAAAGATGGTGCAGGTGTGGCAGTGTTCAAGTTTCCATGGAATGGCGGCAGTTCAAGTCCTATCTGATTTGGTGACATTTGAGGAGTCATTGTGGCTCGAAACCCTGCAGAATCATGGTTGGCACTGACTCTAGGTGTGCCAGAGCCATTGAGAAGTGTCCTTGGAGTAAGAGTAGGCATAACTGCAAGAGTTTGATTAGATGTAGATGACTGCACCATTGTGGATGGTAAAGGCAGAATGGGAGGGGGTGGTGCTGGTAGGTGTGTGTCATTTTCTCTGCACTGCTTACGAATGGCCTTGCAGTAGTTCACCTGTCCTGTGGATACCACATCGAACTGGCACACTGCACCCTCAAAGGGTTCAATTCCAGGTAGTAGGGCACTGCTTCCACCCAGTCGGAAGGTGCTGCGAGGGTCCAATTGAAATGGTGGGAGCAGTGGAAACTCTTGGGTTGTTCCACTGCTACCATTTTCACAAGCAGGCAACATGGTGGCTGTCTGGCCAGCAAGTACAAGGGCCAAGTGGTGCCAGCGGCCATCGTGAAGGTGATATGGAAAGCGAACTGAATTGCCAGGCCCAGCATGGAGTGTCAGGTCATCTGGGGACACCTGCAAGCCTAACTGGAGGCGTGAGCCGGAGAAAATAGAAAAAAGGAAGGCAGAGTTGGCACGATGTGAGCGAATGCTTAGCACAAGTGTAGAGTTCCAGGAGAAAGACTGTGGAAATATGTTGCGTGTGGCAGCAGTGACACGGGCCCGTGCTGTAAGGATGATGCTGGAGCGTAGTGGGATGACACCAAATGGGACAGAGCGAGAACCCTGCTCAAGACGAAGAGCCAACTGCTGCAACACATCCACATCTGCAATACAGATTTCAAATACATGTCCATAAATACACAAAAACATACAGTTGACACACATGCACCAGTAGATATGTCTATTACCTGGAAAACACATTTATGTACAACTGTACAGACATGAACATAACGCAGTTCCAGAAAGGTATTTGTGGTTAATTAGTTTTATTTCACATTCATAATATTACATAACAAAATATATTTTGTGGCTTCTCTAGGAATACTAATAAATACCATCTACAAGTACACTCCCATTTATATTTAACTGCTTTCATAGAAGTTACTTTGTGTTTCTGTAGCAAATAAACATAAGGTGGCACAGAGGTTAAATTCCCTTTTGACATGGATCAACATCAGGAAGAGTAGAGAATACCTAAATGAAAGCAGACAAATGTGTGTTGACCTTTATAAATCAGACAATATCTATAAACATTTGCTACATCTCTGAAAATGCCTATACCCATCTTCATCACCATGACATTTTAAACAACCAGAGCTGTAATCAACCTGCCTGAAAGAGGCCAATGTGTATTTAGCCTAGGCATAGCAGAGAGGAAAAAACTGCTTGGAAGTAATGCCAAAAGAAAATGTTTTGCTTCATTTAACTACAAACATAAGTGCTATATGCTACTGGAAGTTTGACTGGATCTAGGTTTTGTGGTTTTGTGAGCAACATACACCCAAGGTGGGTTGGGGATTAAAATAAGGATGGTGACACAAAATAGATTCCAACTTCCACTGCTAAGTATAATTAGGGATTCTGGTGCTGTCAGTTTTTTTTCCTCCCAAAGTCATCAGAACCTTGTTAGAATGCATGGCACAATGGAAGCTCTGATTCACCATTACATATCAAATGAAAGCCACTACTGAATTGGATTTTCTAGCATCACTGTAATTAAATAATCTGTAATTCATAATGGCCATTCAATATCTGTAAGGAAAGGAATCTAGGACCTGGAGCTATTGTCCAGAAAACATACACAACATTAATAAAGACAATGTATCAGAAACCCTTCATAGTCCTTATTGTTCATAAGGACAACTTTCACTATAAGTATGCACTGTCAGCCCTCCACTGCCAACAAATCAAGTCCTTGTTACACATCCCTGTGCCTGAAATATCCTAGAACTGCATTCAAACCATTAATAAAACTGATTTTTTTTACATGTATGGCATTTGACAGGCTTCCTTAATTAGAATATCTTACAATTATCTCACTTATAAAACCAAGTATTGCATTGTTGATTTAAAATCAAGATCTTCTAAAAAGAAGTCCGAACACTCAGCTAACACTTCCCAGACATTTCAGACATTTGCCTTGGCTGTCACCTTGACTGTCTAAATCGATCAAAAAAATTTAATCATATCATTATCTGGTTAAAATAATCACACAGCAATCCTTCTATAATTAAATCACTTAACCTTGAGATGTTGTGCAAAAAAGAATCTTGGACAAATTGGACGGACATATAGGTGGAGGACAGACGGACTTACTTACATAAAGACCTATAATAAAAACAAACAACTTGCTTTATTTCATATTTCCTTAGATTATTTGCTGTCTAAAATGTTTTAAATATACAGGAAACTTTGTGAAATCTTAATATTGGCTTATTTTGTTACCCTTAAATATAACTGAGCAAAAAAAACACTCTAAGAAGTAAGATTGTCGAAAAAGAAATCATAGGAAGTATTGCAGTGTTGAACAATAACGCGTTACTGGTAACTGGTAACTGGTAACTTTTTAAATAAATTAACCCCGTTACCGTTACCGTTTGGTGCGTTGTCCGTTACTTTTATAAAATGAATTCATTTTGGCTGAAGTGTAGCCTACAGTCTAACCTGTTTACAGCAGCGACGCATTGTAGGATTGGTGAATGCCAACCACTGTAAACACGAAGAAGACACACTGTGGGCGTGTTTCGGTTTATTCAGGTCTGTGCGGTAGTAATGGCGAGTCGAGGCCAGAGCAAGACAAGTTTCTCAAAATGGAAATATGCTCATTATTTCACTTTAGTTGAGCATAAAGGCAAAAACTTTTTAGTCAAATGTAAGCTGTGTCTTTCTCGTTCGAAGGTCGTATCTACTGCGATAAACAGCAACTCCAGTCTATAGAAGCTCCTCCAGAAACTCCATGCCTCGACGAAGCTAGAAGCTAACCCGGTGTTCTGTTCTACATTGTTGATAGTTTTCATACTTAAGCTGTGAAAGGAAGATTTTTAAGGGCGCAACACAACAGCTTTTATGATGCAGAAGAACTTTAGTTTTTGATTCTGAATATATTATTCAGCTTGTTTTGTTATTTATTTCAGAAATTCTTGTGATATATTCAGTTTGTGCTGGTCTGACTTAAATAAAATAGTGTTTAAATATTACTTTGTGTTTAAGTCAGTTTTGTGTTTGAATAGACCATAACACATACAAGGGCATTAATGGGAACATTAAAGAACGTTCTACTAAAAACTAAAAGTAACTAAAAAGTTACTTTTAACAGTAACGCATTACTTTTTGGTGTAAGTAATCAACAAAGTAATTAAGTTAATTTTTGAATGAAGTAACCAGTAACTATAACTAGTTACTATTTCTTAGTAAATAGCACACCACTGAAGTACTGTAATTGGAAATAAAACAGTCCAGGAATATTACATGCACTTTATGCTATGTTGAATGCTTACGTTTCCTATGCAATTAAAGATTCTGCTGAGATTTTTGCTGAACTGCTGAATGCAGTACTCCTGATATTCATGATCACTGTCTACTTTCTCCACTACTGCTCTAAACCACTCTCGTTTTTTGCACTCTCTTTGATTTTTATTATCTTTTCCTCCTGGTACAGCATTACCATAGTTTGGGTCCCCTGGTGGTCTAGTGGTCTAAGATGCAGCGCTCTTACCGCTGCGACCCGGGTTCGATTCCCGGTCAGGGAACCATCCCCAACCACTTTCAGTGCCGGTCCCAAGCCCGGATAAATTGGGGAGGGTTGTGTTAGGAAGGGCATCCAGCGTAAAACATGTGCCAAATCAAAACATGCGGAGGATCCGCTGTGGCGACCCCTAACGGGAGAAGCCGAAAGAAATACATACATACATACATACAGCATTACCATAGTTTAAGCTACTGTAAGTCCGATCCAGAGATCTGCATTACATCATAATTACACCAATGTGTGAATAGTGTACAGCACTAGGCCCCTGTGTGTGTGGGGGGGAGGTAATGGGGAGGGGTCTATGATCTTCTGGGAAAACATGATTTAAGGCAGGGCTAGAGTCAGCTTCAGTAAAGAGCATGTCTGAATGAATGTGTATCACTTTGCCATACAATGCCAGGAAACAGGCTGTATGGAGAAAGTTAACCGTACACAGCTGGAGTGTGTGTGTGTGTGTGTGTGTGTGTGTGTGTGTGTTGTGGAGTGGTGGAGGGCAGGGGGTTGGGTTTGTATTAGTGCAATTTCTGAAATTAGAAGAAACAGTGCTGGCTTCCCCACACACACACACACACACACACATAAACATACTTTCAAGATCTGGCCAGCTCTAAAACCACACAACTTCCCTATATGTGATGGGGTGTGTGTACTTTCTGGCATAAAGTAACTAAAGCCTCTAATGTGAAGCTTTTTTCCAGATGCAGCATCTGTGTGTGTGTTTTTCTGTTGCAGCATACAGTTGGACTGCTTACATACACACACACACACACACACACACACACACAGAGAGAGAAGAAAAGCATTTTCTCATATCTATAAAGTTACAGAACATAATGGAAAGACTGCACTATGTGTAGTGAAATCATTGGAAACAAAAATGAAAAACCTCTGTGTGTGCTGCCATGAAGCAAAAATTTGTCTTCCAGGTTGTATTCAGTGTCCCCCATTAGGAATATCCAACTGTGTTGACCTTCTGTGGACATTTCACTACAACCCATATTCTTTTTTAAACACACACACACACACACACACACACACACACACACACACACACACACACACACACACACACACACACACACAAGACGAAAGACTTTCTCTCATCCATGAAGTCACAGAACATGATGGAAAGACTGCAGTAAGTGGGGACCTTGAAAAAATACACTAAAAGGCGCTGAAATATTAGAATCTGGTGTGAGTGTTAACGTATGCATGTATGTGTGTGTGTGTGTGTGTGTGTGTGTGTGTGTGTATGTGAGAGAGAGAGAGAGAGAGAGAGAGAGAGAGAGAGTTTATAGCTTAACTGAGCATGTACAAATTGACTAACTGCATAAAACTCCATTCAACAGTAATAATTAAGGGCTATAAAAAACATCCCCTCACCACATTCACAAACACACACACACACACACTCACACACAGAGAGTAATATATACAATACAACTCCTGGTACATGGTAAAGTGAAAGTGCCACAGTGGGCATTTAACCAAATGAGTAAAACATACATACATTCATACATACATACATACATACATACATACATACATGCATGCATGCATGCATGCATGCATACATACATACATACCTACCTACATACATACATACATACATACATACATACATACATACATAATAATTAATTAATTAAATTAATTAATAAATAAATAAAAACCTACCTTCAGACAGGGCTTGTGTGAGTCCTGACGAACAAGTGCAATACAGAAGAGTACAGAAAAGTAGAGCTCTCCTAAACAAACAGAGAGAAATATATGTAGAGAGGAAAATAAATTGTGAGCACAATTTTCGATCAGCTTGGAACAGTCTTTGATTTAGTCTAAACATCTCCAGCATAAAAGAAAGGGCATGCAAACAAAATGTAAGTGTGTGTATGTGTGTGTAAAAACAATGTGTAAGCTATTGCATGTCTAAGGCTATGTAAACACCAGACATTCTTCCTTAAACATTAGCAAGTTTTTTACATCTTCCCAAGCAGCTACAAGATGATTTTTTGAACAAAGGATTTAAATTCTATTTAGCATATTAGCCACATTTTGTCACAATACAGTTTCTGCTATATTCTAGAATCAAATTGCGATCAAATTGTTTGTCCTTCTGAAATTATTTTGTCATTAATGATGTAATGACAAAGTTGTAAACTGACATTGTTTTACTATTCACCATTTTGTGTATTTGTGCTTTTGGAATAGAGGGCATGTGAAGGTATGTGAACTCTGTTGCTAGCTGACTGGGAAATATGGATGAAATATGACACCTAGTTTCTGGAGCTAACAGTTTACCCAGCTAGCACATAGCCGTAAACCTACAAACAAGGTAAAGCCAGATAAAACAATCAACATTTCTGTCAATCTTAGGAAAAGCGCATCTATCGCGCATCTATAAATCCCACCATATTGAGTAACAGCTATCAAAAATGTTTGACTTCTGCACTGAAAGCACTAAAGCAGTTTCTTTCAAGACTAAGATGTTTTATGTGGAACCTTTCAATGCGCACAAACACCACGAGTTACCACCAGCTGTTTTATACATTATCTGCTCCCACTAAGTGTGTGTGTGTGTGTGTGTGTGTGTGTGTGTGTGTGTGTGTGTGTGTGTGTGTGTGTGTGTCTGTGTGTGATGAACAAACGCACAAATACACACTCCCAGACTCCCTGAGGAGTGGCATACCTGTAACAGGAAGTAAATCGTCTGACCACAGAACTCCTCAGTCTGCACTTTGACCTCACACATACTATCTAACCACAAACAGACAAGCGAGAGACTGTGTGTGTGTGTGTGTGTGTGTGTGTGTGTGTGTGTGTGTGTCTGTCTGTCTGTCTGTCTGTGTGTCTGTATGTATGTATGTATGTCTGTATGTGTAAGAAAGTTTGTGGACACAATCGCCAACTGCAATGCAATTAGACATGACGCACACACAAATTAAACCTATCACCAGCCTACAACCTGACAATGTCAAAGTGTGTGTGAGTGCCACTGGGAGTGTTGCCAGTAGAGGGCACTGATGCATTATTCCACATTACACACAAAAAATGGCAAAAGGTTTTGATAAAAAGGTGTTGATAAATATTCAGCTCTGTGCAGTTCTGACAAAGTTTCTCACTAAACGTAATTGTGCCCATTGTATTTTGTTAGCATTTCTACAGTATTTCTTTTTTTCACTGGGACTATTTTCTAAATCTATTTATTACCAGCTCTTTAAACATTTTAATTTTTCTGGATTGGGCTTCACTGTCAGCACTTTGTAACAGTTTTTGGAAAGTTTAAAGTACAGAGGAGTTGATATATTTCTCACGATGTTGCACATCAAATAAAACACTCTAGGAAATACTGTTATAGGACACAAAAATATTCCCGAAAGTACTGTTTTAGGACATAACACACTCAAGGAAGTACTGTTATAGGACATAAAACACTCAAGGAAGTACTGTTATAGGAAATGAAACACTCCAAGAAGTGCTGTTCGCCACGCTCACCCACGCTTGGCAAATTATTTAAAACTTACTTCAATATTTTTCTTGTAAAAGCATAACCCCTTGTGTTTTATCCTTATCCCTGTCTCATGCTTAGGCCTGTCTGAATACAGCATATGACAAATACATTCACTTTCTGCCCATAAGCAGTAAGAGTGATGATGTCAAACAGTCTTCTAAAATAGTTTCACTTTTCTGAAACCCTCTGCCTTATGGTTCTGGATTTAAAAAATAATGAACCTTCTGTGAATTAAATGGAATTTGTGTACTGTGTTCCTAAGTGACCCTCACCCTTTAGACCACATATTTAATTCCCAGAATAATAAGCATCAGTGACCAGTGCAGTTCAAGTTCCCCCAAGTGGACAATTTCGACCATAGCAGGCCACAAAACCAGGACATGGTTATGATCTAAAAGATCAAATGAAGAATTGAATTTCTGAACATTTCTGTCATTCATTTTATTCAATTATTATTCGTTTTTTTCCCCCAATGAAATTCCCACTTTTTTATATAAGTGCAATAGAGAGAGAACCTAAACAAACTAAACAATCATCAGGGAATGTTTCTATAGGTTATACAATAGATTGCGTAGTTTATGGAATTACGCATAAACCCATCATTCCTCACTAAGCATGCAAGCCAGAGCGCAAGCGCATGAAAAACGGTAGCTGCGTTTATTTAAAGGCACCCCCACACGAACGCGCGCACACACACGCACACGCACGCAAACACGGTCCTTTCAATTATAAATGACACCCTTGAATAAGCGGATTGCAAAATCCGGATTCGGTACTCGTCATAAAAACTAATGAATTAAATTTAAACAGGGAAGTCTTACCAAGGGCTAGATCTTAATAGTCCGTCGTAATGACTTTTTTGCGCACACACACACACACACGCACACACACACACACACACACACCCCTTCTTTACAAAGGGAATAGCAACATGGACCCAATCTACCTCTGCATATTTTGCGCGCGCGCACACACACACACACACACACACACACACACACAGAGAGAGAGAGAGAGAGAGAGAGAGAGAGAGACCCCTTAAGAATCTGACTACCTTTACATAATTTGCTCACACACACACACACACACACACACACACACACACACACAGAGAACCGTTCATAATGGGAGCACCAACATAGACCCAATCTCCCTTTATATTTGCCTTCATATGGTGATTACTTTAGCTGCACACTTACATGCCCACACTTCTGTTTCCTGTTCAATTATAGATTGCTTACGGGATTCGCAGAGTAGGGATTTTATTGCATGCTGTCACACTGTCCTCTACACAATAAACTCACAATAAACTTAAATCTTGAATCTTACCAGACTGTCTTAAATAGTCCGCATTAAAAAAACGGATGCACCTGGGCTCGATCTTAAATAGCATCCTAATAGCCCAGGTGTTCGTCTAAGGGACTGATACATAGCACACACACACACACACACACCCACCTCTGGATATCTGGGTTATGTACATTTTCCATTCAGAAGATGTGTTTTATTAGTAAACCTATAAAGATATTCCACTGTCCCTTTAGAAGGATCCCTTCAAGGATCTATGTAGAACTAATTGGAATCTATATGCAAATAAATTCCAGATGGAGACCCTCAATAACAAAGGAACTACTATTTAAAACAGCCAAAAAAAATGTTGAGGGAATGGGCAAATTTCTGCACCCTGCTTAGGGCACTACATCCGATTGAGATCGGGCCTCGTCTTGTTCGTTTGACTTCGGATAGTCGTTTACCCCGAGTCGTTTACACAATACTTCATTCATACTCCTCTCTTCCTCTCTCTCTCTCTCTCTCATAGTCCTCCGAGTGCACTTACTTTGCGTGGAGGTGAGAGGTCCCGCGGTCTCTCCTTCGGGTCGCTAAATTCATTTGTATTCATTTGTCCTGCCAGTTCAAAGTCCTGATCCGTTAATGTGCCGTCAAAAAGCCGGTCCCCTGCTGCCTATAGAATATGAGGAATCCCGGGGTCGCGCTCGAACCCCGCCACGGGAGCAGCCAAAAAATAATCCGTTTGTCCAGCGCGGCTCCGTGAGCGCTCCTGCTCGGTCCTGTCGTCCCGCCGCCGCCGCTCTGGAACAGGCATTTATGCAGGCAGGACGCACTTACTAGCTTCCCAGATGAGCGTTTGGGGGCACCGGTGTCGTCCCTCTTCTTTTTACACACCCCCCCTATACATACAAGCGCGCACACACACACACACACACACACCTCCGTTAAAAAAAAAAGAATAACTGCACGAAAAAGCGCTCGATGGTGTCGGGTTTCGCTCTGCAACAAGACGCCTCTTTATCATTTTTAATCTTTATAAACATAACCATTATTATTATTATTAGTAGTAGTAGTAGTAGTAGTAGTAGTAGTAGTATAAGTAGTAGTAGTAGTAATAGTAGTAGAAGTAGTAGTGTTTTTCACACCCCTACTCCATGCATATGAACATTTTTTAACGTTAAACGTTTAAACACGAAGGACTGGATTTTAAGACTTCAAGATAGAGTTCAGGAATTTCTACTGGATGTTTCTGGGCTTTCTATGTGAGTAGAACGGTGAAAAAAAAAGTTATGGGCTGTTCTCACCTGTTTCCAGGGGGTTTGGTTGTCATCTGTGGATAGGGAAGGCAATATAGGCTTCCTCCTGAGAAGATGGAGTGATGTCAAAATTTAGTGATCATGAAAGATAACATTTATGCACGGAACACTCATGTCGGTGTATGTGTGACCTTTTAACCTTTCGTAAAGATCTTTGCACTTGCAGGGTCAGTGAAAACCACAAAAGGGATACTGAGGAATTTCGACATGTCTTCATCTATAAAATTCATAACCTCCCCAAAGACAATAAAAGCAGGAACATGGTGGAATTCTCTGCACCAACATCATCGAATAATTTTACATCTACTTTCTATTATTTGCTGGATTCATGCCTTGTTTTCAGGCTTTAGCATGCATAGCTCTTAATGACATTCTTTATTTGTACAGTACTTACAAAGTCCTAACCATCTATGACATTCTTTCTCCTCAGTGCCAAGACTGACATGAACCACTTCTATTGGTTCAACGTCTGACATGACAACAAATGGTTTGGGGCCAAGCATTCTTTGTCTTTTCCATGCCTGCAACCATCTGCTAGAGTTTTTCTAGATCATGGTTAAAAGTTGACCTTGAGCCATGATGGCAGAATGCAGATTATGAACCTCTACTTTGTCACAATCACAAAAGCAGTTTAAAATTCCATTGAACCTACTTATACATTTATACTGCATTCAATTTAACTTGGAAATGGGAATTTACTAAAAACTTTGCAGTCAAAAAGCTGAGGCACAATTAGCAAGAAGCCTAAATAAATATACTTGTCACATTAGTTTGGTAAAATAAACATATACTCTGTTAATATAGCGATGTTAGTGTATTGTATTGGAAAAAATTCCTTTCTTATCATATTTGGCTGCAATTAGGTTTCCCAGACGACCATGCATGTAACATTTAGGCAGATAATGCTAGCTAGAATACTAACAGATTTTGTTAATTGTTTATTTGTTACTTTATCTTTTTATTCTAGCATAAGTGTGCACCAGTAGAAACCAGGTCACAGCTTATAAAAATGCCAGAATGCAGTTCACCAGAAAAACTGGAACTGATCACCAGTTTTTTATTTGCTTTAATTTGAAAGTCATGTTTAGACTTCATACTCATGATAACTATTATTTAAACACTGGCATTGTATGCATTAATATATGCTTTAAGCCTATATATAAGCATCAGTGATATTCACATAATAAGCAGGGTAAAGGCATTTTCTGGGTCAATAAGACAGACTGCATTGACTACATTCTAAATTTAGTACATCAGCATTCATTTGTAGCCAAAATGGTGTTACTGGTGCTGCTAACAGTTAGAAAAAAAATCCACTGGATGTGTTTGCACATAAGCAGAAATGTTTTTAAATATAAATGACTAATTGGCAATGCAAGACTGTGTGCTACATAATTGACAAAGTCATGCAGTTAATTGCTTATGTTTTTAAGGTGGTTAAGATTTCCCTGGTCAGTCCAGTGTTTTATATAAAGTGCTACCCTGTGTGGAACATAGAACGGCATTTAAGTAAAAAAAAAATAAAAAAATGTCCGGAAATTTGCTGCCCACTAGTGCAAATATTCCCACAGAAAAGAATTGGGGGCTTTATTTCTCTCAAATGCAAATATTCACAGAGCAAGAAAAGAGTCTTTTAGAAGCTCTTGGTAGAATACAGATGCCTCTCATTATGTGTACTTTTAGCCACTTTAGCACGGTGTGATTTTCCACGGAAGGTTAAGCAGTATGACTTTATTGCTGCATTCAGGTCTGTATACACCCGCTTCCAGTCCACAAAAAAAACATGCCCTCTTTATTCACCCTCACCTGCTTTAACAGACTATTAAAATCTGTGACTTTACATAATATGGGAACACCCCACACACACACACACACACACACACACACACATCCAGCATCCAAATATTAATTGGAGACAAGAAAAACATTTAAAAAACATACAAAACCTTTAAATTCATTTACAAAAAAATATTTATTTGAAGTTCTTTAAGGTTCCTAAAGAAAGATTTGACACATAGAAGTAGATTAAAGAAAACAATATTGCCCTGAAATAAAATCTATATAAAATGTAAGATGTAAAGACTGTATAAAAATGGTTTGGCCCATTGCCATCAAGTGTTAATTACGTTTTGACAGAAAATGGGTTAAAGTGAAAGTGCTCCTTTACTTTCGTAAAAGTACAAAAGTATTTGCCTTCAAATGTACTTAAATATCCAAAGTACTATGATTTATATGACTATAATATTCCTATTATCATTTTTGTGACAAGACTCTGTTTAATCAACTCAGTTTATGTGAAAAGACACTAATGTTGCTCTTAGGCCGCTAATCTATTAATATAATTCTATTAATTAATCTAACACTAATTGATAGCTATTAAAATGATCATAAACCCAAAACCTTCTTTTCAACTAATTAAAAAAAAATACAGAAATAAGGCCACTGGTGATGTGGCAAGCTAAAGTCAGGAGATTCTTCCATCATTAATTCCTCTCAGAATGTTTTGCTTGCTGTTGAAATGACACTGGACTGTATGTTGATGCTAAGTGAATACCACCAAGCAGCAAGCAAAACAAGCTCAAAACAGCGCACACTTTACCCTGATTGCTGGATTGCTGCATGGTTTACCAAGTTTTTTTCAACTCATCACTAAAAAGGAATGAATATTTTTGCAAAATGTAGTAGAAATGTAGATATTTGACTTGAAATGTAGTGTAGTTAAAGTAAAAGTCTCCCCAAATAGAAATACGAAAAAGCTTCTTAAGTACAGTAACGGATTACATTTACTTTGTTACTGTCCATTATTTGATGCAAGAGGGTCAGAATGCACTGAGAGACACCAGTAGTGAGTGAAGCCATTATGTAAAATAAAAAATAAAGAAATAAGATCTTCTAAGTTATGCTCATTGAGAGCCCTTCAGATTCAAATAACATGTACAGTTGAGGCAGAATTGCTGTGTCAAAGGAAGTTGCTCACACAAAGGCACAGAGATGGTGCTGTATGACGTTTTTTTTGTGGCTATTTGGAACCGTGGATTTGGATTGGCAAATTGAGATGATGTATTTTTGAAAAAAGTATAAAGTGTTACTGAGGGTGTGTTCCAATTCTTGGTGAATCACATTGATCAGCATGTCATGTCTGTGCAAGAGTTAAAGACTCTAGTCATAGCGATGAACACAATATAGTTTAAAAACTTCTTAAAATGTTTCTGTAACACTGAAGAGATTATGATTATTTTTGCATTTAATTATATCCTCTGAGTCTGAAATCCATTGCTTGTATACTCCCATACTAAATATGTAAGTGCACCAATGGTATCATTACTACTTAGACATACTACTTAGATCTTAATATGCTGTTTGGGACACAGAATGTAATAAGCTTGCAACTTACAAAGCTCAGATTGATCCACCTGCTAGAAAACTTGTAACAGCATTTTTCTGCCAGAGAAACTCAGAATCCCCTAAAGTTATATTGTCTGTTTTTTTTTTTTTAATAACACATTTAATGTCTGCCCCATGATTTGATGTTTCAAATATTAAAGTATTAACACAATACAATGATAAATGAACGATATAATACAGTACAAAAAGAGAAGAAAATCATTAACATAATTTTAATTTACAAATGCATAAATTAAGTGTTTGGTGCGTTTTGTACTGTATACCATATTTCTGAACAAATTGAAGTGGCTATTTGTTCTGAGTTTGGTTCAGAGGTCATTACCACATAAAATGGACAAAGTCACAAGGCTTTCTGACATGAAGTGAAGTGAAGTGGAACACCTATGGATCAGACACAATCCTACTTTCTAACTAATGGGATAATAAAGGCCCTTTTCTTTTTTATGGTAAACATATTTCACTTTCTTTGGGTTCTGAAATTAAGAAAGTGTAATACATAATTACAGACAGTTTTGAATATTAAATACAAAGTTTGTAAACTAAACAAAACAAAACAAATCAAATTAAATGAAAACTGTAAATTACAAACAAAAAGGGTATATACTCAGTGGCCGAAAATATGTACTGTTGCCACAAAGTTGGAGGAAGAGAATTGTGTAGAATGCCTTTGTATGCTAGTGTGTTAAGACGACCCCCAATTTATCCCGGCATGACAAAGCCCACGTGCAAGGTGAGGTGAATTAATTCATGGTTTGCCAAGATTGGAGAAGAAGAACTCAAGTGGTCTGCACAGAACTAAACTTACTTAACAGTTTTGTAATGAAATGCAGTGCCCACTATGTGCCAGGCCTATTTGAGCACAAATCACTACATTCATGGTCCAAAATCTAAAGGAAAGCCTTAGCAGAAGGTAAAGTTTATTATAACAGCAAATGGAGACTAAATCTAAAATAGCATGTTAAATATGCAGATCATATGCAAGTATGATTCCTTAGGTGTCTTCAGGTATAAAAAAATAAAAAAATAATTCATTGCCAGAATTATTGTTATGCCACAAGTGCATCCAGACTCCTGCATCTTGCATTCTGTTGTTTTTGGCATTGCAAAATCTAAACCCTGAAATTAGTATATGAATAATATATTTATCACTATAATTTAATGTAATACTGGCATTTAGGATTTATGGTTATGATCTAATTGTATCTACTTATATTTACCTTATTTATAATATATCTGAATGGTATCAAATATTTAAAAAACTGTGTGTGTGTATGTGTGTGTGTGTGTGTGTGTGTGTGTGTGTGTGTGTGTGTGTGTGTGTGTGTGTGTGTGATTGAGAAAGAGCCTATATTCATAGCCTATATTCCTTTGCAGCACATGAGGCTATACACTTAATGCGCACACACCCATACCACATTCATTTGGCTTTTGGGGCACAGGTTTAATGTACTCTTTCAATCATTTGTCCTTATTTTACTTCCTCCCTCCTGGGCTTCAATCAGGGGGTTATTTGGTGTTGTACTAAATTATAGCCTGTTTTTATGTATATGTGTGTGTGTGTCTGTACTCGCATCTCGTTCAGCACCCAGACTGCTTTGATTATGCTCTTGCTAACCTCAATGCTCTAATTACACTCCAAACCAAACGATACCCATGCTCTCCAAATAACCTAGCCAGACCAGATCAAACACATGCACACCATCATTAAGCAGGCCACGCCTGTGACGACCGCCAATACTACTCTCTTAGCCAATCACAGCAAACTCTTATTGCCAGGAACACACTACCTCCCATGATCTTCTAGCAATAATTTAATCATTTACCAAAAATGGATGCTATTATTTTCTCTGTCGATTATTGACTTATAACTGTACGTAATGCTAAATTAAATAAATATCATGTTTATACACACAATTGTGAAATTTCTTTTCAGCATTCTGATGCCATGTATATTTGAATTTCATAGTAATTTTATGTACATTTCTGACTTGTTAACTGTAACTGGTCTGGCTTATTTTGGTAATTTGTAAATATTGTGTTATATATTATGAATTTGATTAAAACACAACAGTAAATATACACAAAGACTTAAAACTATCCAAGAGAACCCATCAATAGTTAAAATATAATTTGAATACTTTAGTATATAATCGCCTCGAGTTTAAAAGCATGTGGCAGAATAAATTCATAGCAATTTAAAACAACTTTTAAAGCAGATGTTTTTCGGTCATTTTAGCTGCACAAATATACTGCCTTAACCATTTATGAACAGCTGCCATTTTGTTAATTCAATTTAATTAATTCTTATTTGAATAACTCTATTACCAACGGACATTATTTTAAAGCAGTTTTTACAGGGATAAAGTGGTTATAAAGTTGTATAAAAGAGTGTCTAAGTTTAATGACAAAGTTTGTTCCTTAGTTGTAAGTTTATCCCTTGGTCATCATTGTTGAGGTCAGTAGTACTAGGTGCTTAAATGAAAAACTGTTCATGACACCTGTGGTCCTGAGCCATTGTAGTAGACTGTTGATATCAATTACAGTCCGAATTCATTCTCAAAGTTCTTTAGTTGCCTAGTAACATGGATCTTTAGGCTGTTGAGATGGAACCATCCCCAGCTGGACAGAGTGATCTCCAATTGAAGAGAACTTTATCCATAGTGAGGGCATTGGGTTGAATCGGACAGATCAGAAAAGTAGAAATAAAGGAGAGTACAGAGCTGACATTGGGAGAGAGAAAGAATTACTAAGTTCTTCAAATGGATCTGCACCTCCAGGGATAAACAGCAACTGTTGTGATGAGCTCCTATTCATTATATGTCTGCATAAAATGCTAAAATCTGTGCAGAAACACGAGGTTGATAAAGTAAAGAAAAGGACTTGGGTTTTGTAATCACAGCATTAGTATGAAAAACATTTTCACACTAAGACTAAACACTGTGATTTGCAGGACATGCTATATCACTATTTCCACTGATAAAAATGCACAAAAAATGTTTATTGGCTTCACAGTAACAGCCATAATTGTTAGGATGTTTAAGGCTATTCTCTGTTAGACAGAAAGACAGCTGATTGAAAGGAGATTATAGTTGGAAGATGCGGATTTTGAAGTTTCTAATGTGGGCTGCCTTACATGTTCGTTGTGTAGGCTCCAATTCCAGTGTGACTCCACCCAGGATAAGGTGGTCACTAAAGATGAATATATAAATGAATTCTTCATGCATGTGTTCTGACTGCAAACAAATAAGAATAAGAAGGAAAAAAACAAGAGAAAGAGTGGCAGTTGGGGTGTGTGGATAACTCCACCCTGCATGATGCTTGATTTTTTATTTTAGAGAAACGGATTTAAAAAAGGGGCATGCACGTACACACACACACAAACATACACTATTACACACACTACATCTCAAGCAATAAACACAAACATAAAGATATCCTCAAAAAATCAGTAAAAACAGACACAATACCATATATAGATAACATAACCCACAACACAAAACACACACACAGACCACAGGCATTTCCATGTGTGGAGGTTTAAAACCTAGTGTGGTTACATCTTAAGCCATAATCACTAACATTCTCTCTCATAACAACACAAGAATAACCTACAGTCACACACACACACATACATAGCAAGTTTAGCAAGCAAGTTTAGCAAGCTTGGCCACTTGTTTGAGCTCTGAATCCAGGCAGGAAGTGTATCACTGAGCTGATGCTACGTGACTCATCTTGACTGATACATCTTTATACTTGACTTGGCGCTCACATTTTTGTTACTTCCACAAACTGCAAGACTGGTTGGTTTCTGTCAAGAAAAGCATCAATGACTTTATGGTCACAACCACCTTATGTCTGTATTTACATTCATTCTTGTATCGTTCCTTTTCATCAAAATGTTTGACCCGCTATAAAAATAACTCCTAAGTAGAACAAAACAAAACAAAGCAAAATTGGCTGTTCTACAGTATTTGCTTACTCTTTGGACCACAAATAAAGTTTCTAACAGATTGCCTCATGCATGTGATCTCAAATGTTTAGCCATGTCATGTGATTGTGTTCTTTAATGGATATCCAACACCATTAACAAAATCTTATAATTTAACTGATATAAATATATAATTAATCTAGATCACAACTACTAATACTAAAACACTATATTATATCCGTTAACTAAAATGACATCTTAGGCAATGCTAGGTCATGAAGTTTATTTAATTTTTGGGGAGAATCTGACCATTTGAGCCCAGCCACCATGTTCAAGGGCAGTGCATTCTCAAATCACCTTTCCTGTAATAAAATGTGTGTCAATCTGTAGTCAGCAGTAGCCACTACTAACAGTAGTCTATTCTAACATGCTAAACTAGGTTATGGTTTCCTGTTCTGGATGCCATATTGGTAACACCACAATGAGACAGGTTGTATAACAGACATATACAGAAGCATGCTTTGTCTATATTTCAAGACTATGTTGAAGATCTATCCTGAAGACCTATCCTGAAGACCTATCCTGAAGATAATTGAAAATGCTAGAAAGTGTTTAGAAATGTGCACACAATTGTACTTTCTGTACTTTGCTTTCAAGTATACAGTATCTTCTTTGATGATGATGAAAAGTAAAGGTTTTTTCTTGGTAGAATTTCTCAAGCTTGGTTAGACTATATGAAAAACCACTGGCATAGATTCTCAATCAAATAAAAGTATAGGTTTTTTCTAACATTTTGTACCACGCAACTGTAGCTCTACTGTAGATCGCTGTCCTGGTAGAGGAAAAATTTCACCTTGTCTCAAGTTTTTTGCAAACTGGGACAGAATTACTGTCCTATATATTTGCTTCTTCACAGCATCATGATAAAGGGTGAAGTTAGGATTAAATTTAAGCACAGCACATTGCAATCAGGTGAGAGTGGCAGCTTGGCGACACCGGGGTTTAAACCCCCGACCTTCCGATCAGTAACCCCGAGCCTTAACCACTGAGCTACCACTCCTCCAGATGTGCATGTAGTGTGTGTGTGTGTGTGTGTGTGTGTGTGTGTGCTTTACATTTAGTATTTAATTCTCTAAAGATCTACTTAATTTTTTCACTTATTTCAGCATACTCTATCAAATGTCTTTCTTCTTTCATCGTTCAATCATTCAATCCCTGGATATGTGGAATTGTCAGGATTTTCTTCTTTAAAAAAGAAATTCTTGAAGCTGGACATAAAACGCTAAAGAAACCTGGAAGTGTCTAGCAGCTATCACTAGAGCTATGGATTATTTAGCGTTTTCATGCAGGCACAAAACAAATTTTATTTCCGGTACCGATTGAGTAGCTACAGTGACTAGTTTCTTTTTATACCCCTGGCATCATTGTATGTGTATGTTTTTATATCTATGATTAAAATCAGATTTTTAATTTGTTCCGCACATACTGTAAAAAGGATTGTATTCTCTATTTATGTAGAGAAAGCCCTGTACCGAACAATTTAGGTATGAATAAGTGTACTGTTACACCCCAATATATATATACAGCGGAACCTCGACACTAGCAACCTCGATAGTTAGCAACTTTTCATTTGGAACCGGACTAAGAGTAACTCGAGAAAAATCTGATAGTTCGCGAGAAGCCGCGAGTGGCTCGAAAGTTCCGAGTAACAATTCAAAATAGAGTTTGTACTAATAAATATAAAATGTTTGAAAAACTATTTTATTATTGTATTATTCATTTAAAATAGTTAATAAAACATTTATGACAAGTAATTCACAATTTTTGTTAAGTTCACAGTACAGCACATGTACAATGTTGTTGCTGTACTTAAGTAGATTTTTTTTTTGTATTTCTTGTCATTGAGTGTCTTTTTCAATCTACCCCTAGTGTATGATTTCCACAGATGTAGGCTAGCCTACGAAGCAAACAACAAGCAAGGCAGAAGGCAACAAAAAGTATGGCTAATGTGGATAAGACAGAGGGAGTCAGTGATGTAAACATGACTGAAAACAGAGAAATTCCTGATCACCTGATATCTTCTTTGCTCTGCTTGTGTTCTATATGGTGGGTGTTCAGCCTGGATACATTCATTTCATAACAACATTTTAAACTCGTTTGTATAAATATATTAATATGATGTGAGGACCAGTTACCAGCATGACACTAAAACAGGTACAAGTAATGGCTACTTTTTACTTATGTACATGTCAGGGCCCAAACCTCTTTACTTTAACTTGAGAGAAAAAGTGTTGTCAGTCTTTTAAAACATGAGTATCTGTACTTCCACTTGAGTGAAAGGTGTGTGTACTTTTGCAATCTCTGACCCTAAGATTAAAGTCACTTGGTTGCCAATTTTCTCACTTTCACCATCCACAGCGTTACATTTCTACTGTTTGAGGAATTATTTTGTACCCCTCTCTTAATCAATACCTTTCAACTGGGAGATTCCATAAATGCTTTTTGCATAAAAAAGCCTAGATGTAAATAAATCCTACAAAACAGCTGATCTTTATTTGGGGTTAAATAGAATCAATTCATTGATGACAGGTGTATGATAATAAATATTGAAGTTTGTACATATAGACAAAATCTGAACTGACTCAGAATCCTGGTTTTCTAAGAGCATTGAAACAGTACCCCATTGTGTACTTTAGGCATACATTTAGCATCTTATATTGTATAAAAAAAAAAAACCCACTAAAAAAAAAATTTCTTAACTACAATACACACCCATACACACACCACACACAAACTATAAACCTTGTGATAATTTCAAGTTCTTTTGTAAATGTGTAAACACACAGCAGGAGAAAGGTTCATAGACAGAAACATACGCATGGCTGGTTTTTCATTTGGTGACCACCACACAGACTGATGCTTAGTGCATTCATTTAAAAGCCACGGCGGTGTTAGTGTTTCTATGTGCATATGCATGCAGGCGTGTTTGCTGAAGTAGCCACACAAAGCTACGTCAAGGCTATGACGCTAAAGAGGGTGTACACACACCACAACAAAGGTGACGAATACAGAAATCAGATGACCATAATGTGTTTTGTGTCCCACAGGCTATTTCTTTTAAAACTACATAGAAAAAAGTTTTTTAAAAAAATTATAAATGCTGCAAATGATGCCTATAAAATAAGAAAGTTTAAAAATTTTAAAACACTGATGCAACTCTCATTCTAATAAACCTAATTTGTTTTCAAAATCTGTAATGTTAAAGGTCTACTTTGAATGCAATCTCATAGCACACTGTGGTCAGGACACACGGTTTCAATGTGAGGCAATGGAATACTGTGAGGAGCATCCTAAGTGCTTTCACATTAAAAAAAAAAAAAATGAAAAAACCTTTCTGTTCTGCCTGGAAGTCCTCTTCTCTGTGTGCTGATTGGCAGATATTTCCACGCATGACCGCTTTATTAGTAACACCTATACAACTGCTCACTCATGCAAGTTTCCAATCACTCAATCATTTGGCAGCAGGGCAATGCATAACATCATGCAGATACAGGAAGCACACTTCAGTTGATTTGTGGTTGATGCATGAGGGGCTGGTTTTTATGTTTTTTTACTACTTTCAACCTGTATGGTCCCGAAAGTGTATATTTTATCTTCTAATGTGACCCACTGGAGCCTCTATACCCATACCCAGGACAGAAAACATATTAAAGGTAGACAGACAAACAGACAAACAGACAGACAGACAGACAGACAGACAAACAGACAAACTTAACATGTAACTAAAAACATACAAAGCAAGTCTTAGTACTAAATAATTTCAATGCCTTGTCTGAGTTAAAAGCACATCCACTGTCTTATGTGTGTTTCACTAAGATTAAGATTAGGTCAATTGAGTTAAGTGTTTAAATGATTCAGAAAGTAAAACGATGTACTGTAAATGTTTGTGCATTTGTGTTACCCTTAGGAACTGACTGAAAGAAGGTTAAAAGTGTACCAACCCCATTGCCCCCCAATCACACACACACAAACATACCCCAGAGAGAGGAGAAACAACATTTAATTTCCTCTGGCCAGCATACAGGCTAGTTTTTATGATATTAAAGAGAGAGAAAGAGAGCGGGTGTGAAAGGTGGAGTCAGTCAGAGATTAGGTGATTATATGGCTTAAACAGAGGAGAGCTGTTTCATTGCTGCTTACATAAGGAGCACAGAGGACTCTTATTCTGGGTAAAAAATACACACCAGGTCACAGCAAAGGTTACAGCTGTTAAACAAAGGTTAAGTGCTGAGGAAATGTGAAAGTTTGCAAATAAATTGACTTCTTGTAAAAAGTCTGGAAGGATGTAGCCATCATTGTGCAATTATCATGCAGTGACGATTTTGAACTATTTTTCGTTTTGATGTTTTGTTAACTTCATTTATTTAAAGAATAGTAATTTCACCTACTGGTATGCTTTTGGGAGGTAGGAGGAAATGGGAGAACCCAGAAGAAACCCACATAGGAACAGTAAAAATATCATAAACCCCTAAAACACTACTGTATATTATCTCACTAACAGGCAGAGCCGTAATCAAGCGCTCAATTCCATTCAAGTTCAAGACTAGGAATCCAATATGGCTCCCAGTTTGACAACAGTGTTGTGTGATGTGTTTGCTATGTCTTGTTAAAGTTCATCACAAGCTTGTGAGAGATTCTCAATCCAGCCATATGAATGATTTTAATATGTTCTTGTTTTGTCAGAGGTATTCTTTTAGTCTACATGCAAAAATAAATAATATAAATATATATAAGTATACCAATTTTGGGACATTAAGCTAAAAAGTGTACAATTTGTTTATTTTCATTAGGCACACTGTAGTTGCACTGAAACAATGATTCGGCCGTTATTTCTAGAAGAAGGAATTGCGTCTTATAAAACTTTGTGCATGCAAACAGAAAAAAAAAACATTATTTTACTCACAGTCAGAACCAAGACATTTTCACTGAGACCACAGTCTCAAATTGGGACAAATTCAAGTAATACAAATGACAATAAGTTCAAGGCATGTCCAAGCCAGTGCAGAAAATAGTGCAGAACAAAGTCAAGAACAAGGACCAAATTCAAGTACAATAGCCCTACTAGCTGGCTAACAAAAGTTACATCATGCTCAAACTTCTGGTTCCCAAAAAGTAATTGAACAGACATTTCTTGGACAGTAGTGGCAGTCAATGAGACACTGGAACAGACACCCCATACAGGATCATTTATTATAAAAGTCTTAATCATGCTACCTCAGCCAAGTGGAAACATTTGTTCATCATCTATAAGTTGCTTGCGTTTAATTTCAGATCTTCCTGTCAAATTTGACCAAATAAGTTGCTATGATTTTCAAAATAACAAAAAAACGTAATTTACATAATTACAGTGACATAGTTTACATAAATCACAAATGTAATTGGGTAAGCCATGACAGAGGATTTACTAGAGAAACCATGTTTAAAAAACTACAGTCGCTTAACTATAGCCATGTTTACTCATACATTTATCAGCTCTGTTACAGTTCCTAATTCAAGTGCACAGTTTGGTCCAATGAAATGATTCATATTCTTTATTGGGTCCATATTAGTATTTTTGATTCACCACAGCGAATAAAATTGTTCATTCAGTACACCAAAATGATTCTTCCCTCATTCATTGAGTCACAAATAAGGATACAAATGTAATTTATATAAATAATTAACTAGTGCACATGCATATGAAATAGTATTCAATGCGATAATAATTATAAAAAGGTCATCAGTGTTTCACACATTCTTGTAGAGTGGATTATGCTATTTACAACACATTCCAGCAGATTATGCTATGAACAGCTCAACAATATGTAACATTTAGTCATATTCTTATTTAACTTTAAAATGCTCTGTTTCTCTCTCTCTTCTTGTTAAAAATATGGAGAACTAAATGTGTATATCAGCCAAGAGAGTCAGCATATCATCGTTCATTCCCCAAGTTTGGTCATTTCATTCACAGGCAACATCTACAAATTCATTCAGTTCCTTCAGTTTGTGATGTTCTGAAAATGTACAGACACTTAAAAAATGTTTTTTAATAACAATATTCACCTCAAATGACAACAGCAGAGCTATACTATTTTCCTATATTTTGTCAACAAACTGAATGAACTGTTAATTGACAAACTCGAGTTTGAAAAATACAAACGACTTACATTTGCAATAATCAACTTGTTTATTGTGTATGATCATCATCAAACTTTACATACTCTTAAATTAGGATTATGCTTGGTTCGCAAGTATAAAATGTCCAAAGTGCATGATTATGACCCAGTTACACACACATTAAACCAGTGAAGACCCACACCCAAACCTAATGAATGTCTCATTTATTTGTTTTATTCACGACCCAAAAGTACATTCAGAATCAGTACCGCTCTCATTCAGACTCAAAATCAAAGGTAGCAAAGTGAATGCTCAGAGAGTAAGACATTACTCTCTGAAGAATTTAATAAGTTCAATTCCAACACTGCCAATCAATTGTTCAGTAATTGTAAGCCATTCTGGATAAGGATGTCTGCCAAATTCTGCAAAGGTCTTGTTCAGTCAGAGGCATGTTTTTTTATGCATTGGATAGCATTTAAAACAGCTTTCAATATGTGGCTTAAAATCTTCCTTTCAACATGATTAAAGTATATAAACAAGACAATAGATCCTCGATTTCATGATAGTTATGTATCATTGTATTTTCCTCTATAGACAGTATAGACAATAAATATGTATCAGCTTCAGTGAGAATGTGTGTATAGAACTATAAAACTGTTCTTATGTTTTAGTTTGTTTTTCCGCTGTTCTTCTTTCACCATCTTGACAATTTATAACCTTCTCTTATTTATTTTAAGATTGGCCCATCTGTTTCTGCATTCAACTATTTCAACGACTTTCTATCTTCTCGCTCTCTCTTTTTTTCTCTTCCTGTCTCTCTGTCTCTCTCACTCACTCTTGTGGTTATATGTTGGTGGTGTGCACGGTGTGATTGTGGGTTTGTAGTCTGCAAAAAGGCAAAGGCAAACCATTAACTAAAGACAAAAACAGAAAGAGAAACAGACAGACACAAAGAAAGAGAGCCAGAGAGAGGGAGAGTTTTTTTCTTGGACAGTATTTGAAGTGTTTAGGGAATTATAAAATGCACAATTATTTAAATGTTAATAAGAATAGCAAGAGACAATTCTGTCCGACTTTAATTTGTGTGGAGAGAGCTCTTTTTTTCCATTTTCTCTTTTCATAATTCATACGTGCACACACACACACACACACACACACACACACACACACACACACACACACACACACAAATTTACGTCATACATTTCTTTCCTTTTTTCTTTTTTTTTCTTTTTCTCTCTTTTTACTTATTATGACCAGATAGTATTGCTTGATCATGAGCAGTAACATTAACAAATAACATGCATTTACACTTGCATTTAAAATTTAAAAAAATCACGCATTCAAACACTACAAACATAAATTGGTTTACATTGTTAAAACTAAATGAAGTGTTTTTATTCATTTTTACTAACATCCTGAACCTCCTGAATGTTTCTTATATAAATATCTTTCTTTCCAATGTAATCTACATTTTTGGAATCAAGAACTAGCAGAATCATTATTGTCATGATAGTTAAACTACAGTACAGCTTGTGAAAAAAGATTGAAATAATGAATTTTTACTTTGTTTTATTAAACAATTTATGGTGCTTGTGTTTGCTTTGAGTTTAAGATGGAGAATCCGCATGCACAGTGCATCTGAAAAGTCCAAACAAATTTTTAATTTGTAAGTTTTTGTGACCTGAAAAAATATTTTAAACCAAGCTAAATCATGTCAGATTTTTTTTCCACTTTGATATGAGTCAGTGAACGACCAGCATTTGCGAGACATTCCTGTCGCTTTTAATGTTCCTGTGGTCACTTAGCAGCCTTTGTATAAATTTATTTTGTAAATGTTTTTCTTCTTAATGGGATTTTTGCAACCCATTTGTCATACAGCAAGACAGTAACCCAAAGCGCACTGCCAAAACAACAAAGTAGAACAGTCTCCTGAAGAGGAAACTGAACAACAGGTTATCTATTAAATAATGTTTCATATTAATAATTATTCATTATTAATTATGGTTAATTCATAAGTTCATTTCTAGTTCTAAAAGTTTTATTCATTTTTAATATTTGCAGCCATGAAAAGACTGAATTTCTATCATCCCATATTCATCTTTTGCTCTTAATCCTCAAATGTCTTCAGTGTATAGCAAGAATAATAGAACTGAACTTCCAATACTTTCAGAGGTGTCTGTATATAATTTGCCCTGGGAAGAAAGCTGGCTCTTTCCTTTTCAAAAAGAGTCAGAAATCCTGAAACCTGTGCTGCATCTGAAAGCTGTGCTGCATAGCTAGCAGGAATGTATACAAACATATTTAACATCTTACTTGTCCAAAAGAGCACAGCATGCCTTTGATCCCAGAGCTGAACAAAGCCAAGGTGACCAGCCTCAGTAACTACAGAACAGTTTAACTAACAGCAGTAGTCATGATATATCTGGAAATGATGGTACCATGACATACTGTAACCTAGTTCTGGAATCCCTTCACCTTTCAAGGTCAAATCCATCTTGCCTCATTTAACAAACAGCTTGGCCTCATTAGAGATTACCAGCTGCAGCGTATGCCCATAAACTTGGGTGTATAGTCTATCTGCTTAGTTCAGTAATTTAGGTGTGTTTTCTGTAACCACAAAGGCACACTCAGAAGATGTAATATTCCGGGTTGGCAGGTTTCGGCAAAATTTCCAGCCAAACTACATCTTTAAAACCACATGACATAAAATTCTAAACATTGGAAAAAGCAGGTGCTTTTATCCTTTTTTTCTTCAACATGCAGGGAAAACAAGGTCACAGTGGTGCACCTGCATTTTCTTTATAAAGGAATTTTCAAGTCAAATCAAGTGGCTTTTATTTTAACCATGTAAAGTACAGTATAAATTGAAAAAACACTGTCCTACCTGGATCAAGGTGCTACATAAAATAACATGGTGACACAAAACCATGACACAAAATATCTTGCAATGAAATGAAATAGTTTTGTATATCACAGGCACAATTTTTGCTTTTCAAAGGATTAAAGGAAAAACCATAACTGCGAATGAGTACTCACTTCGAAAACTCATCAGTAACTCAGACTCTGTACAGACTCAGACATCTGTACATATCACACGCTGTGTCAATTACACTATGTATAACCCAAAATCCAGTTGGGGAGAGTTGGGAAAAATGTCAAATGTAAATAAAAAGAGAATGCAATGATTTGCAAATCTCATAAACCCAAATTAGATTCACAATAGATAGATGTCTCAAAAAACTTGGCACAGGGCAACAAAAGGCTGGAAAAGTAAGTGTTACCAAAAAGAAACACCAGGAGGAATATTTTGCAACTAATTAGGTTAATTGGCAACAGCTCAGTAACTTGATTGGGTATAAAAAAGATTCAGAGTCTCTCAAGATGGTCAGGTTGTGGATCTATAAATTGTGGAACAATTTCAGAATAATATTCCTTAAGGTCATATTGCAAAATAAATAATATTGTATCCATAAGGGATAAGAGTAAAAAAAATCAATATTGGATGCAACGTTATATATATTATAATATCAATATTTTGCACACGCATCTATGTTAACTAAATTGAGTTGCAGTGTAGGTTTTATATCAACTTACAGTAGGAATACAAGCAACAATATAAATGTTTAATAAGTAGTATCCTGAAAAAATGGGCAAACCGACATCATTTCTTAATTTTGCACGCTCAGATACATCATCTTACCACACAAAGCAGTGAGGAGTTTCTTTCTGGTGCCCCTGCTGGGCAAAAGTAAGAACTGTGTGATTTGTAGGGTGATCAAGTTCATTATCTAGCGTTGCAATTTAGTGCCGCAGACACACCCGTACACAATAATTCTTCACAAAACAGATGAAGGAAACTCCTCCAGTCTTCACCATCATCATATTTCTGCTGGCCAGATGTAGGTGTCGTTCATAAATATGTTTCCGAGAAAAGAGCTTGACTAGCAGATTCTTTGAAATCCACAAAAGTTGACTCTCAAAAACTATAAAAACTAAACAAGCTAAGTGTTTAAAATAACTATTTTTGGTGTGTTCAGGCGGTCGGCAGACAGGGAGAAAAAGAGGGACAGAGAGACATCGAGAGCAAGATTGAGAGAAACAGGGCGGTAATTGCAGGTTAGAAGATGTATATTTTGCTGGGTGAGCATACAGCAATTATGTTTATATATAAGCGTTGCACAAGGAAACGACCGCACGTTTCCTTTTAAAATAAACTGTAATAACAGAGTAGACTGAGGGAGAGACAGACAGGGACACCAATAGGGACAGAGAAAGACAGACATGTAGTTGAAACCTTAATCTCGCAAGTACTCACCTACACATTTTCTTGAGATCCTCTCAATGTCTGTCTATTTGGAAATTGCTATTTTCAAATGACAAATCCCAAGAGGAGGTGAAGGAACTTAAAATAAGGCAATGAATGTCTACAACCTTTGTCCACAAAAACAAATAATAATTTCATTATTTATAGAATAACTACATGATTAAATATCACAGGTTTTTTTTACATCATGGTATCTATTTCAAGGTAAATTCTTTTAGATTTTAATGAACTCTGATTATTCTCACAATTCCTAGGCAGGGAGCCAAGAAATGTTAATAAATGTCCAAGTATAACAAATCACAATGTATTTAGTAATCTGTCTGCAAAAACAGCCCAACTTGTTTCCAAGATCACTGACAAAAATGCAAATCAAGTATCAGAAAAGAAATCCAATTGTCTAATTTTGGTAAATTCTAAAAAAAAGCTTCATTTTCATCTATGGCTGTCATGCGTTACTTTCCACATAATAAGGCTGTGCAATGGTTCTCTAGAGGTCAAACCGATTTGATGCACACCTTGATTTTCCACCCATGTCATTTCATGTGAATGAAAAGGATTGGGTATGAATTAATGGTGTAACGGTACACATATTCGTACCAAACGGTTTTTCGGTTTGTTGCACATGTGTACCGAATGCAATCCTCTTTAAATGTGGAACATAGTTAAAATTAAAGTGAATTTTTTCATTGCTATTAAACTTGAGAACATAAACAACAATGCCAGGGGTATTAAAAAGAAACTAAAGTTGACACAGTGTCACTGTGGCTACTCACTTAGTACCGGAAATACGATTTAGAGTGCACCAAAAATGCACAAAATCATGCTACTTACTGCCATCGCTAACACTAGCGATATGGATTCTTTAGCATTTTATGTACAGCCTCAAGCATTTCTCTTAAAAGGAGAAAATCCTGACATGAGTGAAGGATGGAGGGAATGAAGACAATTGTTAAAGTATGCTGAAATATGTAGAACAGTTTTGTAGAACATATCTTTAGAAAATTAAATATTAAATGTAAAACACATACAAACACACACGTACTTAAGTACACACACCTGTGTTACCCAAATGGGGTCTAACAAATGGAACCTATTTAATTACATTTTTCCATTTATTTAATATTATTTCATCAATTTAATTTGTGCCAAATTACACAGTTTATCAATATAATAAAAAAAGTGAATTGCATTTATTTGGTTTATTCAAATCATTTTTTGTATAAAATATGATCAAATATTAATTTATATATAATTTGACCAAACCGGCATTTTATTTGAACAACAATTTCTCCCCCCTATCTGTACCAAAATTGAACAAAACTGTGAATTTTGTGGACCATTACACTCCTAGTATGAATGACCATCATGCAAATCTAACATCATACAATGAGCCTGTCTTTTTCATTTATTTATACATCTTTTCAGAAAGCAGGACTGTAGATGCAAGTGTCATTAGTGAAAGCCATCTAAGTCCGTTTATTATAGGAAGCCATGTGTAGATTCATTGGTTTCAGCTTTGGGACATATATTCAGTCAAGTTAATTAGCATGTGTTGACCCTATGAACAATTTAAGCGTAAAACCTCAGACCCACCACAATTATATGTACAGATGTACATATGTACAGATTTTCCCCCAGTATAATCTAATTTGTAGGGGGGAAAACTTGTCGGGACAAGAAGAATAAGAAAACAAAGATGAAGATGATGAAAAAATTGTTGACTCTGTCATTTCAGCACAAATAAATGTGTTGAAAGACATTTCCAGTTATTAACAAAGATAGAATGATCGAATGCTTCAAATATTTGGAACAACTAACCTTAAACACAAACCTGACATCTAACTATCCATAATTATTGGCAGCAACACCTCTCAATGATAAATGTTTAGCTACATCTTCTTAACTTAGTATACCAGCTGCTAAGATGTAGTTCCTCTAGTTTCTTCTTCATGCTGTTTGTCACTACTAATAACAAGCTGGAAATAAAAATCACTCAGAATGCTTTAATTGCTTTATACAATTACAGAAGTAAACAGCTATGAGATATTATGCAGCAATATTGTCCGGTTGCTTATTGTGATTATTAAACATGCTTCTAAATAGTAACATATATTAATAAGATGTGTCTGTATAGAATAATGAAAATTAACACAAAAGTGTTTGTCTTTATTAAGAATTATGCGCTCTGGTATTTTTTATTATTTGTGTTTAGAAAAGTCTGCCTAACTTCGGTTACATCCTCCTACACACTCTCTCTCTCTCTCTCTCTCTCTCTCTCTCTCTCTCTCTCTCTCCTTTACACACAAACACACAGATGAATACTGAAAGTGTTATTCATACCAAATGCTTTTTACTGAAAGTCCACATGCCTGCACATAGGTGTGTGTGTTGTGTTTGATTGGTTAACCCACTGGAAATTCTTCCACACTACAGAAAAGTAGCTCTGTGCAAGCTTACATAGGGGAAAAAAAAAGAAAGTGTGTGTGTGTGTGTGTGTGTGTGTGTGTGTGTGTGTGTGTGTGTGTGTGTGTGTGTGTGTGTATTTGTACATATTTTATGAAAAGAAGGTATGTATATAAAAAAAAAAAAGCTTCCTCTGTAGAGGAACATTAACATACAGGTGCAGGGACATATAGATATATGCCTGAAATCCAAGGTTTTTTTTATTATTTTACATTCCATTCCCACATTTTAATGTGACAAGAAAAAAGAATATATATATATATATATATATATATATATATATATATATATATATATATATATATATATATATATATATATATTAATCCTATAGAAGAGCATGTGTCTGTATGTGTGTGTGTTTTGATTTCTGCAACAAACTGCAGGTTGTGTTTTAGACTGATCTCTTTTGAAGTAATCTCAAACACACACAAACACACACACAAATGCACAAGCGGAATCATACATTAGTACAACCCTTCAAAAGAGGTTCATGGGGAAGGTTACTCCCTAAAAAGTGAAATGGCAGGAACTTGGAAACTAAAGTGCTCTACAGTTGCTAATGTAGACATGCATAAACAAGTATTTCCTTTCAGCTGCCTTGCTTCTTGTTTTAATTTCAAAATGTAATGTTAATATTTATCAAACTTAAGCTTGACTTATATTAATAGATAACTCACTGGTTGCCATGACAATTTTAATAACAGTGCGATAATTTGCAGGTTCAGTGCCCCTTAGCTGATTATAAAAATATAGGAAACAAGGAATACTTATAGCATGCTAAAACTACAGTGGCTATATCATTTTACCTATAACTACTTAAATGTATGGGTGCAAAAGGGAAAGCACACTGTCTTATTCAACTAATTAAGAGTGCGACTTCGTACTATATCCCCAGGTTACAGCAAGGTTGAGTTTGCACGATTGTAACCAGGCTTTGAAAGCTGCATTTCATTAAGGTCTAAACCCAGAGATCCTTACGGACAAATCATGCTGTGATGACCAACACGGGACTCACTCACCGTCTACATAGATCACCTTCTTCACATTTGTCATTCCCATAAAAAGGAAGGGGGCTTTCTGTGGCAAGTACCATATTCACAAGCAACACAAATGTTTCTCAGGGCCATCTCATTAGGAGCACCACCCCTGCTCTGTGGTGAGTCTATAGACTCTAATCAGTCATTTACACTTCAAGTCATGATACAACAGGCAGATTAGGTCTTTGTATTGGGGTCTGATATCAACTTTATTAACCAGACAACTGAGAACCACCTGAACATCCTAATTCAGCCATATGAGCATGTATCACCAGCTTTTCCAGCTGACTGCCATGTCAAACTACTTGTCAGCTTGGTCTTCCCCTGGATGCAACTTGACAATACCCTGATTTTACCTGCTGCTTATTGTCACTGCTTCTACATCCAGGCAGCCCACCTTATCACTACCTTTACTTTGTTAGAAAGCACAGAGAACCACACCCACTCATAAGCAGGTTTGATTTGCTTACACCCCTCCATAGCTGAACAGCAAGCCATGGAGTAGTACATTTCAAGTGCACTCCAACGAGGGTACATCCACCGACATCTTTTATTCATCCCTATCTTTAGCTTCAGCTGGTTTCTTGTTCATGAAGAAAAAAAGGGGCAGTCTTAGATCCTGGATTAACATTCCAGGGTCAATCCAAATAATAGTCAAATACCAGTAATCCCTTCCTCTGGTCCCTGCAGCCCTTTATTTCATGCAAACTTTCAGAAAGTTGGGACTCTGCAGCACCTATATTCTGGGTTATATACAGGAAAGAGACTTCAATCCTCATGGAGAGTGGCAAAGCACCTTTAAATCCCAAAGAGGCCCTTAAGCTAAAATCCACATTTACCACATCTCTCATTTTCAAGCATCCTGATTCTTCTGGGGCACTTTATCATTAAGATGGAATCCTGTGAGGCAGGGTTTGAAGTCACCCTGTCCCCGCAGTTTGGAGAGGAGTCTAAACTAAAGATTTTGGCTTTTGCAAGAAGTTATCCCCAGCCAAATACAATTATGTGTTTGAGGCCTGCCTTTCTGTGCAGCTTGTGCCCAATCCAAAGTATCATTAACTCTGCCGGGAGGCAAGCTCCTGCCTCTGCCCATACACCAGTGGGCCTGGTCCCATATTGCAGTCAGTTTCATGACTGACCTGTTAGAATACTGCAGTCACACTGTTATCTTAAATATTACTGACAACTGCACAAAATAACCTATTGCCCAGTCTGCCCACAGCATTTGCCTAGGCTAAATTGCTCTTCTGGTACTTTTGGATTCTTGATGACATTGTGAGTGAATTGGTCAATCATTTAACCTCACTAGTGTGGGCCAGATTCCTGACATTGGGAAGAGTATGCCATGCAGATCATTTCTTTATAGTGTGTGCTTTCAGAGCCCCTGATGTTCCCCTGGAATGCCAACCCCTTACTCAACAGCCATACATGACTGGTTCCAATAATGTGAACAGGTGTGAGAAAGCACACACCAACATCTTAAACAGGTGGTCCAAACAAAGGAGAATGCAAACCAGGACATGTGGAAGACCTCCCACTACCAGCTGAGAAATAGAGTCTGGTTCATCCCTAGAGGCTTTTGACAATATGAAGTCTATGAAGGGTCAGATGTACTGTATCTGGCTGTAGCTTTTTAAAGTCCTCAAGCAAATCAATAAGGTCAAAAACAGCCTGAGTTCCTAGTAATATAAATATTCAACTTCGACAGCAGAAAGGACAGTTTGACAAATGCATTGACGGGGCAGCCTGCATACATTGGACTTCTAATTATTCTCACCTATTTACAATCACCTCACCATAAAAAAACAGATTCGCACACCATACTTAACATTAAATAAATGGTCAGTTTGTTTGTTCATCTCTCTCTACCAAGCCTGCTATTTCTGTGATTGCTATTCTGGTTTTAATCTTGCTATTTTCCTGATTTTTGTGTTTTGACTTTGCACTGTTTACCTGTTTGCTTATCGCTGGAATTGTGACCTGTTTTTGACCATGACAGGCTTAACATTTTGGATTTTTTTGTCTACCTTTTATTAAAACACAACATATTTGCTTAACTCAGTAAGTAAAGTGAGTAAAAGTTTGTCTCCACACAACCATAAAACTGGCATGTGCCCTTTGAACATCTCATTCCACATTTAGTCTCTATTTTTTGTTATAAAAACCTCCATTCTTAATGTTTCATTAGATTTTGGTGTGTGATTGCGAGGTTTGTGCTCATTCAGTCACAGGAGAATTAGTAAAGTGAGGCAGTAATGTATGGGTGAGGAGGCTTGAGGTGCAATCAGCATTTTTTAATCCCAAAGGTGTTCAATTAGGTTGAGATGAGGGACTATAGCAGGTCCCTCAAATCATGTAAATCACTTCAAATCATGTAAACCATATCTTTCATAGAGCTGGTTTTGTGCACAGGGACATTGTCATGCTGGAACATGTTTGCATTTCCTAGATGAAGCGAAGGGAAAACTTAATGCCAAAGCATTCCAAATACATCCTTACAGGTGGAGTACAGTCAATTGTGAAATGAATTTAACATTTAATTTTTAAAAAGAAATCCCTTGTTAATTGTTTTTACTAAAACAAATGTGTTTTTGTTTGCAGCTACACAGGTCCCTGGTTTGATTTTAAGTGTAGGTTTAGCTCAGGATCAAATCAGATATACTGTAAAAGCAATGCAATAAAGGATGTGTTTTTTTAGTTGAACACATTCTCCAAATGTCACAAATGAAAAGTAATAGTTTTTATGTACTGTACATTATTTCACTGGTGGGTTTGTTTTTTCCCTCTGGCTATTTTTCTACATTTCATGAGACCATTTCATTTCATTACTATCATATTCCAAACCTTTTTGTAAACAAAGCACCTTACTGTCTAGTGTAGATGAGATGAGCGGCAATCAGTGCACTAGTAGGTTAATTACCTTCCTAAAAAAACACCACTCAAGAATGCTGATGCATAACAATTCATTAATGAACAGTTCAATACTGTTACTTTTAATAACAAAGACTTGCAGTAGTTGAAAACATTTTAAACTCTCCTGATCTATTGTAATCACAAGTTACACTCAAGAATGTTTTGAAAGTCATCCATCACCATTAGTACAACTAATGGGTGCGGAATAATTATTAGGTTTCTTTAGACATAGAGTCTTCTAATCAGAAGGTTAAAGGGTTTGAATCTAAGTAATGCCATGCTGGGGATTAGTTTAAAATAAGAATTTTCCCTTTGCTCTAGTGCACATATATGTACAAAATCTTAGCTGCTAATTAAATTGCTAATGTCCCCGAATAACTAATATAACTGCAACAAATGCAATGTAATTCAATATAGTATATAAGGGATCTTTTATAAAAAAAAAATAAGGAAAAATCAAGCACAAAAGCATAACAATGTTATATGCTCTTAATCTCTCTCTTTTTCTCACTATCTCTTTCATTATCTATTACACACACATGTTCTTTTTCTCTAAATCAGATCACATGTCAGGATTACACAGTGGAGGAAGAATCTAGCACACCTATAGTGCAGTTAAGCACCTATAAACATGCATATACACACACACACACACACACACACACACACACACACAATGTTTGCACATATGTGTATAGCTTAGTACATCTGTCCATTTTAGTTTGTGTCTAATTTTCCCTTCTGCAATTTAATCAGAACAATTTTTCCAGGGAAAACTGTCCAAACCAATGTTACACCTGTGAAGAATACTCACACAGACACACACACACACAAACAAACAAACAAACACACACACACACACACACACACACACACACACACACACACACTTGTGAAAACATTTACTTTAATGACCGGCCTAGACCAGAGATGTTTAATGAACAGGGATGATACTAAACAAAGTTAAATATCCAAATAAAAGAAGCCAAAACACAAACTGGCAAAATACTGAGGCCTAGTAAACAAACAGAGGGTATGAAATTTTGGCTAGGATAGAATAAGCTAAACGAAGTTCTTCACAAGACAAAAAAAAGACATGGCAAGCAGATGCAAAGGTGCAAGTTTGTCTTGCAAACTGAGACACATATTAAGGACCGTAGTTACAATCTGACCCCCTCTGAGTTGTGAAACAAATCCCAGATGATCAGAAAATGTGTTGAGGGCACACTGCCTGAGACACAACTGTAGAAACACAAATTCTTTGTAAATGCCTGTTCTCCTGACAAATTCGTTTACTTAGTTTTGCAGTTGTGTAAATAGATAAGCTAGGTGATACAGCAGTAGTCAAAGTAAAGCTCGAAACTAAAGGAACTTTCAAAATAGATTTAATACTCTAGCTACCAATCTACCTTAACCTCTATTTTATGCATGTAAGCTGCAGTGAGACTGTGAAAATGTTCCTTATCCACACATAAGAAATTTGGCCAATCGGAAAGAACAGAAAACCGACCAATATTGAAAAAGCAAACAAAAAAACAGCCAACTGCAAATGAGCAAATACGGTTTACCAACAGCAGTACAAAATGTGATTCAGTTCTTCCCCCCCCCACCCCCCCAAAAAAAACACCTGTGCAACCAGCCAAAACTCACTTTCTCTTTCTCTGTCTCTCCTTTGCTCTCTTTTGCTATATTCAGGGTTCCCATAAGGAGAGTCTGTTTGTCCTACCAACAGGAAATCAAGAATGTTTCCAACCGTCAAACCATTCTTGAACTACACTTTTTGTAAACATACTGTATAACTTTGGCAAATAGATTTGTGTGCATACCTGTGTTTACACGCATTAGATACACAGATTATTTATTGATGATAATTTACTTATTTTGCTTTATTATATTTTCATTAATGAGAAATGTTGAAGCAATTTTTCTGTTTCTGTTCCATAAAACTGACTAAATTATTAAAATGTCTAAGATACATTTGTTGTTGTTGCTGGTGATAGTGGTGGTGTATACATAAAGAGAAGCATTAAGCAATTGTATAATTAGTTTTTGTTGCAGTCTTCCTAGACTTCCTTAACTTGTTTCTTTTTATCACTAATTTCTATTTCTTTTTGTAAATATCATTAGGAATAAGTGGAATTTTCTATGGTAAAACAAACTTACTTGAACTAGGGGAGTTCCAAAGGTGTTTCAGCATGACAATGCCCCTGTGCACAATTTGAGCTATTTGAAGATATGGTTTACAGGATCACTGCTTACCTTGGAAGTACAAGGTAGGTGCAAACCTACAGTACAGTATTACAGTGGTAACCATTAAAACTAACAAACCACTAGAAGGGGGGAAGTGTTTTAAATGTGGCATTATCAAGTAGAATATTTTTGCTGCAGTTACACTTTCCACCTAGTAGTGCAATTTTTTATGGGTTTGTTGTATGTAATTTGGAGAAAAAATTAAACACAAATGCTGAACATAAAGCAATAACTGTACCAGTTGTCATCTTAGAATTTCAGCTGGTGGTGTAATTTCTGTCTCAAGGTTTAACATCAAAATCTGCAAAAATGCATTAAAATCTCACTGTTGATCAATATTTTAGAGGTTAAGAAGCAGAGCACACAATGTTTTCAGAAAAAAAAACTTATCATGCATTTCATGTACTAATCAAGTATGAAACTATAAATACTAAATCTTTGCAATTATTTGAATGAAGAAACATAATTAGTTTGTGCAGCATGAGCCAAAAACTTTACATTCCCACAATGCCTGAAAATAGGTATGTTACACAAATACGCTGTGGGCTCAGCTTCTTAAACTCTATATTACTGATAAACATTTCAATTAGATTAGATTAGATTAGATTAGATTAGATTAGATTAGATTAGATTAGATTCAACTTTATTGTCATTACACATGTACAAGTACAAGGCAACGAAGTTTAGCAGATGCCCTAAATATAAATATAACCTAAGCAAGGCCCTTAACACTCAACTGCTCAGTTGTTCAGTTCGCTCTGGAAAAGGGCATCTGCTAAATGCCATAATGCCATGAATGTAAATACAATTAACACCAACTACTAAACTACTAAAAGCTTTTTTGACAGTAAAAGAAAATTAGAGAACCTGAAGGAAATCCATATGCACAAAAGGAAAACAAGGCTCAGAAGTGATTCCAGGACCCTGAAGCTGTGAGGCATCAATGATACCCACTGTGCTACTGTGCTGCCCACTAGCTGTAAGTAACAGGTGGAATTACACATTTTATGTGTAATGGGACATGAAAAGCATTTATATGTACGGTACTATTTTCATTTCTATCTTTAAAATCTTGCATGTGTGTGTGCTGACCGGGTAATAAACACTGAGAAGTATGTTGAAATTAAGGTTCATTTCAGCAATTTTCATAATAGCTTTAAGCTGAATTTAATATGCCTATAATGTGTGTGTGTGTGTGTGTGTGTGTGTGTGTAAAGAAAGAAAGAGAGAGAGAGTGAGAGTAAAAGAGAGAGAGAGAGAGAGAGAGAGAGAGAGAGAGAGAGAGAGAGAGGGAAAGTACATTAATTTACCCCAGAGGAACAGAGACGCTATTGATAACTCTCTCTCTCTCTCTCACACACACACACACACACACACACACACACACACACACACACACTCACTATACAAAAACAAACACACACACACACAAGTTGAGAGCTACCGATGCACTTCACACACTCATGCACACACACACACACACACACGCACGCACGCACGCACGCACACACACAGCACTGCCTAAAAGATGAAAGTGACATTAATAGTAGACCTTGTCCCTCTCAAAACACACACACGTGCACACACACACATGCATGGATGAATGTCTTCTTTTGGTTTGATCTTACTGTGCGAGGGGGGTGATTGCCTGTTTCTGACTGAAGCATTCATAAGAAACAGGATACACCCATTTCTGAACACACACGCACACATACAAAGAGACAGCCTGTAGCAATCGCACATACACACTTTTTAGATTTCTTCACTTTCTCTCTTCATCTCTCATCTTTTTGCTCAGTCCTTTTCCCTGTAGTTCTCTCTCAATCTGTCTGTCTGGATTACAGACTTAACTCAAAGTCAAGAATTAACATATAAGAACGCAATGTGTGTGTGTGTGTGTGTGTGTGTGTGTGTGTGTGTGTGTATGCATGAGTTGAGGGTTAAGGCGTGTCAAGCTGAAATTAAAGAGCACTAAAAGCAGCATTGACGTCTGCAGCTCTAAAACTAGCATATATCACAGAGCCTTTGAACACTCACATGCTCACACACACAGCTACTGTATTACAGAGTGAGGACATTTTTATAAAAAAAATAAATAAAAAAATAAAAAAGAGTATCTAAAAGAGTAAATAAAATCAATAAATATTTATAAGTATTAATAATTACATACAGATATAGCATCTGGTAGATCTATATTGTTCTATTTATGTTCTAAAAAGTATAAGTAAAATAAAACTGAGGTAATTCATTCTTAAATTACTCTTTTCAACTCAATTTTATAGTGCATATGAAAAAAATGGGTTTACACACCACTGTTACAGTTTTTGTGATGAAAAGCTGAAACCAAAATAAATACCCTCAGGTTCTTTTTCCTCCTAAACAAAAAATATAAATGTTTTATTGCGGAAGAAAAAGGGAAAGAATTACAACAGCCTGCACAAATTTGAACAGCCTCTAAACTAATTATTTTTACATTTACATTTATAGTATATAGATGCCCTTATCCAGAGCGACTTACAAAGTGCTTTAAAGTCTCCATTATTAAATACATTCTAATACCGGTTCATTAGGACACAGACTAAGAATTTGTAAGTAATTGCAAGTAAAATGCTTAGTAGTGATAATGCAGCCGACCTAGCAGCAAAAAAATAAGGAATGAGAATTTCAAGTCACATTTCTAGCATCAATGGTTATTATTGAACCCCACCCTCAGCTTGAGGACATTGCTTATATACAATATCATGCATCTGCCAAAAAAGATTACAGCGAAGCAATATAGTGGAGCCTACAAAGATGCAAATGGTATATATATATATATATATATATATATATATATATATATATATATATATATATATATATATATATATATGTGGCATTTAAACTTTTGTCATGATCTTATGTCAAAAAATCACAATATATTAAATAGAGCTTCTTCCCTGGCTAAAGTAAAGCAACCTCATAGCTGCCACCACCATGCTTCATTCCAGGTATGCTCTTCTTTAAGTGTTAAGTTTCCATCCTGCCATCTAACATTATGTCCCAGACATGTGAGATTATTGAGATGCGATCTCTTTCTGGATATCCCTGAAGCTCATTTAATGATAAAGATTTGCATTCTGGTACCTTCTCTTTCTCTTTTTGTCAGCTGTGGAGGGCCGGTCACATGCCCTCTAAGAAAATGTTTGCCTACTTATAGCAAGATTACTTCCCTTTTTTTCTAACAACTTTTTTCTATCAATACTCTTTTATATATACACTGGCGATCAAAATTAGAAAACAATTTATAAACAATTGAACAAATCTGAAATAATGTTATCTTCACTGCTCAACAGTTGAAGGAGTTTTTGTCCTGTCTATACCATGCTACCAGAACATCTTTTCCACAAATTAACTAAGGCATTTTAAAAAAAAAAACCTTATTTTGCAGAAAATACACTGATCAAAATTAGAGAACAACAATGACTGTAGCATGGAAGAAGATTACAACAAAATTTTCTGAAGGTTACAACAGTCAGCAATTAGTAGGAAGTGTACAGGCCTCTGCTCTGAATGACTTCAGCACATCTGCGGCCACAGGACAGCACTAGTCTCTCACACTGCTCTGGTGTGATTTTGGTCCACTCTTCTTCCAGTCTCCTCCACAGATCGGTGACTGTAGTGGGTTTCTTGGCCATAACTTTGTCACCAAGGATTTTCCAGAGGTTCTCTATTGGGTTGAGATCAGGACTCTGGGCAGGCCATGTCATTATATTAATGTTTTCAGTTTCAAGGAACTGCTTTACCCGTTTTGCTGTGTGACATGGAGCGTTGTCCTGCATGAACACTGCGGGCTGATTGGGTGATGAACGCAGGGAAGGAACCATATGTTGTTGAAGAAGGTTCTGATAAACATCTGCATTCACTCTGCCATGTAGCTGTATAAGAGGCCCAACTCCTGCTGCAGAAAACATGCCCCAAACCATGACACTTCCTCCTCCATTTTTTACTGACTTCTTTACACACTTTGGGTTCAGTCTTTCTCCAGTTTGTAGCCAACCATAATGTTTCCCATCGGACCCAAATAAATTAAACTTGCTTGTATCACTAAAGTGAACTTTGGACCAGTTCTCCTCTGTCCACACAACATGCTTAGTCTAGCCTTTTGATTCTTTCTGCTAATGAGAGGTTTGGTCACTGCAGAGTGGGCTTTCAGTCCAAATGCTCTTAAACATTGAGACACTGTATGACAAGACAGATCCTTACCCTGTTCAGCGCTGAACTGGTGAGCAATTCCAGCTGCAGTGTGGAAACGATTGCCCATTGAGATCCTCCGCAGTATCCTGTCCTCTCTTGCATTTGTCTTCCGTAGACGACCAGCCTTCTTGGCGGACTTGAATGAGTTTGTAATGTTGTAAAGATTCAATATTCTTAAAATCACATATTTGGAACGACCAACTTGTCTTGCTATGGCTGATAGGGTCATTCCTTTGGCCTTCATCAGGACAACCTGCTGCCGGAGGCTTTCAGTCACTTTAGAACGGCCCACCATTTTGCAGAGTCAGTGAAACTGGAAGTTAGGCTGCCAGTTAAATAGGGGTTGACAGATAATCAAGTAAATTAGCACCAGGTACCAGATTAACACCAATAACTGGGGGGTATCTGAAAGTGTTCTCTAATTTTGATCAGTGTGTTTTCTGGAAAATAATGTTTTTGGTTTTTTTAATGTTATTTTGTGGAAAAGGTGTTCTGGTAGCATGGTATAGACAGGACAAAAACTCCTTCAACTGTTGTACATTATTAAAAACAAACATCAGCAAAAGATGGTGTGCATGTGGACTTAATGGACTTAATACATCCTCTGTATGTACTGCACACATATCCTTTCTAATGTATACATTATTCCAGAAACAAACTTAGAATTATAACTGTAACACTATTCCTTTTTTAATTTTTAGAATTTAATCACAAGTTAAGTCTTTAAGGTGATTCTGACTCTATCATGTGTCTCAACTCCTCAATGCATAGATCTGTACAGGGAGGGTTTTTTTGTCAGTAAAAAAACACGTTCCTTACAAGTACTCTCTAAAAAAAAAATGGAAAAAAGAAAAAACCCATTAAAAGACAAAGAGAACTGTTTTCTGAGTATAATTATCCTGAGGTGTAAAGTACAGACTTTCAATTTTACAGTTTTTTCACATATTTTTACTTAATACTTTTGACTTAATTACTACATTCCACAAGAAAAGGTCTACCATTCACTAACAACATTTCAAACACTACATAATTATATATATTCTTTTTACAAATCATATACTAGACATATAATTATAAGGTGACAATTTAACATCAAACAGCTTCAAGGAGTTAAACTAAATTCCTAACAAATCTGAATGCCACAAATGAGAATGAGACCTCAGATGCATGTCTGTAGTCTATCTATTGTGTACACATTGTATCGAAGCATTTTTATTGAACTAGCTATCATGTTATCTGTTAGCTAATGTATTCCAAAATTGCTTGGATGCTTAGCGTAAATGTTGCTAGATTATTATCTGTAAGTAAAATCAATGTGCAATATTAAAGAAATAATAGTTTATAGGCTTTGACAGTCGTGGGCAAAAAATAGCGATAAAAGAAATTATCCCCAGTGTCTCTCTAAAATTAACCCCTGTCCAAACTTCTATCAATGAAGGGATTGGATGTATCATGCTTGTGTCCTGGGACGACCATTAACATGGTCACCAGTCATTTTGACATGTTCTACTACAAAAGTTGGGACACTGAACAAATTGTGAATAAAAACAGAATGCAATGATGTGGAAGTTTCAAATTTTAATATTTTATTGAGAATACAACATAGATGACATATCAAATGTTTAAACTAAGAAAATGTTTTATTTTAAGGGAAAAATAAGTTGATTTTAAATTTCATGGCATCAACACATCTTAGAAAATTGGGACAAGGCCATGTTTACCACTGTGTGGCATCCCCTCTTCTTTTTATAACAGTCTGCAAACGTCTGGGGACTGAGGAGACAACTTGCTGATGTTTAGGGATAGGAATGTTCCCATTCTTGTCTAATACAGGCTTCTAATTGCTCAACTGTCATAGGTTTTCTTTGTCGCATCTTCCTCTTTATGATGCGCCAAATGTTTTGTATGGGTGAAAGATCTGGACTGCAGGCTGGCCATTTCAGTACCCTGATCCTTCTTCTACGCAGCCATGATGTTGTAATTGATGCAGTATGTGGTCTGGCATTGTCATGATGGAAAATGCAAGGTCTTCCCTGAAAGAAACGACGTCTGGATGGGAGCATATGTTGTTCTAGAACTTGGATATACTTTTCAGCATTGATGTTGCCTTTCCAGATGTGTAAGCTGCCCATGCCACACGCACTCATGCAACCCCATACCATCAGAGATGCAGGCTTCTGAGCGCTGATAACAACTTGGGTTGTCCTTATCCTCCTTAGTCCGGATGACATGGCGTCCCAGTTTTCCAAAAAGAACTTCAAATTTTGATTCGTCTGACCACAGAACAGTTTTCCACTTTGCCACAGTCCATTTTAAATGAGTCCTGGCCCAGATAAGACGCCTGCGCTTCTGGATCATGAATAGATATGGCTTATTTTTTGACCTATAGAGTTTTAGCCAGCAAGGCCGAATGGCACGGTGGATTGTGTTCACCGACAATGTTTTCTGGAAGTATTCCTGAGCCCATGTTGTGATTTCCATTACAGTAGCATTCCTGTATGTGATGCAGTGCCGTCTAAGGGCCCGAAGATCACGGGCATCCAGTATGGTTTTCCGGCCTTGACCCTTACGCACAGAGATTGTTTCAGATTCTATAAATCTTTGGATGATATTATGCACTGTAGATGATGATAACTTTAATCTCTTTGCAATTTCTCTCTGAGAAACTCTTTTCTGATATTGCTCCACTATTTTTCGCTACAGCTTTGGGGGAATTGGTGATCCTCTGCCCATCTTGACTTCTGAGAGACACTGCCACTCTGAGAGGCTCTTTTTATACCCAATCATGTTGCCAATTGACCTATTAAGTTGCAAATTGGTTCTTCAGCTGTTCCCTTATATGTACATTTAACTTTTCTGGCCTCTTATTGCTACCTGTCCCAACTTTTTTGGAACGTGTAGCTCCCATGAAATCCAAAATGAGCCAATATTTGGCATGACATTTCAATATGTCTCACTTTCAACATTTGATATGTTATCTATATTCTACTGTGAATAAAATATAGGTTTATGAGATTTGTCAATTATTGCATTCCTTTTTTATTCACAATTTGTACATTTTTTTGGAATCGGGTTTGTACATGAAGTTATGAAAACACTTCCTTAGGTTTTCCACAAATATAGGAACACCTTCAACCCTTGCTCATTCAAGCATTTCCAATAAACCAGTCCATAGTAGCACAATGTATAAACTCATGCAAATGCAGGTAATAAGGTTTCCCTTAATACTTCGCTAATCAAACATCCGAATAGGAAAAAAATACAATGTTTATATAACAACAATGATTAAAACCAACAACAATAAAGATGAGCTTATTATTATTATTATTATTATTATTATTATTATTATTATAACTTTGACTACATCATGTTCTTGATAGACATGAGTGGAACCCAGTGTGGTCTTCCTCTACACTTCTAGGTCGTCCTCATAAAGACTGAACGTGCTTTCTTTCTTCTCATACTTCTCTTTTTTTTCCACATTATGTTTGTAAAGCCATCTGGCCATTTTACTCTGACCTCTATCATCAACAAGACATTTCTGCCCACAAAACTGCCTCTCACTGGATGTTTTGTTTTCTGTGGCATTCTGTGTAAAGTTTGGAGAGAGTTATGGCTAAGGTAGGAATACCTCACTTTTAGTATTCAACCCTCAGTGTTCGCACTTAAATTAAATTAAGCCTTATCTACAACACTACTACTAACATTACCTTCAAAATCTACAGTGGAGGCATTCCAACATTGCAGCATATAACCCAGTACAACACACAGGCAGTCAGAATCACATTTAATAAGGTGCATGTTCAGGGTTTTTTTTATCTGATTTTAATGGAAATCACAAATATTAAAAAAGCTAGATAATGATATTATATTTAGATTGTTTTGCTTGTGGCTGTCTGTACAGTCTGTACATCACCTCCGTGCTTTCTTTACCTGTTCAGGACACATATGTTTCATTGTATGTGTATTTAAATAATATATAACCAGATATTCTATTTACTAACTGAAATAAAAAATAAAAAAAAACCAATGTTATGTACCATAAGTTCCACTTGGTGGGGCTGTAGATACGCTTCCTGAACCTATCATTATATATTATTTAAATACACATACAATGAAACATATGTGTCCTTAGCAGGTAAAGGAAGGACGTGATGTACAGACAAACACAAGCAAAACAATCTAAATATAATATAAAGTCAGTAGAAATCAGACAGAGAACGTGTGTGAATGAGAGGAAGTGAAGTGGTGCGGTTGCAGGGAGAAGGGGTGGAGAAGGTGGAGGAGTTTAAGTAACTGGGGTCAACTGTGCAAAGTAATGGAGAGTGTGTTAGAGAAGTGGAGAAAAGAGTGCAGGCAGGGTGGAGTGGGTGGAGAAGAGTGGTAGGAGTGAGTTGTGATAAAAAGAAGGAAAGTTTATAGGACTGTGGTGAGACCTGTAATGTTGTATGGTTTAGAGACAGTGGCATTGAGTAAAAGACAGGAGGTGAAGCTGGAGGTAGCAGAGCTGAAGATGTTGAGATTTTCATTGGGAGTGATGAGAATGGACAGCAAACTTTAAGTCAAAACCTGACTATTACAATTACAAAACACCAAAACAGACTCACTACACAAAATCAACCATCAGCTAGAACACTCCAATCCTGTTCCAGCCTGACCTATATACAGTCACTCGTTGTGACGTCATATAATGAAGGTGGGCGTGGCTTCACCACTCTGGATAGTAGGAAGACCTGGCTGGGAGTGTGGAATGACATCTGCATAGACTAGACATGAATAACAAAAACCATACAATACTATAGTGATTTATGCTGTATAGTAAGTCACTTGGTATTATGACCCCTAGAGTGTCTCAGTTTACAAGTAGTCACCAAGCAAGGAACGTGTGTTTGTGTGGTTGTTGTCCTAGTTGGAGTCCGATGTTGCTTCTGCATGTAATGGAATAAAGGACAAAAGTTACACTTCTGAATCCGTATTTTCTGCCTCACAAGATATCACAATATACAAAAAACAATACAGTACAGTACAGTACAATAAAATACAATACCGCCCGGAAAATATTGTGTAATTGTAACTTTGTCCACAAGAGGGAGCCATTAGCAACCCAGACTGTTGAATGCAGCTGTGTTCTCGTGTGTGTGTGTGTGTGTGTGTGTGTGTGTGTGTGTGTGTGTGTGTGTGTGTGTGTGAGAGAGAGAGAGAGAGAGAGAGAGAGAGAGAGAGAGAGAGAGTGTGTATGTGTTGATGCCAATGCAATGATTTACTCTAAAACCTGTTTATACTGTTCAACATCAATGGTGCCTTTTCAGATGTGCAAGCTACATATTCCATAAGCACTAATGCACCCTAGTGCTAGCAGAGATTCAGGGTTCTGAAGAGATCTCGCTCCTCTTTAGTTCGGATGCATGATAGAGTTTTAACCTGCATTTGTGGATGCTACATTGTTCACAGACAATTATTTCTGGTGGTGTTTCTGAGCCCATGCAGTAATGCATGTTTTTTATGCAGTGCCATCTGAGAGCTAAACGATTGTGAGCATCCAGTATTGATTTTTGCCTTTGTCCCTTGCACTCCATTTGTTAACATTTACTTTTCCAGCCTTTTGTTGCCCCAACCCAAATTTTTGTGTTGCAGCCATCAAATTTCAAATTACCTTTACCAAATTACCTTTTTCTTCAAAATGGTACATTTTCTCAGTTTGAACATATATGTTTTCTGTTATACTGTGTGTGTAAAAATATGGGTTTATAAAGATTTTAAAACCATTGCATTCTGTCTTTATTTACATTTGACGCAGTGTTCTAACATTTTTGCATTTAAAGTTGTATTGTTCCCATTACTTGTTATTAAATCTATTAAATCTATCAGAGAGAGAGAGAGAGAGAGAGAGAGAGAGAGAGAGAGAGAGAGAGAAAATCATGAACAAAGAGAAAGACATATCATAAACGAGATTTTATCAATTATAGCTTTTTTTTTTTTTTTTACTACCTACAAGAGAACAATATCTTTAAAGAGTTTCAGTCAGGTTTCAGGCCCAATCATAGCACAGAATAGCTTCAGACCAAGGCTACAACACTCTGTTACTTTTGCTAGATCTTAGTACTTCATTTAACACTATAGATCATGATTTTCTCCTAAATTGCTTACAAAATTACATCGGCATTCAGGGACAGGCATTATGCTGGTTTAAATCCTACCTGTCTGTCCGTAACATTTTGTAGACTTAAATGGACTACTTCTATACTTCTTCTGCTTTTCACAATATACATGCTTCTCTTAGGAAATATTATTGGAAGGCATGGGATTAGCTTCCACTGTTATGCTGATGATACCCAGATATATATTTCATCAAAACCAGACGATACAGCTCAATTGGCTCGGATAACTGAGTGTGTTAAAGAATTAAAAGACTGGATGACTCATAACTTTCTATTATTAAATTCTGATAAGACGGAGATTTTGCTCATCGGCCCAAAAATCAGTACACAGAAGCTCCATTTCAACCTGCATTTAGAAGGATGTTCTGTAACTACTAACTACTGAGTTATTTTAGACATCAACTTGTCTTATCATATCAACCATGTTACAACAACCTTATATCTGATGCAGAGAAGCTCATCCATGCGTTCATGACCTTCAGACTGGATTATTGTAATGCATTCCTAGGTGGATGTCCTGCATCATTAATAAACAAACTACAATTTGTCCAGAACTGCATTCTAGACAAATTGCCAGAGTTCTCACAAGGTCGAGAAAATAAGATTATATATCCCCAACCTTATCATCCCTAAACTGGCTACCTGTTAAGTTTCGAATCGACTACAAACTACTGCTACTTACCTACAAAACACTAAATGGTTTAGTTCCCAATTATTTATCCAGTCTTCTAACACGCTACAATCCATCACGTTCCCTGAGATCTCAGAACTCCAGACTTCTAGTAGTTCCTAGAATAGCAAAGTCCACTAAAGGTGGTAGATCATTCTCACATTTAGCTCCTAGACTTTGGAATAGTTTTCCTGACAGTGTTCTTGGCTCAGACACACTCTCCCAGTTTAAGTGCAGATTAAAAACTTATATTTTTAGCAAAGCCTACACATAACACACATCACATCATAACTTTGTGCTCAAGTACATTTGATCACATGCACATTATCAACTTGTGCTTTTAATATCATGAACAGCAGCTACGCTAATTCCTTGCCACTGCTTCTCTTTTTCCACAAATCTCGAGGCATCCTGAGGTTGCTCCAGCTCCAGTCACGTCCCACCTCATGAAGATTGTGGACCTTTAAAGAAGTAGATGTCGACCCCGCAAACATCCCGAACCATCTAGAGATGTACCAGCGCCAATTGAATCCCACTTCATGTGGAGTTTGGACACTTGAACTCCTTGAGTGTTTAAAGGCTCTGGCATGGAGAAGCTGGTGTTGGATCTGTGATAATCGCAAATGTTGAGCTATTTTATAAGTTGCTCAGTAGCTCCTAGTTTTATAACAACAAATGACTGTAAAAGACTGTAGAAAGAACATTACTCATAATCGTACACTCTAGTGTTTATGTTAATTCTCTCTCCAGTGTTCTGGATTGTTTAAAGACTATAATCACAGTCTTGATATCACCCAAATGAGGATGGGTTCCCCTTTTGAGTTTGGTTCTTCTCAGTTTCTTCCTCATAACATCTAAGGAAGTTTTTCCTTGCCACAGTCGCCATGACTTGCTCATCAGGGATAAATAAATATTTTTAATTAAATTTTGAAAATATATAAAAAAATACAGACAATGATGCATGTACAAAAACATAGTTCTGATAGTATTAACATAATATAACTAACGTAATATGATTGGTTTCTATTAATATCAGTGGCTATGTTTGACACATATTGTACCAGGGGGTCCTTGCCCCATGTCGCTATCGCCTAAGGGTCCTTGACCTGAAAAACTTTGAAGATACTTATATGGCCGCAGCCTTTCTGCGCATGCGTATTTGCATTACCGTGTTCACTCTAAAAGGGGCGGGGCTAAGACAGGTGCATGGTGACGTATTTCGAACATTCCGAGCATCATGGCGGCTGCCATTTCCTCTGAGGTTTTTTTTTTTATAATGAATGCATTTGTGCATCTAGTGGTACAGGTATTCCCATTAAAGTGGCAGACATAATTTTGTCTAAATATGTATAGTTTGGGGGAATAGCTTTAAACCTTTCACTCTGAATCTTTGACAGACTGTTCTGCAGGTGGCTGCAGGCTTTCCGCGCATGCGCACTTTCACACTCCGGTTACGTTTTAAGAGAGGCGGGCCGGTTGCATAGTGACGCGTTTCAAACAATCGGCGCATAATGGCGTCCGCTATCGAACGTTTGCTAGCAGAAATAGCCGAAGTTGAGGATCCAATCGAGGGACTCAGGAGCCTAAGGACAGCTGTTTTGGCGACCCCTGCTATTCCGTTGAGGGAAACCGTTTCGATTGCGCAGCTGGGAATCATTTTCTCGCTGCTGAACACAAATGACAAGTACGTTTTCAGATAGCTGAGTCAGCGTACGGCCTCCCGAATGGATCACTATTTGGCAGGAGATATACAAACCTATGTACTTGCATCTCATGCCAAATAGTAATTACTTATATAGACAAAAAGTTCATTCTTCAATGTAACCAATAATAAACTTTAGATTTTTCCCTAATAGTCATAGTGTTAGAGAGTGAGACAGAGGTTATTTAATATTTCTTGCAGGAAACCTACCTATACCCTAATTAGATCCTGATAAACAACCCATACTCTATGAGATTACGTCATACCATATGTACTGCACAGATTGTCCATGATCCATTTGAGAGGGCATAATTAAATATTATTGAGTTATTATACACTGAATTCAAACATGACCGGTAGTGTGTGTGTTTTTATAGGGAGCAGATAGATGTGTGTGTGGAGATTTTGGGAAGGGTCTTGGAGGTATTGGACCCGGCTCACCTGGCCTTCACCTACAAAGTGGAGCTCCAGAGTGGACTTAACCATCCTAATGATTCTGTCAAACTGCTCTCTCTCACTCAGGTCAGAAGTATGTTCCACCCCTGCATTCACATTAATATTTCTGTTAAGTGTTTTCATGAACAATTTTTCTTTCTTTCTTTCTTTGCAGATCAGGCGTGTGCTTGGCAATGCTGATGGGGTTAAAGAGCTGACAAATAATCCTGAGATTTTACAAGATGTGATCCATTGCATGGTGGCAGACAGTATAGGTGTATCTAAAGAGGTATGGTGAGAATTGTTTTTTTTACTCCAAATATAACCTTTTCAAATATCCTTATTTTTTAACATATGATATTTGTTTGCAGACTGCCATGTATTTGAAGTTGAAAATTTTTTTTTAGCAATATTTAGAGGCCCAAATACATTTCGATTTAAGTTTCTTTTTATAGTGTTGTTTTTTTTCAATGGACATTGACTCAAAGCAGTTTTACAGAATGTAAGATTTATAGAACAAAAATTAAAATATAAGTGAATTATGTGTATTCATCTCTGATGTGCAAATCATGGTTGACTGTGGCAAGGAAAAACTCTCTTAGATGGTCAGAGGAAGAAATCTTGAGCGGGAACCAAACTCAAAAGGGAACCCATCTTCATTTGGGTGACACCGAGAGTGATTATAAATAAAAAAAATTTACAAACACTGGAAAGTGAGAAATATAATGAGAACTTGAATGTAATGTGAAATACAACAGTGATTGTATATTTGTATTTTCTTAGCTCAGAATCCACCACTGTCATTAAAGTATTTTTAAATAAAATGTAACTTGTTTAAAATACCTTAAACAATACAATAAGATTTTATACAAGAATTTAGATATCCAGTGCTTCAATTTACCACCAACTTCCTAACAGAATACAGCTCCTGTTCTGTTGTTCAAAAACAGAACAGGAGTTCAAAACTACTGTATTAGTTCCACATCTGTACTGGGATCTCAACATAGTCAAGTCCTGTAAAATGCTGATCCTCCTCAGATGTGTAAGGATATGCAGTATTTTAGTGCTAAAACATATCATGTTTTACTGACTAGTTTTGCTCATTTAAAGCAGCAAATTTGTATTTGCTTTTCTTTCAGGCGATATCTGCTCTCAGCAAGCTAACTGACACAAAGGCAGGGCTTGATGCTCTGTTTCGCTCTGATTTGTTGGAAAAACTAAAAAATGTGATGGCCGTCAGCGACATTGTCAGATACAGAGTGTACGAGGTGCGTATCAGTAGTTAGTTCGGCGACACAATGTACCTGTTTGTACACATTGTCACACTGTATGTGGACATGTATGTATCTTGTGTGTGTATGTGTCTGCAGCTGGTGGTGTTGATCTGCTCCGTGTCCCCTGTCTCACTGGGTTACTGTGCCAGCAGCAACATTGTCTCCAAACTACTCGAGGAGCTGACTGGAGATGATGTTCTCCTCAGGTAGCGCACACCTCACACTCCCTTGTTATACTGTAGTGTTAAGCCAAGTAGGTTTTTATTCATGGTAACAGTCGGGTGAAATGCCGAATGCAAGCGCAGAACACATGGTTTGGTCTGTCAGATGCTCCTGCTTTATAATCAGCTTAATTTGCGCACAATCGGCCCCTGCTGATTAAGTAAAAGATGTCAAACATTGGCCTGAATAATCGGCTGGCCAGTCAGTTAGTTTACCTTTAATTGGGTATTAAATATTTTCTGGATAGGGAGATCCTTTATATATAAAAAATAGTTGATTTTTCAAATGACTTTTACATTATTTTCTGTGGGTTTTTTTTTTTTGTTTATTATATGTTATTTAAATGTTTGGAGCATGTGTTATGACCAATTGAAGTGTGTATAAAATCACTTCACACCTCTTTCTTATTCAGAGTGACAGCTATCGAGATGGTTACCAATCTGGCTCAGAGCCATCATGGCCGTCAGTACTTGGCCCAGCAAGGAATCATGGATAAAATCTACAACATGATTGTGGCTGCAGAATCGGATCCCTTCTCTAATTTCTACCTGCCAGGTTTGTGTGCATGCTGTCATGCATGCTTATTGTAATCTGAATGCACATTTAATTTCTTCCAGCCTGGTTAAATGTGTTGAGTTGAAGTGTGTCTGTGTGTGTTTGCAGGCCTTGTGAAGTTCTTTGGGAACCTGGCCATTATAGACAGCCCACAGCAGGTGTGTGAGAAATACCCAGCATTCCTCAACATGGTGTTTGCCATGGCAATGTCCCCTGACTCCACACAAATCCCTGTTGCTCTGGATACACTGGGAGTGTTGGGTGGCACTGTTGAGGGCAAGCAAGTTCTGCATAAAACAGGTGTGTCTCAGATTGTGTTGCTGATGTGTGCACATTCTCATGAAATTATCTTTTCTATTATGTATCTGAGTTTGTGTGTGTTTTAATCATCCTCTGCTTCTTAGGTGAACAGTTCAACACCGTGGTAAAGAGAATGAGTCGTTTAGCCCAAGATGGAGCTACTGAACTTCGAGTGAGGAGCCTGGAGGCCATTGCTCAGCTTTTGACATTACCAGTATGTGTATTTGTGTGTGTTTTCTGACATTCAAGTTTAACACTGTATAGATTCATGACTATAATTTTCTTTTTGTTAGATCTTTATTTAGGGTTCCAATAATTTTGGAATTGATCTTTATATGCTGAGACAGTTTTATAAATTGTTCTGATCAAAACAACATTAGACAATTTTTGAGCTGTGTGTAGTCAAGCAGATAGAGAACACACAAGGACTTGCATTTTCTAATTTTTACAGACATAAAATCTTCTCTCCAAAAAAATCCCTAAATATTAGACAAAACACTTTTTTTTTGTTGGAGACCAAGCCATATGGTACTATGGCAATGAACAGACATTTCTGCTAAGAAAGCCCTCAAAATGGGAGCCACAGAATAGAAAAAACCCACCAAATTAGCAAACGGAATAAGACCAGTGCACAGATCCCAAGCTAGATCAAATCCAGCTAAAAATAAAAAACAAATCCTCAACTTTCATGTTAAATCCAGACATGACCAGATTGTATACAAAAGATGCTTTATTGGACGCTTCAGACTCGCACGTTTTCCAGCAAAATGGAAAAATATCACGTGACCAGTGCAAAACAAAAATAATGGACTGCAGTACTCTTAACAACACAAGCTAGCATTTTTACTCAGAAAGCACATATGTAGGCGTTTTCCAAAATGTATCACCAAAGAAACTACTGGAATGCTTATGGAGTATTAAACTGAAGGACTCCCTATAACTACAGTTTTTTGCAACAGTTGCAACTCCTGTAAGCCTCTGTTCCCATAATGTCCCATCTTATTTACCCTGATCCTGCCATGAAAATAGTATTCGATTCTGGCATAGCACTGAATAGTTGTGTGTAGCTCTCTCAAAATAAAGTTGAGTTTTCTCAAATAGGAAGGACCAGATTTAAAACTTTGTGTGTGTGTGTCATGCAGGTGGAGCAGCAAACTGATGACCTGTTGCTTTTAACAGAGTCATGGCTCTGTTCTCTGAGCTCAGATCCAATGGAAATGATCAAGAACATCAGCACCCAGCCATTCCCTGAGTTACACTGCAGTGCACTACACATATTTACTGTAAGTGTGTGTGTGTGTGTGTGTGTGTGTGTGTGTGTGTGTGTGTGTGTGTGTGTGTGTGTGTGTGTGTGTGTGTGTGTGTGTGTGTGTGTGTGTGTTTGTGTCTCCTATCTACAGCATGTTAAACAGCATATACTTGTATGCCATAAAAGGAGCTAAAGTAGTTATAGTATTATTAGGGCTGTCAAAATTAATGCAATAACCCAAATTCATTTTAACGGCAGTGGTTTTATTAACGCAAAATTAATGCAGCACGCATTTTTTTTTTTTTACCATTTTTATTAGAAATATAAATAAATATATAGGCGAAATTAACACGACACATTTATTCTCGGAAATAAAAAATATATATATGTGTATATATATATTAAACTAAAAATAATTCTAATTACTATACGTTTGTTTTATTGATGCACCAAGTCTCAAATCAAGCACCGCAATCCGCCATAGTGCACACATCCACCAATTAAAACCGTCTGTGTGGAAACATAGCAAATGTTTCACTTGGTGTTTTGATGATTTATGTAAATTAAAAACAGCATAATTACATTTAAACATTTACAAGAATATTTTGTCTTTATGCTCTATGTTGAGGCTGATTTCACTAATAATAAACATATATTTGCATAAAGCATCTGTATTTGTCCATGCCCATGTTGATTAGAGTATTAAAAACTTAAAACGAATTAATTTTAAGGTACATTTAGAACAGATAAAAATTATTTATTTAGTTATTTTTACTGCCAAACGGTAGACCATGCGAATATACAAAATAAAGAATTTTCTTGCATTTTGAATTACAGGCAATTGCATGCCAGCCTTGGGGCCAGCGGATGATGATGTCATCACCAGGATTTGCTGAATGGGTGGTGGAGCGCTCTGTTAGCAAGGGAAAGGAGGTGAAAGACTGTAAGTTCGAGCTGGTCGGTGCACTGTTGAGCTCACCTAGCACACAAGAAATATTTGGCGCTCAAAATTACATGAAGCTGAAAAGATACCTAAAGGAGGGGCCCTATCACGTCGAGGCCATAGCTTCAGTCACCACCGAGGGAGCAGACTAATGTAAAAAGCCAAACATTTAATACTGTTCATTCATTTACAGAAGTGTAGTTCTTTTCTATTTACATAAAGACTTTCAGAACTTAGTACACAACCCAATACATCTTAGAACCACAGTCAAATCTTCTGGGTTTTTTTTGTATTAAAGCATTCAAGATTAAACAAATCTCACACCACATCCCATTAGCGTGCCCACCAGGCAAGTAAAACCTTAGAAAAATGGCTTATCTTAATGAAGTATATTTACACAGAATGTGCTTCACAAAATACATTAGAATGCATCTCAGTAATAGCTAGTTAAATAGCTAGGTATTTACAATAAAGTGTTTGAATTGATAAAATCTCATATAGGGGATGATTTACACAGTGTATTCTAAAGTCATTAGAAAATTTGACTTTTCTTTGTCTGGTTGAACAAGAAAAAAAAAAAGGGCCATCATACTGATCTTACTTGTTTGAAACCGTAAATTATATATAGGATGATTGCTACTGATTTATCTTCCACTGAAACGGTGTAAATTTTTAATACACTATAAACCACACCACTATCAGTTTTATAGAAATGTTGGTGGGGAAAACTGGACATGCAATGACAAGAAGATACAAATCTGGAGTAACATCTGGTCACTTACTAGTGTAAACTCACAAATTGCTGAAAAATGTTCTAAAATGCTTTAAATACACATCTAACCCCTGATTAACAGTGGTGTTCATTTACCAAAAGTGATTCCAAGTGCAAGTCATCTACACATCATTGAGTAAAGCACTAATGTTTGTGTTACTTGTTGGGCTAAATTGAATTTGGCTCTTTTTTTATATCTTTGTTACTATTTTTTGCTATTAATTCATCTGGTTATATTTTTTTCTGCTGGTTGATTTCATCATTGAATTTGGTTGTTTTTGAATTGGTGTGGTGTTCATAATAAATTATTTTTAAGAAATCCGTTTGGTTTCAGTACTGAAAATCCTCTTTCCTGGTCGACATAAAAGACCGATATTAAACTGCTTGAAGGGTTACAAAGCAAGCCCTATGTTTTCCTGCTTATATTCTGCTTATCTGGACACCAAATGCATGCCGAAACAGCACTTGTTTCGGCTATATCAGCTATCATGTTGTGATCATTCAATAACTGAATCATTTCAGGTGGTTATTCACCTCTGCACATTTAAATGGTATAATTATCCTGTTTATAATTTAAATAGATTTTTGCAGTGCAAATAGATAACAAATCATTAATAGTAGAGAAGGATTTTTTTGCTTCTACTACTAATAAAGCTGCTTATTTGTTATTTCATCTCTGGTTCATCAAATTTATCCAGTGATTCGGCCTATTTCTCAAAATTGTCATTACACCCTGTATATTACATGACAAGCAAATATCTATTTAGTTAAAAATTATAATCAGGATATGTTTAATATAGATTTCTCACTATGTATGCAATTGTAACTGTTACTATGGTTACATTGGTTTATTGGGTAGTGTTTTTATTTAGAATGTGATCAACTGTCCGGAAATTTGTGTACATTTAACAGTTTGATTACACACGTTTCAGCCAATCCGAATGAAGTATTCAGACAGCCCAGCATATGAGCTACAATATTTCTATAATCAAAACTTCAGAACATTACTGTATAGTGAAAAGGTCTTATACATAATATACACTATATGGACAAAAGTTTGTCGACATTTAAATAAGATTTGTACGTGCTTTTTTTAACATCACATTCTACATTTAGTCCCCATTTGCTGTTATACTGTTTTACTGATGTACGGTGAGGAGGCCTGGGGTGCAGTCAGCATATTATAAAATATTACTACAGAATGACATGGTATACCACTTATATAATGCAAAACGGTTTCTGCAGTAATAATAATTAGGGCACATATTAAAAAGCATTGCAATTCTTATCATTAATTTAAATTCGAATATAATGTGGTATCCAAATGTAAAAATATTTGTGGTATATAAATTGGACTGGTGTGTGTGTGTGTGTGCCCTTTTGTTTCCCTATAGTAGTAGATGTGTTAGAATAATAAAGATGAAGGTGAAGAAGGTTTGGTCAGAGGTGGAGGTGCCGAATCCATGAAGCTCATGTCCACACAGCGCATGCTCCAACAACACCTGAGTCTCTGGCTTGATATCTGCAAGATCACACACACACAAAAACAAACTCTAGTGAAAACAAAAACACAAAGGAATGTTCTGTTTAAAGAATAATAGTTGAAATTCACAGAGGTTATTTAATAGGAAAAAACAGATCATGCCACACCAGTAGATAAGTGAGAAGCAGCCATCCAGGATGTGGCACAGGGCGTCCACTCAAAAAATAAATAAATAAAACGTTTTTTTACAGCTCATTTGCAGAGTCATGTCAAATATAATATCAGGTCACCGTCAATAAACCTGTTCAGGACACCACCTGGAGAAGTACCCTAACTCATACACTCAGAGAGAAAAGTTGGGGGTTGGTTGACGTCACCTCAGCGTTCATTGTTTCCAGTGGGAGAACTGCCAAGACCTGGAGTGACATCATGTCAGTAAGTAGAGCTAAATCCAAATTAAAATTATTTATGCTAAAAAAACGATCTATGCCATCCGGAGCCCAATAAATGGCATGGTTCACCCAGGGCACTATTCAAGCTGGAATGGCCACTTTTAAACAATTACATCTCTACAAACTCAGAATGACCACACTTTAAACACAATTTACCTGGGCAAAGGACAAAAAGGAATGGTCTGTTGCTCAGTGGGCCAAAGTCATCTTTTTAGATAAAAGGAAAGAAAATTTGCATTTTATTTGGAAATCAAGGTCCCAGAGTCTGGAAGAAGAGAGGAGAGGCACAAAATCCAAGCTGCTTGAGGTCCAGTGTAAAGTTTGCACAGTTAGTGGTGGTTTGGGGAGTCATGTCATCTGCTGGTGTTGGTCCACTGTGTTTTATCAAGTTCAAGGTCAGCACAGCAGTCTACCACTTCATGCTTCCCTCTGCTGACCAGCTTTATGGAGATGCTGATTTTATTTACCAGGAGGATTTGGCACCTGCCCACACTGACAAAAGCACCAAAAGTGTTGTTGACCAGACCTGGACCCCATAGTGAATCTATGGGGTATTGCCAAGAGGAAAATGAGAATCAAGAGACCAACAAATGCAAATAAGCTTAAGGCCACTGTCAAAGAAACCTGGGCTTCCATACCACCTCAGCAGTGCCACAGACTGATCACCTCCATGCCATGCCGAATTGAGGTAGTAATCAAAGCAAAGGTAGCCCCTACTAATAATTAAGTACATATACAGTAAATAAACATACTGTCCAGAAGGCCAACAATTGACTAAAAATGTTTTTTTTTTATTGGTCTTATGAAGTATTCAAATTTTTTGAGCTAAAATCATCTAAATTAAAAGAAATAAACACATTCGAAATGTATTAGTCTGTGTAATATATAGTCTATATAATATACATATATACAAATTTCACTTTTGTATTGAATTACTAAAATAAATCAATTTTTTAATGATATTCTAATTTATTGAGATGCACCTGTATTTGTAATTAGTCTTACTGATATATATGCTGATTTATTACAAAATATCAATTGTAAGTTCCAGTTTCTTTTAAACAATTTAAAAATAAACAGAAGTTCTGAAAATGGCAAAAGGTAGGTAGAGGAGGCAGGAAAAAACATGATTATATATGAAGATTCTGTAACCTGAATGATAGAAAGTTATGTTTTGTATAAATTCTGTACTTTACCTATTACTACGTTCATAAATGTCTGTAAAATGCAAATACAAATATGTGGGATGTGGACAAAAGTATATACATGGGTTGGAGTGAAAGCTCTTGAGTGGCTGGCTAAAGAGCTCTGACCTCATCCTTATTGAACACCTTTGGAATAAACTGGCACGCTGACTGCACCCCGGTCCTCCTCAACCTACATCAGTACCTGAGTACTAATGCCCTTGTGGTGACAACAAAACTTGTCCAGTGTACGATGGAAAATTTCATTAAAGTACTACAGTTTGAAACTACATGACTGCTAATGGATTTGGACAGGGTGAGGTTTATTGATTATCCCCCTGAGGCTGTTTGTGGGTATTGGAAAAGCAATGTGCTTTCGTTATTGATAAGGTGTATGTGGGTCCAAACTCAGAATCACAAGTAAACATCACAGAATCTTTTTATATAACAACTAAATATGTAATTGCAGAGGTTAGTAGTTAGATAACCATTGTTTTATGTAGTACAGTTAAGCTGCTTTATTTCAATGTCTTTACAAATGTATTAACAATACACTTTATAATAAAGACTGCAAATTTCGAAACATTACTCATTTAATTGTGTACTGTGTGAGCATTAGTTCCCTGTGAATTCATAACCAGGCAATAAATGATTACTGGGTTCCCTTTTGAGTCTGATTCTTCTAATCATCTTAGGGATATTTCCTTTCATATTCACCACTGACTTTCTCTTTAGGAATAACATAATATTGACTAATTAATATATTTTTTCAAATAAGAAAAAAAAAATTGTAAAGCTGCATTTTGACATTGTTTACTAGAAATGTATAAAAAGTGTTATTTATAGCCTATTGAATTAAATTAAATTGAACTCAACTAAAAGAAAAAAAAAAAAAAAACAGTTTGACAATACAAATCCCTCAAAACAGATTTAAGGAAATACTCTATAATCTTAATAATAATCTTATCAAGCTCATTCCCACTCCCAAGATTTTTTATAGGGCTATCACATATCTTTTGTCATTTCTAATCACATAAATCATTCCTTTTCAAGGAAGCAGTAAAAATCAGTCATTTTTGGATTTATGTATCTTGAGAATAAGGAAATCAAACAGTATATAAACTCATGCGACTAGGATAGAGGCTGGGTGGCTTAAAAAGAAATGTCAAACCGAAATATATTATGAGTTGTAGGTCACTGTTGGAATTCAATTATGTTGTTGCGACAGAAAAGCACTTACTGTGCTTTGACCATTCTTGCCAACGTTGCTGCAAATCAGGTTGTTCATGATTGTGGCCTAAAAGAGAAGAATTTAAATGTTATTGTTAATTGCATGAACCTTGAATCTGGCCCCAGGATCATACAAATACAATATAAATACCACACTTATCCTATGTAATGTATAAAAGGTGTATCCATGACCTGGCTTGCACAAACATGACACAAAAATACTAATAAAAACAAAATCAAAATAATAATACACACCAGTCAGATCACATCAAAAATGTTATTTTATTCTAAAATACACCCTATCCTCCACTTTATTATACATCTGTACACCTCAACATTCAAGCAGTTATCCAGTCAGCCTCTCTGAAATGTTAACCACTGCATGCTTGTTGCTGCCAAACGGGCTAGCTTGAGTATTTTAGATAATCTGAGAGATTTTCACACCCAACAATCTACAAATTTTGCACTGAATGGTGCAAAAAACGAAAAGCATCCTGTGTGTGGTTGTGAGGGTCTGTTGATGAAAGTGATCAGAGAAGGATAAGCAGGTGGGTCTGGGAAAACAGGAAGTATGTAATAACTCAAATAAGCACTCTTTTCAACCGTGGTGAGTAGAAAAGAATTACAACATGCGACACCTTAAACCTTGAGGTGAACGGGATACAATAGCAGAAAACAACCCAAATCAAGTTCGGCTCCTGTCAGCCAAGAACGTAACTCTGAGTTTGTGCTGCTGAGATGCTTCTCTGATCACCATACTTGTAAAGTCTGCATGTTCTGGCAGGTAAAACAAAAGAACATTTGCTACCACAGAACAGCTGCACACTCACTGTTTTTATTTTTTTGCTGTCTGTAAAAAGTGCCAGGTCAGCAACCAACCGAACTAGTACCAACCACCATAACACAAAGTCATTAAGATCGCATTATCCTGATTCTGAGGTGACCCATAATTCAAGCTCTTGACTTATATCTGAATGCTGTTATGCATTGTACTGCGGCCCCATCACTGTCATATGCCATGTTGTTTAGTTTTTAAATGTGTTAGAAAGCAAATAGAAATTATGCCCTGAAAACACATGAAAATTACCTTAAGATGAATCATTTACAATATTTTACTTTGTAAGAACTGAGAAACAAAGAGATGGCTTGATACCATTGCTGTGATGAAGCAGAAGCTGCCGCAGTTCTCTCAGAGCGGTGGTGAGGTTCTCCAGCTGGTCATGTAGATGGATGTTCTCCTCTATTAGAGTGTGGATTGTGTCCTGAAGTTCAAATGCATGACAACAACCACCCACGAACACCAACACACACAGACACAGGGCCCGCAGCAGGGACATGGCATGCATGCAAGGACATCAATGTCAGGAGAGAGTTTGTGGTTTTCAGTTGCAGCTGCAGAAGCAAAGCTTCTGACTCAAAGCTCACAGCTCCTAATCAAATAATGATCCCATCCCACACATACACTATTGATCTGATAGCGGGCCTGATCACAAACGTTACTCATGTGCACTCGATTTCTGTTACACAAAAAGATCAATCATGCTACGTGACTGAGATGTATGTGTGAATCTAAATACAGCTACTAATATAGGCTAATTCCAGCCATTTATTAATAGTCATCTTCATAAGCCACTTTTTCTTGATCAAGGTCATGGTAAATGTGAAGCTAATCCTGGTAACACTGGGGCAAGGTAAGAATTCATCCTGGATGCTCTTCCATGTGGCACCTTTCTTGTACATTCACAGCAAAGGCCCATTTAACATCATTAACAAGTTAACTACGTTATTGAACAGATATTGGAATCCAAAGAACCAGCTGGAAAACCACAGGAACATGCAAAGCTGAGCAAAATGAGCAACTCAAGTACAGGATCGACTTGGAGAAGCTGGAGCTTTGAGGTAGGACTACACCAATGTGCTGCCTCTGGTTTGTATTTGCTAAACATTTTAGATTAACCTTGTCTGGTGGACAGGAGGTTTTCAGCCCTGACCTGCCCCTTATGTTTTTCAGCAGCATGACCAGATAATGGGTGACTCACTGCATGTATACTTCATGTCATCAGTCAAAAAATCCCTTGATAGAACAATGCGGTATTTGGAATCCTAGATCCAGAACAAAATAATAGGCCAGTCATATATCCTTAGGACCCCAAATGCTGGTCTTTTATTCCAATATCCCCCAATTACTCCACTCAATTTCCTTGAGTCTGGTGGAAAGGAGCTCTTGGGCACACTTAAAAATTTTTAGGTGTTTCAGTCTGCTTTAATTTACCCTGCACTTACAGTGTGTTTTCTGATTGCTCAAAGTACAGTTCTGCTTTCAGTGCTCAGCACTTTACAGCCTTATGACTCAAAGTGAGATCTCCCAAGCACCAAGAAGTTTTTAGTCCATTGGCATTAAGCTAGTTCCAGATGATGGCCACTCAATCCCAATAATGAGTAGTAGATATTACACTTATTAATGAGATAATCAGGTTTTCCCATGTGGCAGCAGTCATTTTAACAATACTCAAGTGAAGAAAGGTTGACACAGTGGACTTTGGGCAACTGATTAGTTGAGTTCAGACCCAAGAATAAGTCAGAATTGTGGGCAGTCGGACCATGGAGCACAGTGAAAATACAAGCTTTCCAACACTACTTTCAAATTAGGATCTCTTCAATTTATACACATGACTAACGTACTTTTAAAATGTGAATTGTACCATGTTCTGCACAATAAAAAAAAAAAAAAGAGAAAAAACTAAAGTTATCTGACCAAAACACTTTTATTAATGAAGCATTTGTGCAGTGTGAACAAGTTTATGCACTCTTGGGGGCTCTGGAGCGTTGCTTCTTTACCACCACAGGCTTCTGACTCCTCAGGATGGCGCTGGCACGCCTCAGAGCAGCCTGAGAGAGAAAGAGAATAAAAACCACAGTTCAGATCATGCTAAAAGGGTTTCTTTTAGAAATAGCATTAAACTGTTCAACTACATTTGACCAAAATTACATTTAAAATGTTGCAAATAAAACCTTACAGTGGAAAATGTGAGTTTGGTCATGTGAAGAATTATCCAAGAGTACCAACATACAATACACTTAAAAATGTAAATGTTTTTACCATGCGAAGGTCCTTCCTGTACTTGTTTTTGCGGATAATGTTCCTTAGGCGGTTCAGTGTGGTGCGAGAGTTCTTGTTGATTGTGATCTTCTCGTACGCTTTCACTGGTTTGCGGTGACCTGAGCACAGTTAAAGGATTTTAAAACATTACTCCAATGGCATAAATGACCGAAGCCCAGACACACACATTGACAAAAATCCATACACCAACCTTTGCATTATAATTTAATAACTAGTGTTCATCACCCACTATTCATAGAAGCATGTATGTGTATTTAATGTTTAAAGACAAGGAAAGCTACTAATTCAGTTAGCCCATATATGAATCTATCACAGTGCAAATAAAAAAATACACACGGCACAAATATATCCATAAATAAAGCATTAAAACAAAAAAGATGTAATGCAATGTAGTTACCTGCACGTTTCTTCAGGATGACGACGATACCCTTGCCATCAGCTGCCTGCTCTACACCGACTGTTTTGCGGTGAATGAGGCCATTAAAGCGGAATGCATTTCTGGCCTTCAGGTTGTTTGGCTCCTGAAACAGAAATGTAAAAAGTTGTTCAAAACAGTGCACTTTTTGAAAGAATAAAATGACATGCAAAATATGAAAGAAAATACAAATATTTAAAAGCATTAGACAAAAACACAATCACCATTATTAATAACAAAAGGGAATGATTTAAGAATAGATTGTTTTAACAAACAAGCTTCTTGTGCAGTTTGCAGTCATATGGACATGGACTGTTTGGTACAGTTTAAATGGTAAATCACAAAGTTAAAATGAATCGGTAACCATTGTGGTTACAAATCAAACACCAAGGGGCAAATATGGTAAGACTACCAAATTAATTTCCAAACTGATCCTTTTTTTTTTAATTCAAAAAGCACCGAAAACATGCACCGAAAATCACACTTCTAAAATTTCCCAAAAATTGACGTAACCACACACAGAGAAATAAATCAAATGCAAACATTTTAAATGTGTGTTTGTAACACGTTCATGTTTGGATATGAACCTCCACACTGAACACAAATGTAATGCATATTTTAATTGACTTGTATACTAATTATTCTATATAAACAAACTGCAGGCCTCTCTCTAAAATAGAAACTAGTTTGAATTATTAAATAAAGTTTATTAATTTATGTATTGTACATAATTATTTTCATTTAATTATCTTTCGTTCTGAAGTTTGTCAAAGCTAATGTTTGAGGATCAGGGCACATCCAAACCTCAGTAAAAATACACCACATCCCTTCTCTGCTGCCTCACTTCTATAGTAACGGTGTCTAGGATGGTGTCTTGTCAACCTCATTCAAACATTTAGAAAGATTGAGGCAGGCAGGTTTGTGCTCAAGTTGCAAGTGTGGTTTTAATTAATTATTCTAAATGCTCCTTTGACAACTGAAGGGCAAAATCTGAAAACTGCAACAGCAAAGACAACCAGCATACAGCACATCAATATGAATCAAGGTGACTGAATAATGCAGGCAAGCAACCAGGCAATGGGGAAATCCATTAAAACAAATTATAATAAATCACTAACTGGTATTTGGTTATTTTTCTAAATCTTTTAAGGCACAACAAGAATTATAATGTATCTCAAACACGATTTAGTGTTGCATTCTCCTGGACTTCCTGTCCCAAAATAAATCCTTCTCCACAGCTTATCAAACCATTTTATATTCGCTTGGGTGCTGCGACAGGACATTCAGCCTTTAAACCCAAAGAGCTGAACGGCTGACTGAAACAGAAAAACTGAAGGAACACTGATTACATGAGCCAGAACCGAATATTAGTGGCTGCTTACAGTGCTGTAGGTCTGTTTGTTCCTCTTGATGAGAAAGCTGGAGCTGTTCCTGATCACCATCCACTGCAGGTGAGACGACATGATGACAGTTCCTGGATAACAGAAGTGAGGATGAGAACCATGTATTAAAGCATTATAATTAAACAGCCCAACACAAATCCTAGTTTAAAATGTGACCCCTAAATTAATACAATTTAATTCATCCGAACAAACTATTCCCATTTGTAGGTAGAAAAAAGTAGAGGTCCAGTTACTCAGTTTGGAGCCTACACACGCTGAACATAGCCGGGTCAATACCGGTAATTAGAATTACATAAACTCGCAACCATTTGAGATATACATAAATAAAAGTAAATAAATATGTAAAAATATATATCTATATATTTGGAGTCACTCAAGCGTAAAAGCAATTATAGAAGAAATTTGCCAAGTCGCTAGCATTGAGAGACCGGGATCGCTAACTAGCATAACTTCAGGCACTGGCCGCTGAGAGACAGACGGAGCGCAGGCCTCAGTGCAGACCGCGTTTTCAACATAATATTGGTTTTTAAACGACAGATACAACCTCAGTTCTTTATTTATAGCAAACGTTACACCTTATGACACGTGTATAAATGAGACTTACACCCGACTTCACAATATAACCAGCGTTTTAAACTATATGAACTATAACACAAGCCGACCACGCTACCTTTTCCAGCAGGGGAAGAGGGAGAGAAAGGGGTGAGTTCCGGTTCCGGTCAAATGTATATAGATCATTGCGCCTAGCAAGAAATGCAAATGTGTACATTTTATTATATTGAAATCTAATAAAATGCTGTATGTTTATAAATCATAGTATTACCAAATAAAATTTTTGATGTTTTGGCTTGCATGCAACGAAATACGGCACGCACTATTTGTTTCGTCGTTGGTGCGGATGGATTTTGCGTAACACAACTTGAAGGTTTGTCAACGTCAGAAAAGCGTGGCGCGCTGACGTCATTTTTGCGCGACGCTCTTTTTCGCAATGGTAAATAAACGGTTCAATCGTTCAGCCTTTTAGTCTACGTTTCTAATCCTATATTAACAATGGTACGAAATTATTTGTTTAAAAGTCGTCCAATAGTTCAGTATATGGCTAACAAAGCGCCGTATGTGATTAAATACTTTTAAAATTTTCACTGTAGCTGTCTAATACGTCTAAATTTCAAGATTTTGCTTAATATGAATAGGTTCAGTTTTTGGAGTCATGTCATTGTTTTTTTCGTTTGTTGTATAATTCAACATCCTGAAATAATAGCAGGTTTGTGTAGAATCAGATAGCTTGCTTTACAATGAATTCAGACCTGCAAATAGAATCGCACACATCAACGTAATAAACGCAAGTGATGGATAACGAAGAAGATCTGGAGTCACTTGGGGAGAAACTGTACGACCGCGTTTCTCTTAACCACGCTGACATGGCTCCAAAACTAACAGGTAACTGCATGGGGGGAAATGTACGTGCAATTACTATGAGCATTTGTAATCAGTCAGCATTTAAGATTGGGATAATACTATGTTGTAGGAATGCTGCTGGAGCTCCCAGGGGCTGTAATCAGTCAGATGCTGCAGGATGAAGCTCTCCTTTCCAAAGCACTAGAGAAAGCACTGGCAGCCCTGCACCATGATACCAGGTAATACATCAAATCACCGATCTACAGTCTACAGGTAACACACACCAACAGCATGTGCACCGCTTCCATATATATATATATATATATATATATATATATATATATATATATATATATATATATATATATTAGTCAAAAATATCCCAAACGATATTTTGGCATACTATATTTAGTGCATTCAGCCTTGTTTGTGTGGTAATTTTACATCAAACATTTTAATTATTCAATATGATTTTACTTTTGTGTATAAAATGTGACTTTCCATGTTTATAGTTCAAGTTTCAATTTTCATGTTCAGTTCTATAGTGCTTTTCACAATGGAAATTGTCTTAAAGCAGCTTCATAGAATGTAAGAATTATGAATAAAAATGAGAATAATTAGAATTAGAATAAAATTAGAATTAAAAAAATGTAAGTGAATTATGTGTGTTCATCCCTGATGAGCAGCCTGGGGCAATTGTGGCAAAGAAAAATGCCCTTAGATGATATGAGGAAGAAACCTTGAGATGAACCAGACTCAAAAGGGGAACCCATCCTCATTTAAGTGATATCAAGAGTGTGATTATAACTCTTAAAACAATACAAAACACTGGAGAGTGAGAACTAACATAAGCAACAGAGTGTGAGATTATGAGTAATGTTTCTTCTAAAGTCATATACGGTCAGTTGACTTCGTGGAACCAGGAGCTCCTTATAAAATAGCTCCACTTCTAAGATCACCATAGATCCAACACCAACTCCTTCATGCCAGATACTTTAAATGTTCAAAGAAACTTCTGTATATTGCTTTTTGGGCAGATGAGCAAAATCTCTGCCTTATCAGAATTTAATTATAGAAAGTTATCAGTCATCCAAAATTTTAATTTTTTTAACACACTCAATTAACCTGGCCAATTGAGATGTTTGTTTTCAATGAGAGAAGCATATATATTGTGAAAAGCAGGGGTCCTAGAACTGAACCCTGTGGCACCCCATTATTTACTTTCATTAACCTGGATAGCTCTCCATTTAAATCTACAAAATGGTAATGATTAGACAGGAAGGATTTAAAACAACTTAATGCCTGACCTTGAATTCTGTAAGTCATATTTATAGAGATAATATAGAATATAACTGCATGCTGGTACAGATAGTAAAAAGACTAGTTTTCCCTAAACCTCCTGGTTCTGGAGCGAAAGCTAATATAAGAGCAGCTTATGTACATGTCTAGCAGCACTAAGGCCACTTTTATCTTCTATAGATAAAAATACATCAGTATAAGAAATCATTTCTATTTAAATCAAAGTATGTGGTTTTTGGTGTTAGTAGATATTTTGACATTTAATTAGTTTGTGTTTTTCGAGCTGTATATGTGATGTTTTGACTTCCTAGTAAATCACCATCACAGGAAGACGACGTCGACTCTGTGTCCTTGGACTCCCTGGGAGAGCAGCTGTATGAGCTTATCAACCTTTACGACACAGGATACACCCAGAAAATCACAGGTTCTCACTTTTTATCAGTCACTTTTCACTACAGCTTCATTAAATCAGGCCTAAATCATTTCTTTTTTCAATGTATAAACACAGGGATGTTGTTGGAGCAGGAGAAAAAGGTGGTGCACCAGCTGTTGTCTGATCCAGTCCTGCTGGAGGAGAAAGTCAACATGGCACTGAAAACCTTACAGGGGTGCGTATGTGTGTGTACTCAAATCATTAATAGCTAACTAGCATGATTTATTATTGAGTACTGAGAATTATTTATTTAGTTATTTATAACCACAAATCTATTAACTAATTACATATTACATCTCGTTAAAGCAGTTTTCAGAACCCAGATTTTTTTTAGGAAATAACTTGTCACTCATGATTCCAGTTTAAATAACAAGGGTTGTCATTTAAAATTTAGTGAACAAATGTCTCTTGATTTAAAACAAAACAATTATTCCTAGATGTATTTTACTAATAAGCCAATCATTAAATAATAATAATAATAATAATAATAATAATAATAATATTTTTTTTTTTTTGAGCGTTTAGAGATTTATTTAATTATTTATTTAGTCAAAATTGACACAAATCTATCAAAACCCTTTGAAAACATCATCAGATGAACGCAAAGCATTATGTCGTCCCTTTTTATATTCGACTGCAAGGCGTTGGATCTCATTAAAGAAAAAATTCTGTCATTGCTCGTGTTAGTGCTATTTCCTCCGCCCTTATTTCTGAAATGTTTTCTAATTTTCAGGGCTAGTTGTACACAGGGTCAAGGGGAGACTGATGTGAGTGACATCTCTGACCAAGATGAAGTGGAAGTGATTGGAGAGAAACTATTTGCACTTGTACAAGAGATTGAACCAGTCCACTGTGCTGATATCACCGGTAAGCTTGTTGTGTTTTGCATCATGTGTGGTTTAGAGATATAGTTAGAATTGTTTTTGTGTTAGAGAAATCAGTGTATGTCACTCCTAATAGTTTAACATCTAAATACCAACTTTGCTTCACATAATGACATACATGTGACACAGCCCTTTCCCAGCAATCAATCCCTTTGTCCTTCTGACTTTTTGGGTTTATATCAGACTACATGAATATGGGGTATAGAACTATGCACTTGTCCTGGCTGATAACCTCTTACAAATTACAGACTGTGACGCTTGTCTTTCCTTCAGAATTGGGGATAGCTGTACTGTCTGTTTGTTTCTATTTCAGTGTTTTTCTCATTTAAATGTTTTAAGTCTGTGCTGGTTAGCTGAGCTAAGCTAGCTGAGCTAACCAGCTACGATACAACACAGAGACCATGTTGAAAACTTGGATTTCCCACATTGCACTTGTGCTCATGCATTCAATATCTAAAGGATAGGTACCAGCTATGTCATTGAAACTGTGTTTGACTATCACATGTATCGCATAAACATGTATCAACATATACAACATGTTACAATATATTGACAATTATTCAAAGCTTAAGCTCAACACTGACTAACAAGTGAAACAAGGAAACCAGAATGCGATCCAAGTTACCTCCTGGATGAATAAACAAGTGCAGCAAACAGGGCACAGCCAGCACTAATGCTTCAAGAGTTCAAACTTGTTGCATGCATTGGCATAATTAGGATTAGAACAGTTCCTCTAAATGTACACATGTTGGTCCACACTATAAAGGAGTTGATAAACACCTTAGTAAGACAGCTAGTCCTGTATATTGGGTGACATTTATGTAATTATAATGTTTGTATGAAGCAATCCAGCAGGTCCTAACAGGAGGATGCAGGTTACAAAATAACAAAGACAGATGGACTCATGGTGGTGCCTTGGTAACTCACCATGGTCACATTTTCCGATGCTTGCATTGCCTCAGACTGCCTCATCGCCATACCTTTCAAACTACAGTTCAGCAGCATGCACTCATTTTTCAGGGTCATAATACTAATAATAAATTTTAATTATGGGTGCATTACATGACACTCATGGACACATTACATACAATAAAAACCAAAACCAATTAACAGCAGTTTGTTGTTGATAATGAAACACTATACAGCCAATAAGACCTACAAATACATGCCAATGATATGAATACCTGAAAAGATTTCGAACAGGATTTAAAAATAGAGAAAGAGTCACTGCTGCGAATATCCAGAGGAAGTAGATTCCACAGATATGCGTCAGCGCAGCTAAAAGCCAAACGCATACAAGGAAGAACTGAGGACTAAAAACTTTTAAAGGTCATGGCTGTCATCTAAAAGGTTCATTCCTCTGTAGAAATATTAGATGCTATAGAAAAGGTAGATCCCATAGTATAAAAAAACAGGTGTTTCTATGCAACTTATGTTAATGTTAGAATAAAAGGATGGAAATTAAAATCTAATTAAAATCTAATCCTGTTGATCTGTATGGTGCTTATATTCAGATTCCCAGAAGAAATCATGTATGCAAGTTTTAAATGCATCAGAAAACTACAGTATTTGAGGAACAGGCCACCTTTTCTCAAAAACGTGTGGAGAAAGTGTTTCCTCTTGCCAGTCAGATTCAACAAGGCTGCTCAGGCTAGTTTTTTTTCCCATCGGATTGAATCATTCATGAATGATTTGACTAGGCTTGTCGGACATGCACCAGGAGATATTCAGGTGTAACCTGTGTATAACTTGGTAGTTCTAGTCAGGTAAAAAAAAAAAAAAAAAAACTTGTTTACAGTGTTCTGTAATTTGTGTAATAATGATATAATATGTGTTGTTTGTTTGTAGGTATGCTGTTGGAAATGGACCTCGGCAAACTGCACCAGATTCTGTCTGATCGGACCATGCTGGTATTTGCAGTGCAGCGAGCAAAGAGCGCTCGGGTGTGTACACAGAGACACTCGCGCAAGGTCTAAACATTTGACAGACTGTTAATTAAAACGTCCAGTTGTCAGATTGCCAGATTCAGCTTTTATCAGCTGTAATATTAAAACCTTTGACACTTTTACTTGCCAATAACAATGGCAGCAAGTGAAGTCATTTCTGGATATCAGTGTGTTGAAAGCAGGAAAAATGGGCAAGCACAAGGAATTGAATGAAGTCTTGAAGGCTGGGTCAGAGCATCTCCAAATCTTCTGGAGTGTTTCATGTATGCAGTGGTCAACAATGACCAAATATGGTCCAAAGACACCAGATGAACCAGAGACAGTGTTCTGACCACCCAAAGCTCACTGATGTGCATGGGTAGCCCATCTAGTGCCATCTCCCAGCACAAATGGGTAAAAATGTGATGGGACTAAAAGGATCTACTGCTTACATCTTGGTACCAGATACAACAGCAATTTGCGGAGGCCATGCCAGACAAGTTAGATTTGTTTTAGCAGCACAAGGGAGACTTCCACAATATTGCTTTTAATGTTATGGCTGATCGGTGTATATTTCATTGTCTGTTCTCTTATATGGTTATGTTTGAGCACGATTCATTAATCATCTGATCATCATGTGCATGTGAAGAAGTTAAACAAGGTTTATGTGTCCAAGTAAAATCTGATAACAGTTTTGATCCTGTATACGATTTTACAGTCTGCCATAGACCTGTTGTTTGATGCAGTACATAATCAACATTCTGAATATTCATGAAGTTTTGTGTACAAATTCCATCTTGTTCATAAATTATGCTGGTACAGGAGAAAACTGCATCTTGAATGTCTTTTCTGTTTTGTTTTGTTCACAGGAGAACGCACTGAATCAGGCCCAACCAGACACACACTAAATACTACATAATATCTTATTTATGGATTTCAGTGGGGGAAATAATTATTTGATCCCCTGCTGGTTTTATAAATTTACCCCTTACAAAGAAATGAACAGTCTAGAATTTTTATGGTAGGTTTATTTAAACAAAGAGAAAGAAAAAATAAATTAATATTATATATAAATTAATTTGAATCTGATTGAATGGGCGAATAATGTTCGGGCCTCACATAGAACATTAAAGATGGGTGGTGGATGGGTCTTCCAGCACGACACTGACCAAAGCGTTGGGCCAAGGCAACAATCTGATGCTCTTGTAGTACATTCCAGCCTTGTGCAGGTCCCTGACATCCCGTGACCGCTTTTTGGTCTTGCCCATGGTGGTGGAGAGGTTTGAATGGAAGAGATTGATTCTGTGACGGGGGTCTTATACACATAATCAGTTGATATTAGAAGTTCTTTCTTAAAAGGACAGGACTAATTTGGGTCTGTGGGAGTCAGAATTCTTGCTAATTTGGTAGGGGATCAAATACAAATACATTTATAACCTTTCTTTAATGTTTATTTTTTTATGAATTATTTTTATATTGTCTCTTTCTGTTAAAATAAACCCACCATAAAAATTCTACACTGTTCATTTCTTTGTAAGGGAGTAAACTCACAAAATCATCAGGGGATCAAATAATTATTTCCCCCACTGTAAAGCAAATATGGAGTGGGAAATGTGCTCTTCTACTGCAATTCTCTTTCTGCATTAGTTTTCGTTATAGATACGAGATATTTTATGATCTAAGAATTTGAGGTGGTTGTATGTAGTTGGACAATCCTTTATTTAAAGGAAACAGTAAAACGTTTTTAAAGAAAATCTCTGATCCTGAAAACATTAATAAATCACCACCACGAGAGGTTTAACGGTTCAACCGCCTTATGAACCTTTTAGCATACATCATGAATACAATCTTTTGCACAATATAATATATTATAGTTTATAATCAGATGATTTATCAGAAGTATATCAAAGAATCACTCTTTACAACCACGCTGAGCAGAAAAGCATCTCAGAATGCACATCAAACCTTGAGGCAGATGGACTACATCAGACCACGCCAGCTTTCCGCTACAGACGGCTGATGTTTTTTTCCAGTATCTGACTGCAGGTTTATGGTGAGACCATATCTACTGATCCTATTCTGATGCATGATTTGAACACTGAAACTCTCTTGACACGTATTTGCCTAATTTTATGCACTGCACAGCTCCATTAATCATTTGCATGAATGAGAAGGGGTACAGGTGTTCCTATCAAGAAGGCCAGTGAGTGTATATTCCATTGAATTATAAACCGTGCGTTTGTTGAATCAGATTTTGTACGCAAGCTTTTGGGACAAAAATGATCTTGTATTAAAAATTTTACACAAAAGCTTTATTTACGCAAGTAAAACGAACCAGTGGCACACATCCCATTGTGCTAAAGAGCTCAAAAATATGTTTATTCTTTTTTTCTGTTGAGTAATTTTACATTGAATTTGAAACACAATGGAAAAGTCCAGGCTTCCTTCAAAGAGGTTGTGAATCCTTTGAGATTACAAAAAGACAATCCCTAGCAGTGACCAAAGGAACGAGACTAGCGGCGATTGGGTTTTTATGAGAAAGGATTAAGAAGGAAAAAAAATCATTAATAAAAAAAAAATAATTAAGTAATCTAAGCAGTGAAATATGGAGAACTCAATATAAATCACAAACATATGCAAATCAAAAGTTGAATCAGGAGAACAAGGACACACTACAGACAGCTCATAAATATTCATTCGGAAATATACAGATCTGGGATTGGTGATTATTAAAAAAAAAAGAAAAAAAAGTTTGTCTCGTTCCGATAGAAAGCCTTAATAAATATCTAAAATCTCCCAACGACCTTTCCGATGATGAAAACAGGCAAGGTGCGCGCTGTCTCCATCCCAATGGCACTCCCCTCTTTATTTCTCTCTTACACACACATGCACACACACACACACAAACACAGATGTTGAAATGCAGTTAGTTAGGAAAGTCTAACTGAAAGCTAAACAATTATTGCACTTAAAGATTACACTGGTATAGGACCAATCCAGTAAAACACAGGACAAAAGAAAAGACAGAGATGAAAGGAATCCACAGCTCTTTTTTTAGGGTTTTTGTGAAGCAAGGTAAAATAAGAGTACAACGATGATGATGAAAACTGCAAGGCCAGATGCCGGTATTTGTCCAATTCTGGATTAATTCAGTCTGATGAGATGTAAAAATAAACCAACACAGATTGATCTGTGGACATCTATTTCAGTGTTGGGTACTCGCGCTGTCCCAGCCGGCCTAGACGAGAACGAGCTGGGGGCATGGCCTGAGAGAAAGAAAGAGACATTCATTTATTATTGATGGGTATTTTGACTCACTCAAGGACTGCCTGTGATAGAAATTTAACTTCACTCTGCTGTTGAAACTACACTGATGCTCCTTGGTACATAATCCAACTATTTAAATATCGAATGATTGCGATCATGTAGTTCATTTTGGAGATATAGACTTTACATTTTTTTACATTTCCACAGACATAAATGGCACAGTAAACTATATAGACAAAAGTTTGTGGACACCAGAAGATAAGATTGTGCTTTTTTTTTTTTTTTTTTTTACATTCCATCCACACGATGCATCATATAAATAGTTCAAATTAAATTAATTGAAAATCTGATGAAATAGTAAACTAAACTTCTACTCGATATTAGGACAGACTCACTTATCGGGATTCTCTAGTGCCCCTGTCTTGTGCTTTTATCTCCAAAAAACTTCAGAACTGAGGTTTAAATGCCAAAAATGTAAACCTTTCATTCTAACATCCAAATCATTAAATACTTTAAAGTTTCCAGATAAAAAACAACAACAATGAGCCAATCAGAACCAAATGAACCTAACCTGTGCTTACCTGTGCAAACTGGGAGGGGTTATAGAAAGTCACGCCCCCGGTGGGCGGAGGTCCCTGGGCCGGTATTTCTGTAGGGACCTAAAAACACAGATGTTGTAAGTATAGTGGTAGAGCATACATTGTACATGAGGACATACACAGCGAGTTCATGTATAGTACAATTACTTAGCCACTGCAAAGACAATCTAAACTAGTTTTAGAGCTTTCATTTAAAATTTACTTGATTTTTTTTTTTAGTTAGAACCTGAAATAATTAACCATATAGTCATTTATGTACTCAACTCCAGTAATAGTGTAAAAATGCCTGGGCACCTTCTTGTGGAAGGGAGATCCATGTTTCCTCTCCAGGAAAACTAATGGCATTGTATTGCATGTACCAAAAAAAAAAAATCGATTTGTCATCTAGCACCAGGCAGCACAATTAAGACACCCCATCATGGCCGAATGTAAATTTTTGCTTTTTTTTTTTTTTTTAGTTTATTGACAGCTGTCAATAATTTTGGAGCGAGCTGTAGAAATGACAATGAGCAGTATTATTGCTGCACTTTAATATAACCCATTAACACTTTTCACTTCAAATTGCATTGAACGCAATGAGCTTTAGATCAGCTGGAGCAGCTATCTATGTGTACTATACAGACCATGAAGATAAAAAAAAAAAAACTGTAGATGCCACATCACAAGCGATTACTAATCAGTGTAGTCACGTCCGCCAATGTCCCGACTTGATCAGAAACCCATAAGACTCTATGCGGGGAATTTAAATAATAAGTGAAGAATAACGATGAGTGCACAAGCTTCCAGGAAGATGGAATACAGCTGACGTCCTAACGTGTTCTACAGTCAACCCCGTTCGGAAGTTGCGGCTCGGAAAATTTGCGGGTTCTTATTTGGAACCTTACAGCAAGTTGCGGATTATTTAAAAACTTGCAGGAATCCTTAGCAGGACCAAATGTTCAGGGATGTTAGGAATACGATTTTAAACTATGTTTTCACTAACAAATTATCAAATTTTTAAAAACACATTATTGTATTAAAGTGACAATGTCTTCACTAAGGTACCATAGGGGCTGTGGGGGTGCCTCCAAAATGTCTGTGTCTTCAGCTGTAGACAAAACTCACAAGGGTAAACTGTTATGAATTGACCCAGGCAATGTCTTGTTTTGAACTGCAGCTCTAATTTCGAGTCAGTGAGCTGAAACTGCACTGCCGGGAAGGCGGAGCTATTGAAGCATCTAGCTTTGCTCAATGGGGCATCTACCTTTTTACATCAAAATACAGGACAACTGATGCTGATTAATAACATGCAAAGAGGACAGGGTTAGCGAGAACATGCTTGATGGGGATAAGCAGAATTTCTCTTCGCTGCACCAGCTTTACTCCCAGCCAATCAGGGAGCTCGACTTAGGTAGCAGCTTAGAACACTGCTGGAGGTGCAAGTGGAAGTGGAAATGCTGTCTGTGTGGATGTGTGTCAAATATAGAGTGAGAGAGAGAGTGAGAGAGAGAGAGAGAGAGAGAGAGAGAGAGAGAGAGAACTGGAATGTGTAGTAGCGACACCCAACTGTTGGTACCTGGTTTAAATGCCGACTCACTTCTCGTGATAAAGAACTCATTGAACTAGAACGTGAGAGCTAGAACAGTAGGAAAAAATCAAACACCACAACAGCGAAATTAATCCCATGCAGAATGGCCGTGTTGATCAAGACACAAAACCATTACATCAGAGCCAATTTTCTTTGCAGCACCACATTAGTGTGGGGGTGTGTGTGTGTGTGCATGCCACACACAGTCTTGGCACGCATTCACACACACACACACACACACACACACTCATGCACTTAAGAGCAGCACAAAGGGTTTTAAGATTATGCACACTGGTGAAAGTTTTAAGAGTGCTGATTTCTAAAGACGGGATTTGATATCATCGGTGTGAAGTATGAGTGCGAGCGTCAAACTGTCATGACGGCGTCTACACTTCAGCATGATTCTGATCTCTACTTTCTAAATAAAAAAATGTATATACATCAAATTAATGAATAAAAAATCGTCATTTTTTTATGTCAGTTCTGGAAAACATTTTTACATTTGCCAAATTAAACTCACTAATATTATTTATGAGTATAATAATATTTTATCAACTTATAAGCTGCATAGATCTTTTTGTTCGTGAGATTTCCGGTCACAAAACACGCAGGGTCTGAGTTGCAATTGCAATTAAGAGTTATGGATGTTTGGTTTACCCAAATCACATACAAGGCTTCAGTCTAATATCCAAATAACTATGAGAACTCAGAAAACAATCACAAGTAAATGATTACAACAAGAGAGAGCAACTTTAGATAACTGGATAGACGTGACCAAAAAGATATATATATATATGATGAAAAAAGATTACAATTTTTTTTGTTAATTTAAAAAAAGGATATGTTTCTGGGAAAATAGGTTGAATATGTATCAGAAAAAAAGATCAGATTTTGTTGCTTTAAGTAAATCGAAGATGATTTGATGTATAGATATATAAATATAATATATGCTTGTGTGATATATTTATATACAAACTGAAACTGCTTGTTTTGTATTAATGCAGTTTAGTATTATTAACATTTGTGATCCACATTTAAACAGTTTAAAATTTGAAAACAATTTTAAATAAAATTCCAGCTTGGTTAAATAATATAGAAAATTATATTTTATAACTGTTTATAACTGAACTCTTCTACTTATTTCAGCATACTTTAACAAATGTCTGTCATTCATTCACTCCCTCGATATGTGGAGTTTTTAGGATTCTTTTCTTTAAAAATCCATAGCGCTAGTGTTAGCCGCTAACCACTAACTGGCAGTGTACTGTTTGTGACAGTAAAAATCTTGTTAATACATTTAAAACACAGCGTGTGCAAACATGCATTCTGTGTGAACCGTTGTGTGTGCATGCTGGTGTGTGTGAAACTGAATATGCACTGCATGTAATTATTAAGCTGAGTAACTAAGCTGGCCATGGATGTATGTTCATGACCGAGAGGATAGAGCATGGTGCAATGAACTGGCCTACAAATCCATGAGAGGTGAAAGCTCAGAGGGAAAGGGTTACTCTACCTCTCCAGAATGAGCACCTTCCGGACCCGAGGGCAAAATAGTTGGATTAAACATCTGGAAGGATCACAAGCACATGAAGTTTGGTGATAGGTTGAGTAAAACATTCTCAATTGGCACAATAAAAAAAAGAAGTTAGAATGCCACAGTCATCTGTAGCCATTTCTGGGTATGAAGGATCTCTCGCCCGTGTCAATTACATCTTCATTAACCAATTGTGGGCATCTGTGAGTTCGGGAGTACAGAAGAGGGTGGATAGCATTTTTTTTGGCAAAGTGCTCTTTGCTCTACGTTGCGCTTTGACGTAGCATTTTGCACAGTTTTTAAAAAAGATGCAGCTGGCTAACTTCATGTGTATTTGGAAGAAGAGTGGGTGAGAGCTGGAAAAATGTATTTATTATTATACATTTTTTGTAACTTACCATATACTGATTTGTGTTTGGGTGTGTGTGTGTGTGTGTGTGTACATACCTGTGGACCTGTAGCATTGGGCTGAATGTGTTCTGTATTTCCATTGCTGTCTGGAACACTTCCCTCCATTGGTTGTCGATCGTCTGGTGCTGAGGAGGTGTGTGAAAGCATTAATGAAATAAATTCTCACACACACGCAAGTAATCACCAGTACTGCTTTGTACAGACATACATGCATACTACAGATGTTTATCTCCATAACTAAGGCCGGTGCGTTTCGCATCTCGATGCACAGCCAATGACACGATACATTAAAGATGCAGCAGCTACAGATGCGATGCGGTACGCTTCACCCCTATTATAATGTAGCGCGATCCGAATTAGATTTGATTAAACACTATTTACATTTATGGCATGTAGCAGACGCCCTTGTTCAGAGCAACGTACAAAAGTGCTTTAAGTCTCTAGCAATGAATAAATCTACACTGGTACGCTAGATTAAGGATCCTTAAGATAAACTTGACGATATGATTTGATGCAAAGAAAAAAATAGGATGCAATATAATTCAATATGATACAGATTGCAGTTCCCTAGAAAAAAAAGATTAAATAAAACCAGATATTATTTTTCCTGTTCAGTCTGCAGGAAGATGCAGCTCTACTTCTGCCATGGTAATCTATATTCTATATGGCTCTCAGGACAGGCTTTGGTCTCCGCAGTGTTACATCACAATACAAATTCCAAATTGCATTCGATACACACTTTTTTAAATCGATGCAGCACATCATTAGCTTTGATGGCGATGCACCGATGCGAATCAGTGAATCTTACCGTCCCTAATGCATGCATACACCCTGACACGTACACACACCCTACCTGCAGTGGGAACGAAGAGGTTCGCTGGCATGGCCATGGGTGCAAGAGGAGCAAACAGATCGGCAGGTGGAGCGACAGCAGGTGCAGGGTTGGAGTTCCGACGACCCGAATTAAACACGTCCACATACCGAGCCCTAGTACCTAAGAGTAAAACAGATGATTACATGATGTGCACAGCTAAATCTCTGATGTCACCCATAATACTGCACAATGTCCATGTGATTTTTGTTCCTTTTTTGAGGAACAGAGTCCTATTCCTGATTTGATTGCTTGTATTTGTAACCAGTAGTTGTTGTTTAAACCTTGCACCCTTAAACCAGGGGTCACAGACATGGTGCCTGTGGGCCTTTTCTAAAAATAGCTCACCATAGTGCCACTTACCAGTAAACTGCATCAATTTTTTTTTTTGTTGCTATTCTTTTTTTTTTTTTTTTACTTTCACAGATAGACCAAGAGTTGGAAACCAGAGCTGAGGAGGAATACGAATCAGAGAGTGGGTAGAATCTATAATGCGGGTAGAATCCGTAATGCGGGTAGTTCAGGGATGATCGCCAATGTGAACTGTTAAAGGCAAACCTATTTAGAGCGCTTTCTCCGAAGCGGAGCCAGGAAAGTCCGGTAGATCTCTTACGGTAACGAGTAGAACAGGGGAACAGGTATAGGTGATTAGAGCAGGGAGAGGCTGAGTGAGAGTTAGAGCCTTGAAGGGAGGCATGGCTGGTGGTTTCCTTACAAAATCACACTTGCACTGGTGTGAATTTAAAAATGACAATATTAAAATATAAATGACTAGATGATCTTTTGGCTGCTCCCATTAGTGGTCGCCACAGCGGATCATCCGTCTCCATAGCACCCTGTCCTCTACATCTGCCTCTTTCACACCAACTACCTGCATGTCTTCCCTCACCACATCCATTAACCTCCTCTTTGGCCTTCCTCTTTTCCTCCTTCCTGGTGGCTCCATCCTTAGCATTCTCCTACTGATATACCCCATGTCCCTCCTCTGCACATGTCCAAACCTTCTCAATCTCGCCTCTCTCACCGTGTCACCAAAACGTCCTACATGCGCTGTCCCTCTAATAAACTAATGTCTAATCTTGTCCATCCTCATCACTCTCAACGAAAACCTCAACATCTTCAGCTCTGCTACCTCCAGCTCCACCTCCTGTCTTTTTCTCAATGCCACTGTCTCTAATCCATACAACATTGCAGGTCTCACCACAGTCCTATAAACTTTCCCTTTTATTCTCGCAGATACTCTTCTATCACAAATCACTCCTGCCACTCTTCTCCACCCACTCCACCCTGCCTGCACTCTTTTCTTTACTTCTCTAACACACTCTCCATTACTTTGCACTGTTGATCCCAGGTAGCTGAACTCCACTACCTTCTCCACCTCTTCTCCCTGCAACCGCACCACTCCACTGCCTTCTCCACCTCTTCTCCCTGCAACCGCACCACTCCACTGCCTTCCCTCTCATTTACGCACATGTACTCTGTCTTACTCCTACCGACTTTCATTCCCTTTCTCTCCAGCGCATACCTCCACCTCTCCAGGCTCTTCTCAACCTGCTCACTACTCTCACCACAAATTACATTATCATCCGCAAACATCATAGTCCAGGGAGACTCCTGTCTGACCTCGTCCGTCAAACTGTCCATCACCACTGCAAACAGGAAAGGGCTCAGGGCCGATCCTTGATGCAGTCCAACCTTCACCTTGAACCAGTCTGTTGTTCCTACTGCACACTTCCCTCATACATGTCCTGCACCACCTCACATACTTCTCTGACACACTTGACTTCCTCATACAGTACCACAACTCCTCTCTTGGCACCCTGTCGTACGTTTTCCATAAAACCACAAAGCAATTCCTTCTGTCCTTCTCTATACTTCTCCATCAACATTCCCAAAGCAAATAAGGCATTTGTGGTGCTCTTCCTCAGCATGAAACTATACTGTTGCTCACAGATGGTCACCTCTTCTCTCAGCCTGGCTTCCACTACTCTTTCCCATAACTTCATGGTGTAACTGATCAACTTAATTCCTCTGTAGTTACAGCAGGACTGCACATCTCCCTTATGCTCAAAGATTGGTACCAGCACACTCCTTCTCCATTCCTCAGGCATCCTCTCACCTTCCAGAATCTGGTTAAACAATCTGGTTAAAAACTCCACTGCCATCTCTCCTAAACATCTCCATGCTTCTACTGGTATGTCATCTGGTCCAACCGACTTTCCACTCTTCATCCTTTTAATCGCTGCTCTCACTTCCTCCTTACTAATACTATCCACTTCCTGTTTCACCATCTCCACACCATCCAACCTTCTCTCTCTCATTTTCCTCGTTCATCAGCTGCTCAAAATACTCCCTTCATCCTCAGCACACTCTCCTAACTAGTCAACACATTTCCATCCCCATCCTTTATTGCTCTAACTTGCAGTACATCCTTTCCAGCTCGGTCCCTCTGCCTGGCCAATCGGTACAAATTCTTTTCCCCTTCCTTAGTGTCCAACCTCTCATACAGCATATGCCTCATATGAATATCATCAATTATTAATAATAACATAATTAAAGGTAAATTGAGCAAATTTGTTATTTCAGAAGTGTGTATCAAACTGGTAGCCCTTTACATTAATCGTTACCCAAGAAGTAGCTCTCAGTTTCAAAAAGGTTGGTGAAAAACTAATTTCCTGAAAACAGAAAGAGCAGGAAAAGCCTGATGCCTAAGTGGGCTGAGTGAGCGAATGCACACCATATTTTTTGGAGATGCATATTCTGTAAAGCTGCTTTGGGACAATGTCTGTTGTGAAAACGCTATAAAAATAAACTTGACCATATTTTTTGGTTTTCATTTCAGCCACTGGACCCTGTCTGTGCACAGGACGTTTAATGATGACCCTGAGACTGACAAAATGTATCTATAACCAAAACTAAGTGGTTGTTGATGCTGCATTAAACTAGCCTATAAATAAATGTATTTTATCTCCTGTTACATGGAAAACATTTCTGCTCATTTACATACACAACATGGAAGCACTCACCTGCTTTCCTGGAAAACATATTAACAGATGGCCCTGCAGCTGGTCCGCTTGGTGGTCCGCCCCCCATGTTGCCCCCCATTGGAGCATTTGGGAACATTGATGGTGGAGGAGGAAGAGGCTTTTTCTAAACACAAACAATAATTAGACAATGCATTGTATTGCATAATCTAAAAGTGAGTTTCGAAAGAGTTTCATTAAGTACAACTCCCAAAAAAAACAACAAACAAAAAAAACACACACACCTCCTCTTCTGGTTCATCCAGATTCACCCATTTCTGCTTCGTTTCATCCCAAACAATCTGTCAGAGAAATGATTTCATTATTATTTATTCAATATAAGCCTATATTGAATTTGCTTTCTAAAAATTATGTGCACCATCTGAAAAAGTCTGGGGAAAAAAAAAAAAAAAAAACTCTTACAGATTTGTTCTTGTCATCTGGCAAATGAACTTCATTCTTTCCCCTTCGGTATATCCAGCCGAAGATGCCTCCACCTCCTCCCTGTGAAGAAAGAGTAGTTGCAAATAGTTTTATGAAATTGAAAAAAGTACAAAAGTTTTTATTTTGTGTCATTTAATGATTTTGTGTTTCACTTTTTTTGCCATTCAAAGTCGACTCACAACATACATGTGAGTGCATGTACCTTTTTGGGAGAGTCTTTCTTGTTTTTCTTAGGTGCTTCCTGAACAGGGGCCTCTGGTATTGGTGGAGGAGGAGAGCTTTGATTGGCTAAAGAGTTGCTGCGCTCCCGTCCTGTCGAATGAGTGGATGACTCTGACGTAGTGCGTGAGCGACGTCCAGGCATCTAAGTGAGAAGGAGGCAAAGGTTAAACGTAGTCTTTACTGGTGACTTTGAAAGGAGCACCTGGTACCCGTGCTCATACATGCAATTAAGTCAAGATGCAATTGGCCAATCGCATAGCAACAGCACAATGAATAACAGGTCAATAGGCATGAGGTTAATTTTTATGTAAAACGGCAATACGGGGAAGGGGGGTGTGGTAACTTTGTCCATGGCATGGATTTTGGTACAATTGTTATTAGATGCTGGTTTGAATTTCAGAATTAACATTCCAGCACATTTACACAGAATATCGTGAAAAACAAAAAACACCCAATGAGTGGCAGTTCAGTGAGCAAAAACTCCTTGCTGATTACAGAAGCCAGAGGCAAATACGCAGACTGGTCAATGTTGAGCAGAAAAGCTAAACACCTATCAAACCTTAAAGTAGAACACAACAGCTTCCATTTGTCTTTTCAGTAAATTGTTGTTGGCACAGCATCACTAAAACCCTCAAAATCTTCACCTGGTCTTGATGGGTCAGTGAGTTTATGTCCAACTTAGATCAGATTGCAATCTGAGATGTAATGTAAGGACATTTCTTGAAACCCCTGTTACCTCCATGTCAGGTCAAACCAGTGTGGCAATTTTCACACTTCTCTCTAAAAACTGTAGACTGTTGCATGTAAAAAACAATCAGCAGGTTCAGAAATCCCCCCCATTCTCAAGTCTAATCAGAGCTCTTGCATGTGTTTATGCATTGTGCTGCTGCCAAATGATTTATCGTTCACAATAAAGTAGCTATCAGTGTATAATGTGGATATAGTTAAAGAAACTTATAATTAAACTTCAAATTAAGTATATCATAGGAAGTCTCTGGAAAACCAATGATTGAGAACATAATACTATTTTTAATTGCATTATATTATCAATATTTTTTATAAAGACAGAAATCATACCCTGTGCACTGAAGATTGTGATGTCGTTCTGGATCTTCTTCCTGTACTCTAAAAACGCAATCAGTTGATTGTTACCAAAAAAAGAACACATCAAATACACTTTTTGCAATCAATCAACCAACAAAAATGAACAAAAAACAACTCACCATCTGTGCCATGTTGTCATAGAAGTCCATGTGAGAAGGTGGACCATGGGAAGGTGAAGAAGGCTGGAGCTGCTGTGGAGATGGAGGAGTAGGTGTAGGATTTACTCCAGGAACCTGGTGTGGATTATGGGGAGGCAGATGGGGGGACATATGAGGAGGCATATGAGGAGGCATATGGGGAGAAAAGTGGGGGGACATGTGGGGAGACATTTGAGATGGTGTTTGAGGAGGCAGCTGAGGTGGAATTTCCATGGGTGTGTATTGGGGAATTTGGGGAGGCATGTTGGGGGGTGGAAGAGTGGGACTTTGGGCTGGCAAAGATGAGTATGGTCCCTGGTCCTCAGTCTGGTATTGAGGGATGTAGCCAGGCTGGGGAGGCGCAGTGACTGCAGAGTTAAATGGGACACCCTCATTTGGGGGAGAGCCGTGCTGCAGAGAAACAGACCCATCTTGCAAAATAGCAGTTGGAGCTGGAAGAGAAATCAAGTAGTGAAAAATAAGAGCCAGAGGAACTCATGATAAGCCTTACAATGTTTAGGACAACAGTAACAATCTCTATCTCTTGGCAAAAACCTGATAATTACTCAAATGTTGTGACAAATTAGTGAAGTAAAGACAAACACACACACCTGGTGGCATGAGCTGCACCCCCGGTGCAGAAGGGCCAAGCTGGGGCATCAGTGTGCTCATTAATGGGTTGTGAGGGTCAGAGTTAAAAGTTGAAGTTTCAACAGGACTAGCTTGTTCCTCTGAGCTTGGCGTAGTACAGGCAGATGGCTGAGGAGTACTGCGATCTGTGCGCAACATTATCACACCATCCTAAATGAAAGAAAAGTAGAAAGATAGAATTCTAATTGTTCCTTTCAATAAGATTTCCGCTATCTATTATCATTGAGTTCTTGCACTCCCTTTTAAGACCTGTTTGAAAATTCCCAACATACACTAAATGGACAAAAGTATTGGGTCACTCGGTTTTTCCAGCCATATATGGTTCTTCCTCAAACTGTTAACACCAAGTCTGAGGCAGACAATTGTATAGGATGTCTTAGGGTGTGGTAGCATTACATTTTCCCTTTCTTTAAAGTAGGAGACCCAAACCTGTTCCAGCATGACAAAACAAGCTAAATAAAGATATGGTTTACATGGGTTAGAGTGGAGGATCTTGAGTGGCCTGCTACAGAGCTCTGACCTCAACTCTAACACCTTTGGGATAATCTGGAACACTGAGTGCACCTCAGGCCTCCTCACCCTACATCAGTACCTTATTAAAACCCTTTTGGCTAAATGATTACAATTCTCCACCACCACAAAATCTAGTGGAACACCTTCCCAGACAAGTTGAGGATTGTGGAATGGGGTGTTCAAAAAGCACATAAAAAATGTATGGTGGGGCGTCCACCAATTTTTGTTGATACCCTGTTTCCTATGCCCAGTGAGTCTTTGAGCGAACTACGGGCGGAACTTCCGGTACGACATAAACAGTCATTCACTGTACACAATTAGAATCATTGTACCGAACACGTTTATTTTTTTATTTATTTTTTAAACATATGTTAAACATATTGTTAAAGACATCTAATATGAAGTGGGATTTATGATGATTTTATTATATTATTAGTATTACCCTTGGGCTAGTAGTAGAATCATCTAAAAGCTACAATCCTAGGAAGGCAAGAAAATAAAGAGCAAGAAAGAGTATTATTTCTTCTATAAAAGTAAAAACAGGGAAAAACAGGCATGTCCTGCACTCTCGCAAGTGCAGTCCAATATATCTTTAGGTATACACAATATAGCACTGTTCTTTAAGACACAAATTAATCTTCGTCTGGTTATAGGTGAGATTTTGAATGACGTTTTTAACATATTCCCGCCTAAAAAAACAAACCACTCAAACAAATGTAAAATAATGGGTACAAAAAAATAATACCCATCATTTTTACAGCAGCAAATCCAGGAAACAGGTGAATAGTGTAAGTGCCAGTCAGATTGTGTAACACTGCATTTCAGTTCATAAAATGACACCAAGTCTCTTCGTCTCACCAAGTCTTTTACTCTAAGTAGTTTGTACTCTGTCATTTTTTATTTTCAAGTTCTAAGCTGCTACCATGCAACTGCACAGCCATGTGCATCATCTTTTTAGATATTGTAATGTGTAAGTGCCCTGTGTACTTATTGTTCTGTGCATGTGACTGAACATTTTCCACTTGTCTCACCTTGATCTGGCTACTGAGTGTTCTTAAATGCAGTAGCCATTCAGGCTCCTGGAAGAGCTCTTGCTCTGGCTTCTCCTTCAGCTGGGGGTCAAAAAACCTTAATCGCTCAGACATCTGTGGGGGAAAAAATACAAAAATTAAAATACCCACACAGACAGAAGGTATGTTAAAAAGCTCTATAAGTCTAATGTAGACAGTAGCATAGAAATGAAGCACATAGAAACGTACAGACCTGTATAATCTGACTGATGAAAACAGGTGAATGGTATGTAGGCAAGGTTAGAAGTGCTCGGGAAATGACCTCACAGTAGTGAAATGCCTGAGCACAAAGGCCCGCCTCTGCCAGACGACATGCGTAGATGAACTTGTACACCTGCAAGATGTTGCAAATGTATGACTCTGTTTTACAATGAAATCCACACAGGATTAAAAAAACCCCAAAAAAACAATAAGTATCGCTTCTGCCCATTAGTCTGAACAACAGGGACATTTTAGTTGCCTGAGAATCATTTGCGTCATCATTTAAAACATTAGGCAGTGTCGATCTTATGTACTTACATTGTTCATTTTTACACTCCAAGTATGGTGCATGTACGTGGGTGTGTTTAAGGTACTAACTTGATAATTTGGCAGTGAAAGAGGCTGTGAACCGAGTGACTGTGCATACTCATACGCTTCTGTCCTCTGGATAGCTTCTGTAGAACAAAACTTTGCAAACGGAAGACTGAAACACAAAGAGAGATACAAGTACTTTTTGGGAGCAATATTCACTAAACAGCTGCATTGTTTTAAAGTGTAATGTGTAAAGATTTACAGAAATGCAACAGCAGACAACTTGAATGAGGCACTCGAATAAACGAGTTCAAAATGTAATGATTTTGCTTCTCATACACAAACAAAACAGTTAACAACTGGTAATCCTGAAATGTTATACATTATAGCATATATTGAACTATATCAAAGTACTTACAAAAATGTAATCAAATAAAAATTTCCCCTAGGACTGATACTGTCAAATTAGTTCAGTAAAATGCTGCAAACAAATTATTGTAGTAATTTATTTTATCTTGATATTAGAAATAAATAATTTTATAAAAACACAAAACAAATCCCCCCCCCAGCAAAATACTTTATAGATTAATAACCAGCACTCTGTATATGTACCTGTGGTTGGAGCCAATGAGGACTATCTTGGTGCTCTTCTTGGTAAAGACCCCCAAACCCACTTGAGCCATTAAGTAACAGAAATGTGCAGCATCAAGCAGACCTTTAGAAGCTGTAACACACACACAAATATTTTAAACATGCATAATTTCAACATTAGAATTACTTTACTTAATAAAAGGTTATAAATAAACACTTTGGGTGTGAATTGTGTGTGTTTACCGAGCGTGTCTCCCATGGTCGAGATGGTGCGTGTGTCCAAGTCGAGTGCATGTGTAAGGTTGGAAAGAACCATGGCTAAGTGAGGACGCCAGTCGCCCCACTTCTCATCCCCACAACACTGCCAAGGAGAATGAGTGTTAAATATGCATTTTAACGTAATCGGTCTGACAGATATAAAGATAAATACAATAATTTCTATATTCAACAGCCGAACATGAGTTTGACCTCTAAAACAGGACTCAAAATAAATAAATTATGAATTTGTCACTCTGTACTGTGATTTAGAAATTGCTCTATCACTTTTGTGTCAAGCACAACGGACACACACACTTAATCAGTCACACACTGCATCCCTAACTTGCATTAGGGGTGTAATGATACACAGAATTCACGGTTCGCAAAACATAAAATTGCTTGTCGTTTGTTTATTAACGCAGTTTATTATTATTCACATTTCAAAACAACAGTTTACTTTTTTTTTTTTAAAACAATTTCGAATGCTGGCTTGGTTAAATAATATATACATTAATATTTTGAATATACATATATATAAATCAAATGAATGCAATACACTTATTATATTGATTAAATTAAGTAATAATTAAATCGACAAATTAAATTGATTATATAAAATGTAAAAACTGAAATGGAAAAATTCAAGAGTTTACGTTTGTTAGACCCCATTTGGGTAATACAGATGTGTGTTTTTTACACTTAATATTCTTAATTGTTCTACTTGTTTCAGCATACGTTAACAAATGTCTTCATTCCTTCCAGCCTTCTTTCATTCACTCCCTCGATATGTGAAATTTTCAGGATTTTCTCCTTTTAAGAGAAATTCTTGAATCTGGACATGAAATGCTAAACCAACGCTTACCATAGCGCTAGCTATGGCTAATGCTAGTTCAATAGATTCTTTAGCGTTTTCATGCATGCGCAAAACCAATTTTATTTTTGGTACAGAGCGAGTAGCCACAGTGACACTGCACCTACTCTAGTTTTTGTTTTATACCCCTGGCATTGTTGTGTATGTTTTTAAGTCTAATAATAATACTAATAAAAAAAAAAATTCGCTTGGAGACTAAACAAACTTAATAAGCTCCTCAGGGAATTCTAACATAATTTAACTATGTTCCGCACATAGAAAAGATTGCAAGCCCTGTAAATATTTCGGTCCGATTATGTGTACTGTAACACCCCTTACTTGCATACAAAGTCATCCCCATTCTTACCGAGGCAGAAGCAGGCATCCTGCCTGACATGAGCTGGTAGACCGTCTGCAGTGGATCGTTAATGGGAAGACTGTTGGCAAACCTGACGGACGCAAAAACACATAGTATTACATCTTTTTCAATTGTTTATATCAATGCAGAAAAGACAATGAAACCCCTTGTTTTTTGTGCATTACCTGGTCATGACTCGTGCATGTGTTCGGTTGTCCATTTTACTGGCCAAGAGCAGGGCGTGGCCCCAAAGCCCGTTTTTCATAGCGGCCTCAAGAGCATCCTAAAGGCAACATATAACCTGGTCAGTGTCTGTATGAGTGGTTAAAAGTATGATGCTTTACTGTAATAACCTTCTGCTTGTGAATTGTACTAAAAAATATTTTGAATAAAATAAAAAGCTGTACTTTGGTGAACCAGGTAGTATGGCCTAATTATACATCCATGGCCCCTGTTTCAAGTTGATGTTTTTGTGTGCAAAAAAGCAAAAAACTTCTTTTAAGCGATATAATTTTCTCCACCACCCAAAAACATAGGAGTAGCAAAAAACGACTTTTTAAAATTTCTCCAAGGTACGAATGAGTATGTGCGTGTGTACATAATGCATTGAGATAGCCTGGGGTAATATCATAGTCTGTGAATACTAATGATACAATTAGAGGTCGACCGATTTATATGTTCTGATGATTAATCAGCACCAAAGTTTGCTGGAACTACTTGCTATTGGCAACAATCCATACAGATAGTTTTTCCGGGTTGAGTTATACAGTACGAGAGCGGCCTTAAGAGGCAGATCACTGACACCACATGCTGTTTATTTAAGGTGCCTTTTGGATGTAACTTTTTATTTATTTGGAGTGTTACTTTTTGTTTCATTTTAAACACGTCTTTTATTTTTCTCAATATTATTCATATAATTATTGATAGCTAGGTTGAAAATAAAATAAATAGGAATACATTAAAGTCCAACATTGGTAGTATGAGGAATAATTTTTTTTTATTAAATTTAATCAATTCAAATAAATTTTACCCATTAAAATGAATTGCTGATATGTAAATTTTTTTGTCATGCTTTCATGACATATAAACATAAAAATCCCCCCAAAAAAACCCCACAATGTTGAAACAGTGAACAGAATAGTGATCCCAAATTAGCTGCTATTATATCATAGCTTGTGTCATGTGTGTATGTGTGTGTATTTATCCTACCTTTTTCCGCCCAAAGAGCAGCAGCTCTCGGAAGCGTTCAGTCTCTTTGCCAACATTTTCTGCCACGCCCATGAAGGTGTCCGATAAAAGTGAGAGTGGCCCTGTCCCCTCCTCCTCTGCCCGCTCCAGTGCCTCATTGTTGAAGTCAATCAGGTTTGCCTCGTTGGGTGATTTGCCCGGCAACCACACAGAACGATGTTCCTTCAGCAAGAGATCAGCTATGTCCGTGCCAACTACCGTCTGGGTTATGAGAGAGAGAGAGAGAGAGAGAGAGAAACAGAAGGGGTGTTAATTATTGTTTAACATTTGGTAAACAATTATTTTGTAGTTTGTGTTTTTTTTTTTTTATGTGCACTCTGATAATAATGAACAAACCTAGCGCAAAAAGAAAACAAGACAGACTTGGGCACGGAAGACGTATGCACAGAAACACACGGGCACATACCCCATTTTGTCGACACAGCAGTACGATGAATTCCCAGATGAGGAAGGCGGAGTCTTTGTCAATGAGGTCATCGTTGCGCAGGCACTCCTGAGCTTTATTCTGGGCAAACTTTATAACGTCCACTTTATGGGTTTCCTCCCTGTCATTCATACATACGCGCACAGACAAACACACAAAGATGAGAATTCAAGGAGTAAAAAATATGTGCCTTGTTCGACTGATACAAGTGTGTGCAGCTTACAAAACATTCAATCAGGCTTACTTGACAAGTGGCCCTGGGAAGGCACGTAACTCTGCCTGCTCTGGAAAATCCTGCATCATGGTCTGAAACAATTATCCGAAAATAAAAAAGAAGCACAAGCACACATTTCATGGTTGAATATTAAGATCCAATTAAAAGCTGAAAATATGATCAAATATTGAATGAAAACATTTCATTAGTTTCATTAAAAAAAACATCACCTCTATGCTATGAATCTCAACAAGGGCAGGCTGCCCGGCCGAGGGCAGGTTGGGCTGAACAAAGATCAGCTGACCTGCTGGCCCAAAGCGAGCACAACAGTGAGGAGCCGCGTACTTCTCCGGAGTCAGTGGCCTTGGAGGAGCTTGAAAGATAAATAGAGACAGCAGGAAAATAAGACAGATCAAATCAAATTTTTATTTGTCACATACACATACATACAGGGTACGACATGCAGTGAAATGCTTCACACAGTAAGAAGTGTCTCTCCTATTCTGTGTGTGCAAATCTATTTGATGTGTTGATAATCCTGATATAATTTACATACAGTGCATATTTACTCTACCCCGGGGTTCCACCTGCAAATTTTTCCACACTTGTCTCAGTTTATTTCTATGCATGGATAAAATAAGCTACCACTGATTCTGCATTATAGTGAGTTGTTATATATACATTTTTTTAATTTATGTAACATTTAGAATTAAATTATATATTATAGTAATATAATATGCACATTACTGTCTTTAATTATGTGCATGCAGAGGTAGCAAATGTACACACATCCTTCACTTAAGTAGAAGCACAGATACTCATGTTTTAAAAGACTCGGGTAAAAGTTCTGTCTATACTTTTTTACTCAAGTTAAAGTAAAGTAGTTTGGGCTCTGACATGTACAGTACTTAAATAAACAGTAGCCATTACTACTACCTGTTTTAGTGTCACGCTGGTAACCTGACGTTACTTCATATTATTAGGGCTGTCAATCGATTTAAATATTTAATCACGATTAATGGCATGCTTGTCATGAGTTAACTCAACATTACAAGAAACTTAATCATACATGTTCATCTGTTTTAAATGCACCTTAAATTAATACTTTTCAAGTTTAAATACTCTAATCAATATGGGAATGGACAAATATGGATGCTTTATGCAAATGTATGTTTATTATTAGTAAAACCATACCCAATATAGAGCATGAAGACAAAATTCTTGTAAAATCACCAGGACACCAAACGGAACCTTTGCTATGTTTCCACACGGACGGGTGAAATTGTACTTTTTCTAACTTTCATACAGATTTGGTTATTTAGATTACGGTTTTATTTGTGTGTCTATGAGTGTATACAAATAAAAGTAGACCCTTTACAGATTCAATGATGTGTTGCTCTTATTTGTACGATCAAAAAAAAAAGTTAAAAGTAATTTCAGTTCGTTTCGGGGTTATGAGGGGGAAAAAAAAAAATGCCACAAAACAAACCCCAGGTGGTTAAATGTGTGCATCATGGCAAATTTGGGGGGTTGATTTAAGACTTGCCGCATCAGTAAAACAAATTTACTGATTAAAACTTAATTTTAGTTTTTTCTTTTTTTTTATAAATATCTGAGTAAAAAATGACGTCCTGAACAATCGTGTTGTTCTGAATAGTTTAATTTCACCTCTTTTATATGTATTTATATTTTTTTTCAAAATTGTTAAACTTAAATGCGCGTTTTGATCAAACGAATGCCGTTAAAAAAAATTAGCGTTAACACGTTTTTAACGCGTACATTTTGACAGCCTCTCAGTCATGTGGATCGCTGACTCCCTCTCTCCCTCATCCATGTTACCCCCAGACTTCTTGTAGCCTTCTGCCGTGCTCATTTTGAGCTTCATAAACTAGTCTACATCTGTGGTGCGTGAGAGCCAGGAAATTACAAGAAACAGGTTGATGTGCTGAAAACGGTGCAATGTACTAAAGTACTAAAGTAACGAGCCGGTTTTGAAAATGTAAGTAGTAGAAAGTACAGATATTTGCGTAAAAATGTAATGAGTGAAAGTAAAAAGACAAATAGTGGAGTAAAATACGGATAACAGAAAAATCTACTTAAGTACAGTAGGTATTTGTAGGTCGTTACTTCCCACCTCTGTGTGCATGAGACCCCCACCCCCCAACCCAAAAAATGGTTGCTATTCTAAATGATACCGTGTAATGCAAACTCCTATACCTCTCCAGTCTGCACACATTTACAAGTAGTGAGCTGATTTACTCATATTGCTTTTGGTTTTCTCAAAACACTAAGTAAGAAAGCCAACATGTTTTTTTTTTCCACCAGTAGTTTAGACAAAATGTTGTTACCTTGTTCAGGGGCAGCCCATGTGGAGTTCTCAGCATTATACTGGCTGTAATTCAGGGTGTCTGTCTGCTCTGGAAACTGAGAATAGGAATAATCTGCAGGCATTGTGGTCGCTGTTGCTTCATAACTCGCAGCAACAAGATCCGGCTGACTCCTGTACACCTGACTCTGCATACAGCGAGAGAGACGTTAGAGAGAAAAAAGAAAAGAAAAGCAGTGCAGTATTGTTGACATTGTTAGCATGCTTTGTGTATGCTAAATTAGCCAGGGCACATTTTGTCTAAGATTTTCTGTTTCTATGTACTGAGGTTTTACGGTCAATCAACATAGCCTCCAGAATCCAGAACACCGCTGTTTGTCTGCACGCATGGCTTATGAATACTCACGATGCAACATTTCAGAGAATGCGAAAACATTTCTTTTAATTACCTTTAAGAGTTGAATTCTACCTATTAAAATGTCATTTTGTTTGTAGATTTTACAAAACCAAACCTATTGGTTATTACTAATAAAAGGGTATTCAACTAAAATTGTTAAAGTTCCAGTTATGCAAAACTCTCATAAAGGTCATAATGAGCTAGCAAAAATGAATAGCGACAACCAATGTTAGGAAGTTAGGAAGGACCAATGTAAGGAAGTTTTTTCTATCCGGCTCGAAGGACCGAATGTTAGGAAGTTTTCCTCTCTAGCTCGAAGGACCATATAAGGATTTTCACTATCTGGTGTGCGCTGATCAGGGGATTGTACTCGCCCCAGTGCGTCAGTAAAAACACGGTACAGGATTCAGAACACTCAACTTTACTGGGTATAAAATAGATCGTATATATGAGGTGATTCTTGCTATCTTCTGTTAGTTGCTGTTCAGTAGGTTGCGTGAATGGTCAGTGCTGAGTGACAGGTTGCACGATGTCGAATGGCCACTGGTCAATGACGACTGCTGCTTGGTGTTCTGGCATTTTATATTCCTGATGGAGGACGGTGCACTGTGATATCATAGGTATCCTCTATCATAGTTGTACCTATGATGAAAATTTCAGGCCTCTCTCATCTTTTTAAGTGGGAGAACTTGCACAATTGGTGGCTGACTAAATACTTTTTTTGCACGATGTCGAATTGCCACTGGTCATTGACGACTGCTTTGTTGTTGTGGTGTTTTATGGCGGTTTGGCAGACCAATGAAAAGGTGCATTACCGCCACCTACTGATCTGGAGTGTTTAATACTCTTGATGGAGGATACCTATGATATCACAGTGCACCGTCCTCCATCAAGAGTATAAAAGGCCAGAACACCAAGCAGCAGCCGTCATTTAAATACCTAAAAAATACAGGAACGATAGATAGAATTTAGTTTATTTATTTTTTAATTTCACCTTACTGTGTTCGCTCCACACTCCAGATCAGTAGGTGGCGGTAATGCACCTTTTAATTGGTCTGCCAAACCGCCATAAAACACCACAACAACAAAGCAGTCGTCATTGACCAGTGGCCATTCGACATCGTGCAAAAAAAGTATTTAGTCAGCCACCAATTGTGCAAGTTCTCCCACTTAAAAAGATGAGAGAGGCCTGTAATTTTTATCATAGATACAACTATGAGAGACAAAATCAGAAAAAAAAAATCCAGAAAATCACAGTTTATTTGCAAATTATGGTTGAAAATAAGTATTTGGTCAATAACAAAAGTTCATCTCAATACTTTGTTATATACCCTTTGTTAGCAATGACAAAGATCAAACGTTTTCTGTAAGTCTCCACAAGGTTTTTACAAGCTGTTGCTGGTAGTTTGGCCTATTCCTCCATGCAGATCTCCTCTAGAGCAGTGATGTTTTGGGGCTGTCGCTGGGCAACACAGATTTTAATTTCCCTCCAACGATTTTCTATGGGGTTGAGATCTGGAGACTGGCTAGGCCACTCCAGGACTTTAAAATGCTTCTTACAAAGCCACTCCTTCGTTGCCCGGGCGGTGTGTTTGGGATCATTGTCATGCTGAAAGACCCAGCCACGTTTCATCTTCAATGCCCTTGCTGATGAAAGGAGGTTTTTACTCAAAATCTCACAATAAATGGCCCCCTTCATTCTTTCCTTTACACGGATCAGTCGTCCTGGTCCCTTTGCAGAAAAACAGCCCCAAAGCATGATGTTTCCACCACCATGCTTCACAGTAGGTATCGTGTCCTTTGGGTGCAAATTCAGCATTCTTTCTCCTCAGAATACGACAATTTGAGTTTTTACCAAGAAGTTCTATTTTGGTTTCATCTGATCATATCCCAATCCTCTTCTGGATCATCCTAATGCTCGGACATGTACTGGCTTAAGCCGGGGGACACGTCTGACACTGCAGGATTTGAGTCCCTGGCGGCATAGTGTGTTACTGATGGTTGCCTTTGTTACTTTGGTCCCAGCTCTCTGCAGGCCATTCACTAGGTCCCCCTGTGTAGTTCTGGGATTTTTGCTTATTTTTTCTTCTCATTTTGTCTCTTATAGTTGAAGTGTACCTATGATGAAACTTACAGGCCTCTCTCATCTTTTTAAGTGGGAGGACTTGCACAATTGGTGGCTGACTAAATAACTTTTTTTGCCCCATTGTATATAAATACACACATGCACACACAATGAGAGAGAGAGAGAAAAAAGAGAGAGACCTGCTGTGAGCGAGAGCTGAAGCTGCTGCGGCGGCTGTGTGTCGATCTCTCGCTGTGGACAGACCGCCGCTCCAACTCATCTCCGTATGTGTCCCGACGACGACAGTCATCATCGAAACTTGCATCGTAGCCAGGATAGTAACGCCATGGGTCATCATAGCCTTCACGCCTGAGAATGGTTACCACTGAACTGAGTACACGGTTATAAAACTACATTTCCACATGCAAAATGTGTTGCTGGATTTTATTAGACATTCCTTTGAGCACTTTATCATACAGATGATTCAAGACTACATTGAAGCTTCTCAACTTTGTTGTACTGAAGTTATACCAACCATTATATTAAATGTAATGTTGGCATGGGTTCTCACATTTATGATCTCGATAGATAGATAGATAGATAGATAGATAGATAGATAGATAGATAGATAGATAGATAGATAGATAGATAGATAGATAGATAGATAGATAGATAGATAGATAGATAGATAGATAGATAGATAGATAGATAGATAGATAGATAGAAAGAAAGAAAGAAAGAAAGAAAGAAAGAAAGAAAGAAAGAAGGGAAGTGTACAATTAATAACCTGTATGTGATTTAATGCAGTTTCACAGTATACTAATACCAACAGATTATATACACTCATACAACTGATGACTTAGTCAAGAAGCAGAGAGGAAAAAGAAATAGCATGCATGTATACCTGTTGGAATACTGTTGGCTAAAGTAGGGGTCAGCTCTCCCGTAGGCTTCAGGGTCATAATTATACCAACCATAAGTCTGATCATAGTAGCCTCGATATCGGGGGTCATACATAGCATTGGGGTCATACCACCTGTTCTGATCTACAAAACAAAAAACAGCAGACTTTGTTTTGGCATACATTTTTTACAGAAAAAAAAACAGAAACTATAGAACGGTTTACCAATGTACTCACCCATGAACTTATAGTAATTTGCATAGTATTCTTCATAGGCACTGCGATTAGACCTGGGGTAATCTTCTGCATACCCCTGCCTGAGGTGAGGGGGAGAAGAGAAGAAAATGTTAAACACAACTAAGTTTTTTTTCTCCCCCAAGAACGAAGATCTATTTGCATAAACAAATACATTTCATTTTTGCATTTACTGTTAGAAAAAAGTGCCTCAGGCACATCATGTCAGACCAATCAAACAAAATTCACTTGTCAAGACAAAGCCAATTCTACATTACTATTAACTAAACAGTTCATCTGAGCCACCATCCCTAAGACTGCACTGTAACATTATTGTATCTTTAAACAAAAAAAAACCAACAAAAAATAAAAAGTAAATAAAAAAGAATAAGGCTGACCCCTCACAATGACCCCTTACCTGGAGTTGGGTCGGTCAGAGTACTGACTGGTCCTAGAACTTGGCCTCTCTGGCTGTCGGTCTGCCTCCCGATAACCAGGGTTTGGTCCATTGTACCGGCCATACGGTGGATCTCCTCTTCTATACGCGTCATCCTGTAAGAAGAATCAATCGTGTTTAGGGCAGTGTATTTGCAAAAATCTGGTGATACAATACATATCACGATACAGGGAATTGGGGTTGTTATTTTGCGATAGTGGAAGCAAGGCGATATATTGGGATATTTCTTATTTTAGGAATAGTCTGCAATTTTAGGAAAGCTATCATCAAGCACATACCACTATATGCATGGGATCTGCATTGCATTGATTACACCTAAAAAATGACACTGCTAACCCTAACCGCTTAAAACTACCCACGCCATGAAACCTGTGTCAGCCTTACCCACATCACACCTCAGTGCCTTCAAGTGAATTGTAATACAGGACTACAATAGTTTTATTGTACCTAATGTGGACATGGTTTACTGAGCACCAACTAGTGTTTTTTTTTTTATCTAAAAGTGGTATGGTAGGTATAAAAACAGCCGGTGCTTTCCTCTGAGTATGTTATGCTCTGCCTGTTTCCGCAGTTCAAAAATATGTGGCGGTTTGCTTTGTGTATTGTTTTTTTTTTCTTTGTGGGTGGAAACTGAAAAGCCCAAATAGAGTGCAACTAATAAAAACTACAGATTCAGAGCTCAAATTGTGTTCTTTTAAAATCTTAGTTATCAGTTTATTATTTGTTGGTTAACCATTAAATCATCATAAATGCCATCACTTATTTTAATAAAAACATACCTGGTAGTAGTTCTGAACCCTTGGGTCTGGAGGTGGGAAAGGATGTCTTCCATCTTGGTACTCTGGGTAGTAGCTGCTAAATCCAGGTGCAGGAGGCATGGGAGGTGGCACACCAAAGCCATGCTGACTCCCAAGTGAAGATGGGGGACGCTGGGGGTCATGTGTATTAACAGAATCGCCAGATTGTGGAAGATATGTGGAGGATGATGTGGCTTGAGAAACAGGTGTAGCGTGTGGGGCAGGATAATATTGTGAAGCTGGATGAGTTGGATTAGAGGGACCAGAGGGGCCATTACTAGATTGATTACTAGGAGCTCTAGGGGGATTCGAGGTTGGTGGCTGAAGTGGAGGCTCACTTTGCACTCGTGCCCCTTGCTGTGAATCTTTGGTGACCTGCAAGTAAAAGCCAGCTGCATTATTTACTGGAGCAGGGGCAGGGGCAGGAACAGGAGCTGAAAAAGGGGCCTGATTTGTGCTCTGTGTTTGGTGCATAGAAAAATCAAGCAGTTCATAATTTGAGCGATGATTCTGATTGATGGCAGAAGCACATGAAGGAATTTGTGATTTGGAAGGTGGAAGCGATTCGCAGTCATTTTTCGGTGACTGGGCCTTCAAAGTAGTAGGCTGGGCCGGTTGGAGAGGAATTTGCGCATCTTGGACTTCTCGTGTCGAACTCTGGCTTAAAGGTGAATGAAAGCTGATTGGTGTTTGAGAGAAAAGAGGAGGCGGGTGATTGGCTGAGTAGGAACCCTGTGGCAATTGGCTGGCCACTTGGGCTTGAGAGGGTGGCTGAACAGGCATATTTGTTTCCTTAGGACTCATTTGATTGGTTGATTGGACAGGCAATTGAGGAGAAATCACAGCATAATTTGAAGGTGTGGCAATCAAAACAGACTGGTTTAAAGCCTCTGTGGGAGGTGTGGACACTAACAAAGAGGCATAGCCCAAACTTGCCTGAGTGGCTGAATCAGGTGGGTTCTCAAGGTTCTCAGAGGGAGGCTGTGGAAGTGCCCTAGGAGGCTGAAGATCCAGAGGCACATCTTCTGGTGGCTGAATAATCTCAGTAGTTTGTTGACATGATGAAGCTGTAGTTGTAGCAAGAGGAGGTGCTGCAGGTGCCAAAAGTATATTTGCACCAAGACTAGCTGCATCACTTTGAGCCCAGAGGGTTGTAGCAGGACTATCACTGGGTCTTCGTGACCCCTGAGCTCGAGACGAAGGCCTGCGATCTTGTCCTCCGGGAAAGTAGATAGTCTCCATATTGTCTGGGGGCTGCTCCAAGTTGCCAGGTAATATATCAGATCTTTTTTCCATTACCATTCTAGCACGATCAACTTCAGCAGGTCTAACTCCTACTACGTGGGATCGCACAGGCTCAAAGGAAGAGTTAGCACTAGCCTGGAACACCCCAACTGGCTTTGGAGGGCTGGGTGTGGGGAAAGTAGGACTTAGCTCTGGAGCAGGAGCGGAATCAATCTGTTCAAAGTAACCACCAGCAGAAGGGTGGGATGCTGGTGCATCAGGAGGCCGGGGGCTTTCTTGTTGGATAAACGTCCCAACAACTCCCTGATGTCGTCGAGGAGGGTGACTGCTACTGTGGGGGGCATGACCACTACTGTGACTGACATTGCTATAGCTGGATGAGACACTTGCAGATCGTGCAGGACGAGATGCAGAGTCAGGTGTTTCTAAGTTAGGCCCTGCCTCATATGCAGGAGTTGATGGTGGTTCATTAGGTAAAACTTCCTGATTTGGAACACATTCCAGATTCTCAACTGAGTCGCATGGGCCAGCAGTCATTTTGACATTCACAGTTTCATTTAAAGAGGGATTAAGCATTTCATTTACTTCCCTGCTTTGTGGAGGGTGTGAGACTCCATTGACATGGCCCTCTCCAGAAAGAGTCTCTACATTTTCTACATCATTTCCATGAAAGAACATAGACAGTGTTCCAGGGTCAGTAAAAGGAACATTATGTGGAACAGGGCCGGAACGCTGCATGGGGTCCTGTGGAACCTGATTAAACCATGGCTCTGGGACACCACCGGTCTGACTGAAATAACCCTGGGTGGAAAAGTGAGAGTTTTGTTGCTGGGAAATGGCTGGCTCACCCATATTTATGGCTGACTGACTATGATTCTGAGTGTGTGACTGAAAAGGGCCAGGATGGGGCAAGGGGACAGATGGAAGACCCTGTGCCTGAATATGTGGATGAAAAGACTGTGGTGTATCACTGGTTGGCTGAAAGTAATTTTGAACGGAAGGAGGACGACTACCATGATCAGGCCCAGAATGGGATGTAGCAGGCAGTGTAGGAAACAGAGGCGTACTTTGAACTGGTACAGTCAAAGCTGCAGGGGGAGCATGCATTGTACTAGTACTGAAAGGAGGGACAGAGTTAGGCAACTGGGCAATGTATGGCATCGGTTCTTGGGAGCTGAAATAGCCAGGTTCTGTGGAACCTGGGTTAGGGGCTAATGGATGTCCCGAAGGACCAGGATGAGGGTTGGAAAAGGTATGTACTGGACCAGCTATTGGTACTTGTGCTCCTGATAGTGGGCCTAGAGGTGGACCAGTCTGGTTAAAACCTGCTGCGAGAGTAGCTTGCATAGGAAGAGGACTACTGTGTAGAGGCGGAGTCTGGCTGCTTACTCTTGTAGATGGTGAGCCTTGCCTACCAAAGGCAAAAGGGTCAGTCAGTGGCTGTGGAGGAGGAGGAGTTGATGCTGCATTGGGGGCCAATGCGCCATGCTTGTGTGGTCGATTTCTTCTGAAAGCATTTGAACCACCAGAGGTAGGTGGTGGTGGTGGTGGTGTACCACACGCTCCAGGAGGTGCAGTTCGAGGAGAGGGTTGCATCTCTAAAGAGTGAAGACTATACCTAATGAAACAAAAGCACAGACATTTGGTTTAATTAAAACAAATTTAAACCATAATTATACCACAACCAGTATATATCAATAGAACATCAAAACCAAGTGAATTTATTGTTGATATCAAAAAGAAAAGGTTTGTTATTTATTTACTTAATATTTTGTTTACCATCACAAATTTCTTTAGCGACTATAATATGATCGGGAATGCATAATTAATAATAATAATAAAAAAAACACAATTAGGCACAAATATTTAGCAAAAGGTGGAATGAGTATGAGTGCGATTTATGAGGTAACACATAACCCCTTTCGGCTAAGTACCTGTTAAACCAGGAACCTATTTGTTTATGTTAAGCAAATTCAGCCGGCCATCAAGGTTAGCGTCCCACGGGGGCAAAGCAGATTTATTGGCACAACACAATGCGCATACAGTGGTCATTCTGGTCATATTGTCACTACTCACAATACAAATGTGATTCATGTGTGAAGTTTCAATTCAATTCTTTTTTATTTGTATAGCGCTTTTAAAAATGAACATTGTCTCAAAGCAGCTTTACACAGATAACGTGGTGATTAAAAGTTAATATGTTCTTCATGAGTAAGTTTGTCCCTGATGAGCAAGCCGGTGGCGACTTTTCTGCAAGGAAAAACTGCCTGAGATGGCATAAGGAAAAAACTTTGAGAGGAATCAGACTCAAGAGGGAACCCATCCTTATCTGGGTTGCACCGAATGTCCATTTGTAGCAGATATACAATGTTGCGGGGTACAGTGATGATGATCAGAAGCGAACTGTATTCCTAAGTCAGTGTAGGAGACTGTTGACATTAACAACAGTCCAATCGATCCTCAAAACGCCCGTTCTTACTCCGGAATTTCATGGAACCACCCAGGTTTGTTTGTTGATGTTTGTTGATGAGAAACTGTCCCAAGCTGCACAGAGTGGCCTCCAGTCGAAGAGAACACTATCCAGAGGCAGGCCTGGACGAAGTGGGAAGATCCACAGAGGGGAAAGGGGCAGGAAAAGTGGTCACTAGTGTCATTTTAGCACCAAGAAGTTAAGTGTGTGTTGGGCTGTGACAGTTTAAATGCATTTCATGTACTTAGACACTGAAGAACTTTAACTTTTATTGCTGAAATTGATGTGAGAATTACAGCTGGGTTCGAAACAAGTCTTTAATTATTTTTATTTTTCATAAATTTTATAGCTTAAAAATGGAATCTTACAGAAAATTTGAGGTCTATATTGCTTGCATTTAGTTTAGTTTTGCCACATCAGCTTTACCAGCTACATTTCTTAGGTCCATCGTACAATACAAGTCTTTCAAAGCCCTGGTGGATATCATCGTCTCTAAACTAAAAAGAAATGTTATACAGTCCAGCGATTATTACAATATTGGTGGTTCTTTACTTTTCAATTAATACACATGGGTTCAATCCAGTGTGGCATAGTTTTCACTGCAGTGTGTATCTCAAATGATTTATTATTCTGAGGTTCTTCCGCTTGGCAGAATATGTGGCAAAAAAGAAAGTGAATGAAACAGTGAAATGGAAAGTAAACACTTGGGGGAAATTCCTTTACAAGCCAGTGGTAACTAACAAAGGAAACTGTTGATAGTATTAAGACAACACTTTGCTACTTGTCTGGTACAATAAGCAATAAAGAATTTGGAATATTTAGCAAAATGGTTACATGTACACGATTCACAGAAGGAAAAGTAACGTAGGGCTAAAACAATTCCAAATACAAATAATCATCAAGGCAAATTAACTGAATTGATGCTTTATTTAGTTCTTTTAACTACACATGCAGCATTGTGTGAAGAAAATTGATATGAAAGCCTGTTTTCGCTACGTAAAAAAACATTTGCCTTAATCCAACTCCTATTTTTTCTGCAAGAAAGAGTTTTTTTCCTCGCAATTCCAACTTCCCGGCAATTGCAACTTTATTTGTCACAACTTCCCCTATATTTTTGCCAATCGATCAGCGTCACCCCTCTGTAGTGCCAGAAAGCTTTACACATTATAAATAAAACTGGCTACAATCAATACATTTGTACGGAATCAAACTAAGAACAAGACAAATGAAGCAGAGGTGGTCTTGTTTATAGATCAACTTCGAACTTCCGTCTTACAACATGGTTACTGGTGGACGCACCAACAATTTTGGATATTTACGTGAAATAATGTCGCAATTGCGAGGAAAAAAAAGGAATTCGCCATTTTTAATGTGGCTAAAACGGACTTCCATAGACTCAGGCCAAAGAAAATGACAGTTTTCTTAAACATCAAGAAAACATGCGTTTCCTTTTTAATTTTCTTTTTTAAAGAGTAATTTGAAATGTATTTTTTTTATGATTTTTTTGTATTTTGATGTAATATGGTCATTAAATGCACTAAATGGTTTTAGTTTTAACAGATATTCTTGTATGTAATTTCAGCAATAACATTTTTAATTTGTTTAAAAAGCAAACAAATGAATTGTTTATTTTAAGAGACTGGTTGTATTTTTTCGTGTATATTTATTATTGCTCTTTAATAAAGAAAAAGTTCTTATCCAATTAATAGATGGAATAATCGGTAGAATACTTGATTACTAAAATAATCGATAGCTACAGCCCTATTCTGTAGTTTCCCATCACTGAGTGAAAAGGTTCATAGTAGCACTGGGTAAATCTCCATATGCAAGGCCTTAGAACAAAACAACCATCTTAATACAAACCATTCTTGAAAGAGCTGAAAGTTAAGAGTCTAAATAATCATGCATTCAACCTCAGTAATCAGTTTATCCTGGTCAGGTTTAAATTCAGACCCTGTGCTGGGAACTCTGGGTGGAACAACACACTCACTCACTCACATACACATACACATACACACACACACCTGTGTCAATCTAAGGCTGTCAATCCACCAGTACCCCCAGCTCAGGTCAAAACCACGAACTTTAAAGCTGTGAGGTAGCGACACTACCCGATGCATCGATGTGCCATTTATACAGGGGGTGCAAAAAATTCATGTTTTTCAAATAAGTGTAACTTTGCTAACTTTCAATATTTTTTTTTTATTAACACCAAAACAACTGGTAATAAATGCATTTTTGATAGGTATACATTGATTATTTATTTAAGGAAGATTATATCGGAAAAAGATGGCGTCTGAGGGAAACGTTGGACGGTAACAACGTAATAGTTTTTTTGTTTGTTTTTTTTATGCTTGACGGCAAAAACATGATGCTTCACGTTCCATTGCGCCATGGCGACTAAAACTAAACCCTCAGAACTACTCGCAGGAGGTGCGAGGTGGTTGCCGACCTCCCTCTTCCCAACTACTACCCATTTCAAAAACATGCGTTCTTTTAGCACCACTATAAATAGTTTGTAATAGTCATCATTTTGAAGCAAAAGACCCTGCAACACACAGATAAGACAGTTGAGAAGGTCAAGTTCCCTCTTCTGGGATTTAATCCAGACACTGCATCCACAAAGCCACCAGCATTGTGGATGTCCACACGAAAACTCTTCACCCTCCTGCCGTATTGCAAAAGGTAGCAAAGCTTCCACACCCTCACGGCCGGACCGTTTCAGTTACTTCCCCCAAGCCATTAGACTCCTTAATATACATGGGGACTGGAGTGACCCACACCCACACACAAACACACACTCTTATACTTAAGTAAACACCTTTCCAGTCCCTTTGCGATTCTTCTTAAGTTTGCTGCAAACTAATACGTTTATCTCTGCAGCATTTATTATTATACTGTAATATCTGTTTGCACTTTACTTCACACTAGAACTTTGTACAATGGTTCTATAGGAACGTTGTTTACATTTCACAGTGTGTCGTACCAGTTGTGTATGGTTTAAACAACAAAAAATCCACCTGAGATGATTTGACTTGGTCAAAGTTCTGAAATATAAAAGTCAAAATATCGAAAAAAATATCAAGAGTGCCAAATGCACTGTGTTGTAGAGTTGATTTCTGGATAGGAACTTAACATGGCATTCATGTAAAGACGCAGTATTTCGAAGCAACATTGGAAAAAGCGCAAAAGCCAAAATAAATGCAACCTCTGCAGAGACTTCATCACATCATTTCCTCATGAACAGCCTAAATACAATTGAGATTACTTTGGAAGGTTAAACTCAAGAACCATGAAAATACATTTGGACTGTATTGAATATTAAAAAGTCTGCTACAGTAGCTTAGGAATACAGTAGCCATGTACAGTTTTGCAAACAAGTGTCCATCAGTAAACAGTTCATAACCACAACAATGATGGAATTTTAATGAATGGACATTTGGTGTCAACCAGATGAAGATGGGATCTCTCAAGGTTTCTTTATTATACATTTCAGAGAGTTTTTCTTTGCCATAGTTGCCACCGGCTTGTTTATCAGGGACAGACTTACACAAAAAGAACATTCTTATTCATTCTTTATCACCGCATTATCTGTGTAAAGCTGCTTTGAGACAATGTTCATTGTTGAAAGCGCTACACAAATTTATGAACTTTTTAGCATTTAAATTTATATCCATGATTATTTCCTTCTGTAAAGCTGCTTTGGGACAATGTCCATTGATTGAAAGTGCTAGAAGATTGAACTGAATTTCCTACTTGTTTCCACAATCAACTGCACAGTACGAGTGCTTGCTAGACAAACAAGGGTGTGTTGTTGTGTTATTGCCTTATTTCCAACCGAATATCAAATTCAAGTGACAATTGGGGCATTTAAAGCCGTCTTTCCTCTCTATCGGACTATATACTGAACTAAAGACAGCTGTAGAAATGGATGGCCACATGGACACCTCTCAAATGAGGATGGGTTCATTCAATTCGAGTTTTTCCTTGCCTCTGTCCACCACTCGCTTGCTCATTAGGGATAGGGACACATTTATGAATTTTGAATTCGTATGCATAATCTATTTCTTTCTGTAAAGCTAAGTTTGGACCATGTCCATTGTTCGAAGTGCTATACACCTGACTTAAATGTCTTACTTGTTTCCACAAGTCAACTGCACAGTACGAGTGCTTGCTAGACAAACAAGGATGTCCTGTTGTGTTATAGAGTTGGTATCAAAAACCTTGTTTCCAATCGAATATCAAACACAAGTGACAACTATTAAATTTTAAAGTGTCTTTTCTCTTTTTAGGTCTACATACTGAATTAAATACAGTTATAAAAATATATGAAGACACGGACAAGTTTCAGTCGAGGCACGTTTGTTATGAAGCTTGTGACCTCACTTCCGGTTTGGCCAAGGTCTCTTTAAACCTAGTCAGCTATTTTTTATTTAATTTCTATTTGACTTTATTTAGCTGTCACTAGCCTCTAAGGAGATACAGTCACTCTGAGAAACCAAAACGTCCACTTTCAAGATTTGAGCAAGGAACTAAACTATGTCGAAAAACAACAGCAGACAAGTCAACAGCAAGCTAGTTGAAAGTTACCCGATGCTAGCGCTATATCAGCATGATATACCGGTAATCCTTCTAATGCATTCTGAACGATCAGCGAAAGATGTTAGAATTCGGAAATTGGCAAAGCAAAAAAAACACTTATTTCGTCTAAATCAAAATAGTTCAACCAGTAATAGTTCGAATAATCGTGTAGGAGAGGGGAGATGGAAACAGCCAATCAAGCCGGATTAACGCAGTTCGGCTAACTAGCACACGTACCATCGTATCAGTTGGACAGAACTGCGGCCATGTTGTGCCTTGAACATGACAGCGATCATAACGGCACACAATCGGCATGTTTTAAAGCTTTATTCTGTATCTTTTTTTTCCTCCCATTAACTTGCTGCAGACTCGCAACTCAACTCGGGTTAGTTGGCTAGCTAACTAGCATTTGACGTCCCCTCCGTTAGCATGTTAGCCCAGAAAGGGGGAAAAGCCTACTATAAAGTATATCATGCTGGAAAACCACAGAATATCACTTCTGATATTTACCTGTGAGGTGAAGTCGAAAATTCAGTCTAAAGCACAGCGCGTGGTTTTGTTGCAGCGGTACGCGTCATTAGGGCTAACGCTTATCCGCCATCTTTGCGAAGCGCATCTTGAGCGACGTGTACATGAGACGTTACGTCACATTGCGTTCACAGGAGACGTCACAGTGCGTTTCGGCAGCGTGCAAATGAAACGTCACAGGAGCGCCACGTCCTGCTCGAGTAGTGGCAGTGAAACTCCTGCATCTTTTCGAGCTGTTCCACGTGTGATCTGAGTTTGCGAGCCCCATTGCTGGATTGAAATACAAGACAGAAAGACTGAAAGTGGATCTTCACCGATTTGTTTTCACAAGGCACATTGAGGCAGACAAATGTTCCCTCTACTTCAACTAGAAGACCCCAAACCCGTTCCAGCATGACAATGCCTCTGTGCATAAAGCAACCTCCATGAATATATTGTTTACTTGGGTTGAAATAGGTGGAAGATCTTACGTGGCCTACTGTAAACATCTAACCAAACCCTAATGAACACCTTTGGGATGAATTGGAAGCCTGAGTGCCCCACAGGCATCCTCAACCTACACCAGTACCTGACTTTACTAATGCCCTTGGGGTGGAAAGAGCATGAATCACCCAAGCACCTTCCTAGTGGATCTGCCCAGAAGCATGGAGGTTATTATAACAGCAAATGGGGCTAAATATGAATGGGATGTTTAAAATGTAATGGTCAGGTGTCTAAAATGCTTACATATACTGTATTTATTATAATATTCACAACATTATTTTAATAACTATAATAAAATAGAAGTGTTATTTTTTTATTTGATCAATTAACAAAATGGACCAGATAAGAAATCCAAATAAAATCAATGTTTAGTGTGATCACCCTTTGTCTAAGGATGTAGGCTGCCTCAAATCCTTCTGTCTCTTCATGTAATTCCAGACATACTAAATGATGTTAGGAACAGGACTCTTTGGGGTGAATCTATGCATGACGGATAAGTATCGGCCTGTATTTCTCAGTATTGAGCACACCATTAGTCCTGACCAGCCCCAAACTTGCAAGGAACCTCCACCATGCTTCACTGCTGCCTGTAGACTCTTACAGAAATCTTACAAAGGCCATATATATATATATATATATATATATATATATATATATATATATATATATATATATACACACACACACACACACACACACACACACACAATGATAGTTAATGCATGTGAACATTTTTAAACATACAGTATCTCACGAAAGTATCTGTACAGCTTTTACTTGTTCATTCAGGGTGTACTCAGGGTGTACACAGTAACATTGACTACTCTAAAATATTTCCAAGTTTCATTTTTATAGTATTCTTTCTTAAGAAGATCTACTAAAATGGTTTCTGAAATGTGAGGGGTGTACTCACTTTGTCAATTTATATATTTTATAAATATATATATTATATATAATAATGTGAAATTACACACGGGAAAAGTATTGAACACGCTTACGGAAATTTATTTAATACTTTGTACAAAAGCCTTTGTTGGTAATGACAGCTTCAAGATGCCTCCTGTATGGAGAAACTAATTGCGCGTATTGTTCAGGTGTGATTTCTATTTTTCTGCACAAATATTCTTCAAATCTTAAATGTTTTGTGGCCTCTTCTATGAACTCTGATCTTTAGTTCTTTCTATAAATTTTTAATGGGATTCAAGTCAGGTGATTGGCTGGACCATTCTAGCAGCTTTATTTTCTTTCTCTGAAACCAATTGAGTTTCCTTGGCTGTGTGTTTGGGATCATCTTCTTGCTGAAATGTCCAACCTCGTTTCATCTTCATCCTGGTAGATGGCAGCAGATTTTTATCAAGTATGTCATTCATCCTTCCTTCAATTATATGAAGTATGACAGTATTGAATGCTCAAAAAAACAGCCCCACACCATGATGTTCCCACCTCCAAACTTCACTGTTGGTATACTGTTTTTGAAAGTTATGTGCACTGCCATTCCTCCAAACATGGTGTGTATTATGGCATCTAAAGAGTTACATTTTGGTCTCATCTGACTAGACTTACTGGAACATTCAGATATTTAGAAATCCTTCTGTAACCAATAACATTAGTATGTTTTGCAACAATAAGGTTGCGAGCGCTTTGCTTTTACCCATCATGAGATGTTTTCTCTGTGACACCTTGGTAATGGGACACCTTTATATAGGCCACCACTTGGGACTGAACCAGCTGATATTAATTTGCACTGAATTATATTAGCTCCATGCCTTTTTGCACCCCCCTTTCTTCATGTATTCAATACTTTTCCCTGCATCATTTCACATTACTTCATTTATGGACATCTGTAAATTGATTTCTTTGCATGTGTGTGTTGTTACAAACATCTGGTAAAAATTTAACATCAGTAGCTTCTTAAGAAATATATTAACTGAGCAAAATGGTGACGTATATATTTTCTTTATAAATGCAAGGATAAACATCCTTTACCCATACATGAACATGTATTCTATACGCATTTGGGTCGTATTTATGTGTATTTGGAAAAATGTTACATATATAAAAACAGCCATTTTTTGCAATATTTTGAAATATATGTGGCATATATGAACAAGTATCCGACATATTTCTATATCTGTGAAATCCAAATATGAACGTATAAAATATACGTGCTTTGCATATTTTACCACATATCATATTTCTGTATGGGGACACTCATTATTGTATCACTTTCCAGACCTTCAGCAAGTATTTCGGATGCCACCTGCTCCATTTTTCTGCATCCCAGTTTCACTTAGCCTTTACATGTCAGAGATATGGTTTTGCCACAATTCTTCCACGAAAAAAAGTACATGGGTGTACCTGAGTTTAGACAAAACTTTTACAGTACTGTTATATTATGGCTGACAGTAGCAGAAAACCTGATATGATCGTCTGCTGTTGTAGCCCACGTTTCAGATGTTTTTTTGCTCACCGTGGTTGTAGTTTATGAAATCTATTCAACTAGTCCTTTATGTATAAACATCCATGCTATGATTAAAGAAAGACAAACATTTCCTGTTCTCTGATGTTAATAACTGAAAATCTTTACCTGTATCTCCAAAATTTATTCTCCTGCTGCCACATCTGCAGCAATTAAAAACAAACAGGATCAGGATCAGCAGAAACTCAGCCATTTTTTAATCTTTTCATCACTGATAGAATGCACACTTATAAAATTTAGAAAACTAACTAAAGTGTCTCAGACAAAATTGCGATTTAAAGCTAAAATAACGCACATAGAAAACAGAAAATATATATATCACATTCAGCTAAAACTAGAATAAATAGTTACACACAGATAGATGTCTGACTTGTTCTACCTCCAGGATTGCACAGTGCAAAATAGAGGCTTTCTTATTAAAAGAAACATAAAAACATTTTTCATAAATTCTGATAATGATGACATGCTGAAACAGTCTCGTATTATCTTTTGGGGACTTGTGTGTTACAAGAGCTACACAATGCTAAGACTAACCTGTACCCAAAAGGAAATCTTGCGGACATGCAAATTGTACCCACACTGACAAAACCCTGGTGTATGTGTCTATCGGTCTGCATCACACTACACACACCTGAACACCCTGCAGCAGTTTCTTTTTGTGTTTGGTCCAGTGAGTTGAGTTTAGTAGAAAATTCTGTATATGTAAACCAGGTCCACTAATTACAGTCACATATTAGCAAACATTGTGTGTGTGGGTCCATCTGTGATTTGGTCACTTCAAACGATAATGAACTGTTATGCAGTTGCCTGTGTGTATTTGTGTACACTAAATGTGTATAGTTTACATCCAGGATATGTGAAAGTTGCTGGAGGCTTAAGTGCACGTGTGTGTACTCAGATGTAACTGGTTTTGGTAATTTCAGTCAGCAATGAGCTATTGAATGAAAGCAGAGATGTATAGTGGTTTTGTCGTTAGTCTATATCCAGGTCACTGTCGGAGTCATTGGTGTTGCTGGTGCGAATGGATGAAGGTGTGGCAGTGTGTGGGAGTTTCTCAGGGAGCAGGCCATACTCCTGCAGCAGTGCCTCAACATCAGTGGCGTAGAAGTCGTCACCCAGCTGGTCGGAGACGCGTAGCAGGTTACCCACCAGATCACCCCTGCGGTACAGCAGCAGTGCGGGCAGCGCCGAGCTGCGAAACAGAGCACTGGTGCCCAGGACCGAGCCCTGCGCTGCGCAGAACTTCACCTGCAACAAACATACACCCAGAAATCACAATGAGAACTGCCACAGAGTACCATTTTTTGTTTTGAAAGCTTGTTCCTAAACTAGTTTAGTATCATCAGCTATTTTTGTTCGAGCAGCTTAGCATAAAACACAGCAAATACAAAAAAATACTTATGATCCTTCTTTCTGAATCTGTTGGTAGACTTGTTACCAAAACAACAAGACTTGCACCTGCTCAAAATCATACTAATTCAGCATTAACGAAAGCAAACATTGTTATTTAATCATTTGTGCATGCAGTTTCAGTCAAGAGATGATACAGTACATTCATGAAATCAGAACGTGCAAATGCCACCTTTGGTAAAACACAGGGGTGTCCAATCTTTCCCACGAAGAGACGGTGTGGGTGCAGGTTTTCATTCCAAACAAGCAGGTCCACAACAAATTCTCCCTGTTTAAATCTAATCATTTTTATTTTTAATGACTATCAGATGTGGCACTTGATTGGTTGGAGCAAATTGAGTATTTTTTTGTTGTTGTTGTTCTACTACTTAAGAAACACCAAATGAGAAAAATAGAGCATATCAATTTGCCTACTTATACCATGCATTAAAACCAACAGCTCTTTTTTATGAACGTAAAGTACATACTTTTAAGTGTGTGGCAGTAAAGTATGCAATCTACTCCGTAGCTCAAAAAGTGTTCATGGGTCCATACTCTGAACATAGTAGAACATCTGGTTTCCCTTCAGAATGTTCATTTCAACATACTAATACCAAATTTGGACAGTTTACCTCAGGATATTGCAGAGCGAGACAAATCAGGCTTCCCTCCATGGCCTGGCAGGCGGGCACGTCAGGCTCGAAAATGTGCACCAGCACTAGCGTTCCAGTGCCCTCCTCATCAATGGCGCGCAGGAACTCCTCGCCTGAGGAAATGGAGATGACTCGCTCAAAACGCCGGTTGCCACTCAGCTGCCGCCTCATTTCCTCCATGCGCTGCAGGCGGTACTGCTGGAGGAAGGCTTCATCATCGTCGTCGTCGTCGTCATCTTCCTCCTCATCAACTCGCAGCGTGACCTGAAGGAAAACAAGGAATGAAAGAAAGATTTAGTAATTCACTTAACTACATGCATGTACGTTACAGGTAAGCTATTTTGTGATGTTTTATTTTGGTAACATTTTGTTATTTTGGTTTTGCACAATATGACACAAGTGATCGTGTTTTTTTTCCTTAATAAACCTGGCAGCATACTTCAAACAAAACATTGTCATCAAAAACCTCATACCATTCAGAGGTGCAGGTTTGGTTATGAGGCTCTCTAAATGAACTTATCATTTCACGGTTTCATTTTTAAAACCATAAACTATTTTTAACCCGATATTTCCTCCCCAATTTAAAAAAAAAGTTTTTTCTTCTAAGACATTTATCACATTTCTGTAGCTAAGGCTTGTTTCCAGATTGTAGAACCATAAACCACAACTTTGTTTTTTAATCATTTAAAGTGTACTGGCATCTAGATTTCTGTCTAAGTGAGAAATTAAGCAATTTTCTAACAGTTTTCAAACAGCAACTTCAGACCACTCACACTGTCTGTATTAAGAAACAAATTGCTTTAAATGTACTTTTCGAAGATGGTATCTTACCTTGCCGTTGATCTTGTCCTGCAGTTCCTTCTGCTTCTGCTTGTCCAGCTCTTCATCCAGATGCGATCTGCAAGTCATGCTGAGATTCTTTATCAGCCTCTCCATCTCCTTCTGTTGCTCAGCTCGCTGCTCTGTCTCCAGCTGCTTGTACTTCCTCCAGTCATTGATCACACCCTTTGGACCTGATAGTGAACACACACAAAAGGTCATGAATTGTTATAACAAACTCGTTCTCCTATGTAAATGCAAATAAATCACTCCATAAATATAGCACACAAGATTTTAATAAAATATATAATTAAACTGTGTCCATGGTGGAAAAGTGCAGTCAGTACTCAAATAAATAAAGCTAAGCTAATGAGGCAAGTAATAGAAAAATCTAACTAAACAATCCTTAAAAGCTCATGCTATGCAAAGATAATTATAGCAAGAAACAAACAGAAAAGGCAACAGGAGACCAGAATATACAAGAAAGCCAAGTCACCCTGCAGATGGCTGAACCTGCATATTGTAGTGAGCACTAAATGCTGTATATGCACTATATGAACTAAATTTTGCAGACACCTGACGATTACTGCTTTTTGAACATCCCATTCCACATTTAATCCAGCCTATGCAAACCATATATTCATGGAGCTCACTTTGTGCACAAGGGCATTGCCATGTTGGAGCAGGTTTGGGTTTCCCAGTTCAAGTGAGGGGAAAATTTTATGTTACCACATCCAAACATTTTATACAATTGTGTGCCTCCAAAAGTTTGGGAAACACATATGGCTGGAAAGGTCGGGTGTCCCGATAATTTTTGTCCATATAGTGAACCTATTATGGAGTTTAATTTACAAACTAAGTACAAATAACTTTAATATAATATCATTATTGAGCAAAACACCTGCACTGAGATACTGTGAGAGTTGATCTGATAAGTAAGACAGCTACTACGGCATGGATCAAATGATGTTTAACAGTAAGTTACAGCAGGAGTACTGGACAGAATGGTGCGCAAATTAGCTTTTAAAAATTTCCTTATTTCTGGAACTTTTTATTTCCTTTATTCAGACCACGACCAACTGCAGTTCAGTGAAACTACAACTATAAAAAATGTAAATATGTGGGGGTTTTACTACTGAGCTTAGATTAGACAGAATGAAAAAGGCGATGAGGTAAAACAGGCACCGGTGTTAACAGCAGAGCCGTCAGGACTGTAATCTATCTCGGTCTGCAGCACTTGCTGCTCCCTGATGGTTTTAGACTGTCCTTCGTCTTCCTCGTGATCGCTCTCCTCATCCTCACTGCTGCTGTAGTAGTACTGCAGCTTCTCCCCCAGGATCTTGTCATCCAGAGTTGTCATTGCCAAAGGCTGGGGGCTGGGGGAGGTAAAGTAAAAAAACAAAGCAAGAGAGTGAGAGAAATTTTACTGTGATGAGACAATAATGTTTATAATCTGAATCCAAGTCTGAAGATAAACAGGTATATGTGATTAAGAATTAGTGAATTGTCCAGACTGACAGCTGTGGACACAAAAATGAAAAGCGATTCAAACATATGACCAAAGCATCACAACACACATGATTACGATGATGACTTTACAAGTACAATCATTCAGTTAACATTTTATTGATTCTATAGACCATCACTTCTCAATGTTTAATATCTTTCATTTCAGCTAAACACCACATTTGAAGAAAAAAAAATTGTGTCCCAGTATTTCTTGAGTCACATTTTTTTCCTTCCTGAACATTTCACTGATAGAGCACATGAGGTCTAAACTTTTTTTCCAATTTTTCTTTTAGTAATAATAATAAAACAAATAATTAACTCAATAATCTCATAGGCTGCTAGATATCTCAGAGGCCCCTCTTTGAAAAGTTAGAGAAATAATTCAGCTTGTAACTTTGTTAAACTCTAAACAAATGTGTGTGAACGTGTTATTTAGCGGGTTACACTTTAACCTGGTTCATGATCCGCCTATTTGATTTGGCACATCTTTTACGCTGGATACCGTTCCTAACGCAACCCTTCCATTTATCTGGGACCAGCACTAAGAGTGCACTCGCTTGTGCAACCCTAATGGCTGGGTTGCAGGAGGAGTAGGATGTAATGCTATAATGGTAGGAGTAAGACAGAGTACATGTGTGTGAATGAGAGGGAGGGCAGTAGAGTGGTGCGGTTGCAGGGAAAAGAGATGGTGAAGGTAGAGGAGTTCAGGTATTTGGGGTCAACAGTGCAAAGTAAAGTGTGTTAGAGAAGTGAAGAAAAGAGTGCAGGTAGGGTGGAGTGGGTGGAGAAGAGTGGCAGGAGTGATTTGTAATAGAAGGGTATCTGCATGAGTAAAAGTGAAAGTTTATAGGACTGTGGTGAGACCTGTGATGTTGTATGGTTTAGAGACAGTGGCATTGAGTAAAAGACAGGTGGAGCTGGAGGTAGCAGAGCTGAAGATGCTGAGATTTTTGACTGGGAGTAACGAGGATGGACAGGATTGGAAACAAATTTATTAGAGGGACATGTAGGATGTTTTGGCGACAAGGTGAGGGAGGCATGATTGAGACATTGGTTTGGACATGTGCAGAGGAGGGAAATGGGGTATATCTGTAAGAGAATGCTGAGGATGGAGCCACCAGGAAGGAGAGTTAGACCAAGGAGGAGGTTCATGAATGTGGTGAAGGAAGACATGCAGGTAGTTGGTGTGAAAGAGGCAGATGTAGAGGACAGAGGGTTAAGGAGACGGATGATACGCTGTGGCAACCCTAATGGGAAAACCCAAAAGAAGACGACGACACTTTAACCTCCCACCACTAACCGCAACATTCAATACAAAAATCCTACAATTTCCATTTAGAATCACGTCACTGAATCGGCTATGACCCAATGCACTACAATATGAATTACGGACTAGTAGTGTGTATTTCCAACATTCAGAAAAACACAAAAATCCAAATTTATACTAGTGCAGCACTTCACATCATTGTGTGTATGAGAAACCACCAGCACCTACAATTTTACACAGTGCTCACACACACACATCATGAATTAAAAAAATGCAATGATTATTACGTATTATTAAAAATCTGAACGTTAGAACCAGGACCCCATTACTCATGAAGACTAAAGAGTCCATCACCATCACCCTACACTACACCGTTAGCTCACTGTATATAACTTAAATTATTATATAATACCCCTATTTCTCTACACATACATCTGCACTACCTTTTTATGTTTGGGTATCTATATTTATACACACTTTACTGTACATCCTGCCTAATATTTCACATTTTACGTATAAATATATTTAGTGGACTCGTTTATTCAGCTTTTGCACTTTTTTAAAAATGCCATAGCCTTATAACTTTCTACTTGTTGTACCTTTACAATAGTGTCTGCACATTTTTCACTGCCATAGACATAACTATTTACTTGTACTTTTTAACAGTGTCCACACATCTCTTCACTGCTATAGCCTTTATATTTATTCACTGTACATATGTTTACATATATATTTACATGCATATGCAACATACATACATATACTTATATATTTATCTGCACTTGCCAATTTGCACAATTGCTACTATTTGCACTTCTGGTAGATGCCAAACTGCATTTCGTTGCTGTGTACCTGTACTATGCAATGACAATGAAGTTCTATCTATCTATCTATCTATCTATCTATCTATCTATCTATCTATCTAAGCTCAAGGTAGTCTCTGATAAAGGTGACTTATAAACGTTGATAAATAAAAAGTGTGTGCATGTATTTGAATATAAAAAAAGAGCAGGCCAAGATGGGTGAGGTCTGTGCAACTAAATAGCATTAACCATAGACACACAAATCTTTAGAAATGGATCGAGAGAAAGAGAGGGGGGGTGGGGTCTTCCACGCCCATGTTAAACACTCAGGATGGGTTAGGGCGAAAGAAAAACAAAGACACTATGTTTGGTTGGTTGTTTATACAGACCTAAAGACTACACTGACCAACCCACTCGAGCTTAAATGCATATCAGTATTTACCATCCACACCCGATCTTTGATTTTGTAAAAGATTATATTTTCAATTAAATTCGGAGCCAACATCTTTCACCAGCATGCTGGCCTATTTAAAGTGTCCTAGTGCAGCAGCACTTGAGTGTGTAAATCAGTCCAGGCATCCCATCTGTACACACCTTTCAAACAGATCAGATTCCAACACGCTTGTTGCTTTGTAAGTCACTAACTAGTCAACCGAGTCAACTTCCACTTTTGGCTTTTCATTAATATGACACTAAATATTCCTAGAAAACAGTGGCACGTAAGGGAGGGTGGGAAAGCTTGTCAGTTTTAGGGGAATGTCCACATCCTCTGAATTCTCATGGGAATAATGAAAATACACCACCAACCAACAAATCCAAACCAGACCCATTTAAAAGATTTCAATTGAATCTGATTGTATGTATATAAGGGTGGACACCAAAAAATTAAATAGCCAATTAGTGTTAATGATAACAATAATGTTACTTTTATTTTTTTTCTTCTATATCTAGCAGTGTAGGTAGCTTTTTTTCTTAAAACATTATGAATGTATTCTGGTTTTGATTCTTCTCTCAGGTAGTCACCTCTTCCCTAAGATAATGCACTTGTAAAGATACAAATCTTCAAACCCTAATAAAATAAGTTAATGTATTTACCTCTAATTTTTGTTTCACTTTATTTTATTTATTCTATTTAACGGCCCACCATGACAAAATCCATCTACATGTAACGCATGATAAATGGCAATAAATGATAGTGATTCTGAACCAGCAGCGGCTGTATCTCAAACGGCTCAGACGAAGTGCACTGGAAACCCTGTCAAAGTCGGTTACTTTACACCTGTAGTAAGCAGCCTACATAGGAAGCAGTGTGCGATTTGGAATTCAACCGGACATGTACTAGCTAATAACAGCTAGCGAAATAATAGTTTTTGGGCAAAAAAAGAGAATAATTCTCCCAGTCTGTCATATAATTTTTGTTAAATAACAACTAACAAACATCATAATGTGAATATTTTATGTCAATATCAGCTGCGTATCAAGCCGGAAGCGTCGAGTAAATACGGATTATTCAGCTAGGAGGCTAATCCGCTTCCAAGCCAACCTCGATGGAATAAAGCTAAAATGCTGTTTGTGAGACGGTCTAAATAGAATTATAGACCGACATGATAAAAACAAACAAAAACACTTTAGTCTTACCCAAATTATATCTTTCTGAAAAAAACAACAACACAAGCGTTGAAATTTCCGCGACCTTCTCTGATGGTACAGTATCACCTCCCTGCGTCAGCACAAAACCCACCAATCAAACAGCGATTTAGATGAATGACATCGACGTTAACCAATCAAAACACGAATCATCTGTTAAGCGCATTTTGTATGTTGTAACCTAAAATGTTTATATTGTAGAGTTTATTAGATTTTTATCTGTATAGAAAATATATGTTTAATTGAAGATATGTGAAATAGTTAAAAAATATTACATGTTAATAAAAGTGCTTAAAAACATAAAAGTTGAACACCAAAACATTAAATTCATTTTAATATGAGCACAAATTATATGTAAATAATACAAGCTAAGGTTTCACACTTAGGCTCATTATATTACATGAGAAACTACTCATCTGCAAAGTGTATTTTAGCCTCTTAATGATAGCCCATGTGCAATAAAGCTGGATCTCTTCATCTTCTACTTCTTAGGTGCCGATTTCCACACTCCATCCAGTGCACCATCTCACCATCCTCCAACAGTACAAACATAGGAAAGATGACTGCGCAAAACCAGAATCCATCCTTAGCTTTCCTCAGAGGCTATTCCAGGCCCTGAGGTTATGATGGTCCCCTGTCACAGCAGGAATTTGTATAAAGGAACATGTTGCAAAGTGAACTCTGAATCTTACTCACAAATTTTTTATGTTCTGGATCCTAGAGGCAAAGGCACAGATTTTAAATGTCTCAACTAGTAAATCCAGTGTGGTCTGGAATGGATAGTGCACCTCTCTGGCTTTCCCCAGGTCATCTGGTTTCTTCCAGCTCTCACTTTTCTGGTTGTGTTTAATACACTAGTGTAAAGACTTGCTCACTTTGGGCTTTTGTAATTGCTAAGTTCTCTGCAAAAGATGAAGATGCAGACTGAAGTATGTTAGTAGGATTTTTCATCACTGCTCCCCAGCTTCTTGTTTGCTTTGTCTTTTTGTCTCTCCTTGCTTAAATCTAAATATTTAAAAGTATTGGAACCCAGATGGTGGTAATCTGGAAAATCCTGCTCCTTGAATTAACCTGATGCATATCCATGATGGTTTGACATTTACTGAGCTTATTCAGAAAGTCGGAATGATAGAAGGTTGATGGGAAATTATTAGATGAAGGACAATCTCTTGTCATTTGGAACTCAAAACAAAAAGTGCTTGAACTGTGTCTCTTAAATAAGTTTTTGTTCATCTGACAAGTTTGCAGGATAAATTCATCATCACAAAACAATGGGATGCACAAAGAACAAAGTGTTAAATGATAAAGTGAACTGATCTAATCAATTACAACATTTTCTGATGCAATCACATTTTGGACATTTCCCAATCTTCTATCAGTCTTGAGAATACTGATACAGGCTTACAGTATGCATATTTTATACAACAAGTACATTTGTATCTTTTTAAAATACACTCAAGATTAAGTACAAAATTCAATTATCTCATTTAGATGTGTTTAAAAATTACCAAAAATTAAAGACCTAAGATATTATAACACAGACATCCAACCCACTGGGAATCAACCACATATTGATAGTGGGTTTCTGATGCCCACAAATTATATTCAATATCCTTGGAATCGATTCTTTTTGGAGACAGAGAGACCAGAGAATTAATAGTATCTAATAGTAGACAAGCTCAGTAGGCGACCTGGAGTGTATCCTAAAATGTCTCAGTTTTTGCTAACAAGTTACCAGTTTTCTCTGTGGTTATGTTTTACAGTTGACCTCTTTCTCTCTCTTTCCTTCTCCTTTTTTTAATGCATGTGATGGGATAAATGATAGTTAAAAAAAAAAAAAGACATGTTGGGGTAAGTTTAAGAGTTGTCATTTGGTAATTAGCATAGCTAACAATGTTTAAATGAAGCAACCTCCCTGAAATGTTTTTCACACAGGGTAGGATGTCTGTATAGTGTATTCATGTTAATGACTTAATTTTTGGTTGCATATCCCTTGCTTGCAATAACTGGTTCTGGTTCTCCTTTTGTGAGGCTTTTCCAGGATTGCACTGCAGCTTATTTTAATTGTTTCATCTTTTAGGTTCGTCTTCAGAAGTTAAAAATCATCCTTATAGTTTATGGTCTGCTAAATGACTTATCAAGTCTAAAACCTTCTACTTACTCCTACTTAACCTGATGAATGCTTTCATTGGCAGTGTGTATTGTCTTGCTGTATAATGAAATTCCTTCCAACTAAATTAGATGTATTTTCGTTTAAATTGGCAGATAAAATGTTTCTATCGACTTCTGAGTTCATTCGGCTGCTGGCCAGTATAAGTTACACCATCAGCAAAAATTAGTCATTTCCGAAAGCAGCCATGCAAGCTCATACCATGCACTACTTCCACCATCTTGTGGTATGTTTATTCTTGAAGGCTTTTTAAAACAGAGGATTGTGATACCCTTGCCCTTGCCGCATGAAGGTTGTTAGTATTGTCAGTGACTCTTGTTTTTTTTCCAACATTAGTTTTCTTTGACTCATCAGCTTCAGGCAACATCCACTAACATTTCCGATGTCTGATTCTTATTCTTAGTATGCCAGTTTGTTTTCAAGACAAAAACAAACTACGTGGACTTGCCAGGCCAATACTTTCAGATAGGGCAGTACATCATTTAATACAATGGCAAAGAAATGTATGTTTATATATATATATATATATATATATATATATATATATATATATATATATATATATATATATATAAAACATACATTTCTTTGCCATTGTATTAAATGATGTACTTCCCTATCTGAAAGTATTGCATAAATTGGGTTTGTACCTATTTCAAGCCAAGGCTGTATGTGGCCTGTCTCTTGCAAGTAATAAGCCATTTAAACAGATTAGTCTGATCCCAAGTCTTTTTTTTAAGCTGTAAATACCACACACACAAATCTTTGCTGTAGGCAATAACCAGACAAAAAGCCACAAGTCAAAAGCTGTAAGTTATAAGTCAGTCTGATCTGGTTGTTAGTGGTTGTCAGTCAATCAGTCTAGCAGATGCTCTAATATGCCAGGTAGTTTTGTGATTGAGTCTCACAGCACCAGTGTCTCTAGTTTAACCCTGAGTTTGAGTTGTTGTGCATCGTCTCACTGTGTCCTATCACTTCTCCAAAACATTCACAACAGCCTCAACTTTTTTTTCAGCATGTACAGTATATTACAAGAGGGACATGGGGTATGTCTGTAAGAGAATGGTGAGGATGGAGCCATCAGAAAGGAGAGGTAGACCAAGGAGGAGGTTTATGGATGTGGTGAGGGAAGTCATGCAGGAAGTTGGTTTGAAAGAGGCAGATGTAAAGGACAGGGGGGTATGGAGACGGATGATCCGCAGTGGTAAACCCCTAATGTGAGCAGCTGAAAGAAGAAGAAGAAGAAGACAGAAAATAACAAAATGTTAAAAATTCACCCTTGAAAATATGGTCTACGTTGATGTGACTGTATTACAATTGCTGCAGATTTGTCAGCTGCACATTCATGCAGCAAATCTCCTATTCTCCTACATCCCATAGGTGCTCTGTTGGGTTTAAATCTGGTTACTGGGGAGGCCACTGATGAAGAATGAATTATCATTACCCTTGGGACCAGTTTGAGTGCATGCTGTACTTTCTAACATGGGTTGTCTGGTTTTGTTGTAATCTGGTTAAATTGACCCTCAGCAGCTCAGAGTTCTTAACATTTTTGGTATGCTGATCATTTTAATGTCTAAGCTATCTTATTGTACTGATATTTTGATTAGCAATCCAATGTAGGTAAACCTGGTGGTATCAACAGATCAAACACTGGCCATATTCCAGCAACCGTAAGCAAAAGCAAAAAAAGACCACACATCTCCATTTCGCAGAAATACATTTTTCACTTAAAATTATGAATTGAACATTTGTTCAAATGGACAATGATTAAAATGAACGTTGTGTTTCCTACGAACATTGTCATGAATGCAAATGTTGACTAATGTTTGTAAATTGCAGTAGAAATCAAAATTGATCAAACCAAATCTGTTCTGTCCAATTTTGACAAAACTGTACCCACTGTAATTTCGGTCTTGGCTAACTGAAGTGGAAAAATATGTGGCCTACTACTGTTGCAGCGCCACCACCTCAACGTATTTCACATGCGGTGTGTCAGAGATATTCTTCTGGTCATCACAGTTGTCAAAATGATCATTTGATCTACGGTAGCTTTCCGGTCAGGTCAAATCAGCTGTTGTCCTCTGACATCTTTAATCTCATCAATACATTTCTGCTTATCTGTCACTGGTTGTTTTTTTGTTTTGCACACCAATCTTTGTTAATTTTAGAGACTGTTTTGACAACCACATTACAGACAGGGTCCCTGAGATCTTATGCCCTGTTGCTTTTGTTTTAAAACGTTCCTTCTAAGATCTAGCACCTGTCTAATGCAAATGCACATTATAATCGCAGCCAATAGTCAGGCTATAATAAAATGTTTAAATAAATGGAAAAAAAAATTTGACGAAGGCGATGCATGACTGGTACTATAAGGGAAAAAACTGAACAAAGACATAAAAAAGTTTACAGGAATACACCATACAACAAGGTTTGTAGGAAACAAACACAACTAGCTTTTTTTTTTTATCTCTTTAGGTGTATAGGGCTACAAGGAATCTAGCTGCCAAAACCAAAGGACACATTACAAAAATCCTAAACAAGCACAGAATGTGCTACCAATCAAATCAGTAAACTGTTTCATTAACAACAAGTACATTGGCATTACGTTAATTGAAATGGGACCCTGAGGGCATGAGGAGGTGCAACAAAGAATAGAAAAATGTGTGTACCGGCACACAGAAGTGAATGGAGTGTGAAAACCTGAAATGTATAGGATAGAATGTAAATATAAAGGTAGGATAGCTGTTTTTGGAGGCAGCCAGGTGTATACTGGGCTCGTACAGATGTATACTGTGGTAGGAACAGTGTATACTGAAGTAAAAAAGGAAGAAAAGTGTATTACAAGGTGTGAGAGGCGTAGAGGCAAATAAGAAAAGGGTATACTGAGGTACATAAAGCGTATAATGAGATAAGAAGGGGTGGATATGGATGGATACTAGAGACTGTGCAACTATAATTGTAGCTGATTACAAGAAAACGTTTGCATGTCATCTGATCTGATCATTGACCTTGGTCTCCATTTGAGCTGCGAACGCATAAATAGTCTCATACAGCTTTTTTTTAAATGATTAATAAAAAATTGAAGTATCCTTTCCCTTTTATAAAGGTTCAGTTTCATCTACTGAGTGTATTTCAGCATGGTGGATTGGCAGTCATAACTTGGCCTGAGGTGAGAATGTGTGTGCTTGGTGCCCTGTAACAGAGGGTCTCCAGACCCCAACTGGGATAAATCTGTTAGTGAAAATGAGAAGTGTGAAACAGGAGGAGAGACTCTGAAAACTGGGCTCAGAAGCTCGAAGAGCGAGAGAGAGAGAGATAGAGAGAGATAGAGTGAGAGACAGGGAGGGAGGGATAGAGAAAGGGAGGGAGGGATAGAAAGAGACATACAGAGCAGCTCATTGGCAGAGAGCTCACCTGACTGCGGACACGGATTTTTTTTCATAAACGATCTGCGCAGCAACGTGAGCTCGGCTCTTTAACGGTGCGCGTGTAATGAATCCGACCGCGCGCGCTTTGCGTTGAAGAACTAAGGGGAGGAAAAAGACGTGCGACAGGAGCTTTCAAGCGGCTCTGCAGTCGCCATGAGCCGCCGTGGGATCGGCGCGATCGGCGTCTACGAAGCCGCGGCCGCCGTGCTGGCGATCGCCATCGCTTCGCTGTCCGTGTGGGGCGCGTTTCTCATTTACCGAGCCGTTAAAGGTCAACGAAGGAAAAGGGGCAGCGAAGACCTCACGAGTGGAACGGGAAAGGAAGCCACAGCGCGAGGAAGAGGAGGCGGTGGAGAGGACGCAGATGACTGGAGCAAGTCAACAGGTAAAAATGGACGACTGTTTGAATAGTTAGTTGAGAGAGAAACCGGGGCAGTTTTGGGATTTGAAGTGCGTGTTTGCGCTCACGTGCTGAGTGTCTCATCGTGAATGGCGGAATAAAACCGCAAGCGCCGGTGATCATTGGGAAAATGACACCATTCCATGTAAGAGCATCAGTTGTTTTTTTTTAATACTGTTAATAGCCTATATTTAAGTGTACCTGTTGCTCTAACATGCTCTACGTAGTAATATTTAGTTAGTTTCTCACTAATTGATTTTAATTAGCGTATTAAAGACATGAATACAACCCGTTTCCTGTTTAGTCATATCCGGTTTGACTATAAAGTTGTCATTTCCAAACCTCAGAGCTAGGCCGGAAGTAGAGAATCAAGATGAAAGGCGTTAAATGAAAGATTTAGTCGGATGACGTAATATTCACGTCACCACTTGGTTTAAAGAGCTCCCTGGCCTTCGATTGAACGTGAGGGACAGTCACGTGACCATCTGTCATAATGACCTTAATTCACAAACCCCCTTTATGAATGTTCATGGCATATTGATTTAAGGTGACTTTAAGAGATTATTAGGAATATTTTATACTGCGTTCATATGTACTCTACAATGGAAAATATTCTAGAAAAGACATCTTTTTTGGACATTGTAAAAATGATTTTGATGCCTTTCCCGGGAACACTGTGTCTGAGGTGAGGCGAGAATAAACTCAAGATGTGATGCTGGGGACACAGAGGCATATATTTAGGGTAACCAGCAAGAAATCCATGCAGATCCGAGTCAGAATTAGAGCAAAGATTTTGGATATGTACAGCATGATTTAAATAAATATTACATTTACATTTACATTTGTGGCATTTAGCAGACGCCCTTATCCAGAGCGACGTACAAATCGAAAGTGTCCGAATCTATGGAAAATCTATGGAAAAATCACCAGAAACAAACGTGAAGCTTGAATGGAATGTTGTTTAATATTTGGAAATCATGTATTAGTGTAAGATGTGTATAATTTCTATTCTGAGATGTAACGAAGATGTTTTTGCCATCTCTGGTTTTGTCATATCTGTGGAGGAGGAAGTGGGTAAAGAGTTAAAAGCCTTTGGGAACATTTTCTTTAAACTTATAGTGGTGCCAAAAAGGTTTTTAAAAAGTTCTTAAAATAAATGTACTGCAAAAAAAAAAAAAAAAAAAAGTTGAAATAAAGAAAATCACAAGCCTTTGCTTTTTTTCTCCAAAGGAAGTGATGACGGAGATTCTGAGGACTGGGATGTAGATTCACGGAAAACTATAACCTTGGCTACTACAACAGAACTCATTACTACAGACCTTCTTGAGGAAATCACCCCTGAGAATGTGAAAGAACTTACTGCGGATCCCTGTTCGGCTGTTGGAGACACTACTGGAAGTGACAAGGATCTTATCAAATGCACGATTGATGTTCGTCATAGCATTAATAGTATTCATGTGCAGCCAGGTTTGTTTGATAATAAGGATAACATTAACAGACCCTCTGAAGAAGAACCTGAGAATGGTGTGAAGGAAAATACCCCTGATGATGAGTCTGAGATGCATTTAGACGTGGATGAGCCTTCTGAAACGGAGAGCGCCCAAGAGATTTTGGAAGCTAAAAATGTCCCTGTTCAAAAGTGCCAGTCTGTGGAAGATCTGTTAGACAACACCCTCTTATCTCAAGACATTGTGAACAAGCCTCATGAGGAAGATATACTCGTAACTAATTCAGTTTTGCATATTTCCTCTGATGCAACAAGTTCAGTTGTTAAAAAGACATCGATGGAAGATACTGAGGTGACAACCAAGGCTTTAGAGAAGCATATTCCTCAGATGAATGACCTTGACTCCCACTGCTATGAGGATCAGTCTGATCTCTTGTGTAATCTGGCCTCTGAGAAAATCGCATCTAAGATAGATGTAAAAAACCATCAGGACTTCAATGGCAGCCACACCATCTTGAATACAAAAGTGGTCGACACTGACGATATTCTGGCTACCAAGCAGCACCCGAGTAGCACATTTGACCATATTCTCACCAATCCACCGCAGAACTACCTGGGCTTCACTGTACCTGGTTTGCAAGTCGATTCATTAGTGCCTCTGAAGCTTGGAGAAGAAAGCAAGGATAGAACAGAGGTCAAACCAGCAGATGTGAGCCAGAAGAAAAATGAGATCAGCATCATGGAGGCCATTATGGACAGCAATGAATGGCTTAGCACTGGACCACCAGACACGAGAGACCTGTCTTTGCTAAGTCAGACTCCGAGTAAGACCTTCAACATTTCCTCATCTCCAGTTCCAGCTACCACCAGTTTTAGGCTTCCTGCTGAGATGATTTCACGCCAAGCCAAGACCGATGTCCCGGTGGACACCAGTGCTAATGTCACTAAGGATGAAGTGGATCTTTTGAATAAGAAAGTAGGAACAGTGTTGCCAATGCCGCAGCTTGTACAGGTCAACTTCAGAGTTCACTACATCACCCACTCCACCAAACAGATTCTGGCTGTAACAGGGAACCAGCAGGAACTTGGGTCCTGGGAAAGCTTTGTTCCTCTGAGGAGCATTGAAAATGGGTTTTGGTCCTGCACCATCAGTCTTCCTTTGGACAGCCAGGTTGAGTGGAAGTTTATCCTGGTAGAAGAGGGGAAGATCCGTCGTTGGGAGGAGTGTGAAAACCGTTATTTTGTCGTGTCTGGGCAAGAGGAGCAGATTCATCTCCATAAGAACTGGGGGTACGCCTAAAAACGAAAGCACATCAATCAGTGACATTCTATCTAGCAATAATATTCATCACGGGTGCATTATTTCAAACGGATGTTAGCATAAATATGATGCATGAGGCTGTGATACTGTTAATGTAGCAATAATGATACCAGTATGCACATTTTTCTTTTCACCTTCAATCAATGGTTTCGCTTGTATTTGGAAATGCTTGTGTCGACAGCGTTTGTCCTGTGGCTCTTTAACCAGCAATAATAATATCTAGGTGTCCTACACTACTCAGAGAAATGGTTTATTTTCCAGTCGCTTGTCTGTTCTAGTGGTTATGCAATATAATATTTGCCAAAAAATGTATTATATGCAGGGATGGTAAAAACAATTGTGTAATTGTACTTTCCTTACTATATGTAAATATTAATTTGCAGTGTTAATACTTTACTTGAGTGGTATTGAAAGGTGATTGCATGTTTATTTCAGATTTTCTAAGTACTTGTTGCCAAATATCAAAGGTTTCTTTGGTCATCTAGGCTTCCACTGTATGCTGCATAAAAATCAAATGATGAATTAATGAATCATGCCAAATGGAATTGATTTGATCCAATAGTGTATCTCTAGATGTGGATTAGCCTCCCAGACTGTAAGTAAAGACTCTTTAAAATGCAGTGAAAGGGAAGTTTTGCTAACTTTCTAAAACTACCTTGTTATATTTGGCTGAGTTAGCGTTTTCTTTGCTAGTGCCAGGTTCGGCTAGCATTGATTACAGTAGCTACCATATTTGGCCAAGTCAAATTCTAGTTGAGTAAATATTGGTTATCAGTGTAATATTTTACTAGCAAACTGTGTAGTGTTAGTCAAACATATTGTGCACGACATGCTCACAGGAGGGAATGCAAATAGTTGAGACTCAAGTACATTTCAAAGTAGCAGCTTTCTGGCCGAATGCTTCCAGAGATTTTGTCACATCTATAAAGTTCACTTGTGTATAATTTACCAGTACTTTTTTTTTTCCACCCCTGGTTATATAAATAAGAACTTTTTATGTAAGCTGATCACAGATGCATATATGTAACAAAGCAGCAACAATAGTTAAAATATGCTTGGTTTTCGAGCTTTTTAAGTTTTGCCCTCATGTCAGCGAATCGCATGTCAGCATTCGAGATTGCGGATCAGCAGTAATCAAAGTCAAATCTTCGAGTAATGAGGTAAAGCAGCAAAAAATACGACAGCAAATAAAAATAAACCCACAATGGTACATTTAAAGAACAGGAATGGATAATTACGAGTAACCTAACCGGAAAGGAAGTCTCTTATCAGCGTGGAAGCTTTTTGGTGAAAAGCTTCTGTATGAATTTAAGGAGATACCAGTGCGATTGAAAATGTTCGTCTAAAAGGGTAATTCAACGGCTTTAAAAAACTAATAAATAACTAATACTTTTATTCATTAAAGTTTATTACCAAAACTATGCCTTATAAAACTCACAATGTGCTGCAGTTAGTGTCAGTCATAGTGTTTTATATTGTAAATATGTGTGTTTATGTAAGCATCCAATATACTTTATAAATAAAATAAAACTGTACCTGGATATAGTTTTTTCATGTTTGGGTTCAGTCGTTGAACTGACATTTATAAATCGAATATATTCTCGTGAACCTGACTTTCAAATTACAGAATGTAACTGGTTTCATACCACAGGTATTTACTTTTTTAAAATATTTTTTCAGGTACATTTAAATTTGCAATATATTTCACTTTCATACATTTAAGGAAAATAAGCCATCCATCAATGCATATATTGCGTTCAATGAGAACCTGACATGAAACCACAAGTGTAACCCAACAGTTCTCATAGGAATGTGTGCAGTGCATAGAAAACTCCTATGCACAAGAGCATGGAGCATTGAACTTCATTAATGATTCAATATAGACTTCATGGTTCTTTACCTTTGATAGTTAAATACATTAAAAAGCAAGTACTTTGTCCACTACTGCATTCAATTTATTATGTTCCTATAAGCATCGGCTCACTGATGCTCATGTAGACTCGAACTTAAAATGACTGAAAATTACACTTATGCCACCACCTACTAGCTAGTGAAAACGTCAAGTAAGTCTGTAATATCTATTTAATGGTTGACAAAATAGTCAACCCATTCGCCATACAGGCAAGCAGCATGTCGGGGAGTTTTTTTCTAGCTGCAGTCACCACCAGCTTGCTCATCAGGGACAAACTTACACTTATAAAGAACATCTTATTCATTTTTATCACCACATTATCTGTGGTGATAAAAGCTGCTATGTTCATTGTTGAAAGCGCTATACAAATAAAAATAATTGAATGTCTTGAGTGGTTTTAGACCTTTAATTACCTTAATATTCAATAGCAGCAGTAATGTTTTCCCATGTGTGTGCGGTGCTTACAAATCGCGTGTAAAATTACTCAATCATTAGCCATTATATAAGGGAGACTTTGGGTCAGTGGACAGAAAACAGGTTCACCATGGTGTACGTGCGCTTCCTGATGTTTCGGATATTATCCATGTAATAATCCCCTTCATAATTCTTCCCATGATAAAATTTCCATCTCCCAGTCTTTGCAATATACACTAGCCATAATATGAAAAAACACTGGTTATCTTGTTTCAATGGCACCTGTTAAAGTGTTGGATATATTATGTAGCAACTGAACAGTTTTTTTTTTAAGGTGATGCGTTAGATAAAGAAATAATCTGTAAGTTAATGGCTAAAGTGCCAAACTGATGTTTAAATGATTAAGCATCTATAAAAATACAGGCCTTGTAGGGTGTCTCTGGTATGACTTCTGCTAAACTCGGTGTCAGATACCGTACATTTAGAGCTCCTGAAGTCCATGCGTTAAAGGGTCAGAGCTGTTTTGGTAGCACAAAGTTGACCTGCACAATATTAGGCTGTTGGATTTAATGTTATAGCTGATCTAGCATAGAATAGGAATGGTTCTGTACATCATAAACACACTGCCTTCTTTTTATTTAAACTGTAATAGATTTTATCCAAACTTTTTGCTGGAAAAACAGTTCTTGGTAGAATTGAATATTTTTAACATGCTGAATTTGATTTTGGGACTACTGGGGTTGCAATTTATTATCAATCATCCTGTCCATTTCTCTCATACCAAATGTTCATCTAGCAAAATATGGAGCAGCGCGAGCCGTCCCCCAATTGACCTTTATTAGCTCATATTACAGTTCCTTTTTGCTGAAAAGCTGCAATAATAGCTCTATTGGAGATAAATGGGGCAGTGAGTACAGCTAGAAAGGTAGCATAGTCAACAGAGCTTCGGCTTATATCTGTCAAATAGCTATCTTGTGAACAAATCATTTAAAAGATAGAATTTTTATTGTATATAGTTGTGAATGAACATGTATATTTATTAAGATAAAATTTGCTGGTCCCTAACTGTCTCTATGGTCAAGTCCGCTTCTCATATTGATTTGTTTTTCCTTCAGATTCAGAAGTCATAACAAGCTCCAAATTCAATTCCTGATGCAAATTGAAACATTAATCATGCCCTGTTTACTAACCACAACCCATTAGCACAGCGATTCAGGCCATCACTTTCTGGCTTTCATTCAAAAGTTTTGGGAGACTTTCATGCTTTACTTGTTCAAACTTCACTGCATCTCACACTGGCAGGAAATAATTCCAGCATTCATTAAAGTTCGTTTCAACCTGATTACCCTAAGAATTTTTATAGTGCGTTTACTTGATTGCATTAGCTACTTGGCAGACTTGCTGCAATAACTATATAACACTTGTGCGTTTTTCTTCAACATTTAATTTACATGTTAATAAACCTTGTTTGATTGATCTGAAATCTAAACGAAGATCCTGGATGTTCATAGACCGGATCAGGTGTTTTAAATAGGGTATAGGGCAAGTTTAATTTTTGGCACTGCATTTCATGTTTACTTTGGATTTGATGACTCTTTTCCTGTGTTTATATTGGTAAAAGATTGTGAGTATGTTTGGAGATGTTGGTAGGGAGATGTTGGAAGGGAAGGAAGCACAAGTGGCCAGTTTCTATAAATGATTAATTTCACCTACAGCAAGCAGGGGGATTTTAAGGAAAGTGGAACAGAGCGGTGCTGTAAGTAAAAATGCATTGCAATGACCTTTTTTTCCAGTAAAAAAAAATGCTTGCAAAAATAATTTCTTTTTGTGATGAGAACCCAAAACTGAGAATGAAATCTGTAGACCGAATAAGCTAAACTGAAGACCATTTTTATCAAGATAACAACTGATAAATCAGTATCTATAGGGTGATGAAAAAGACCTCATGATTAGACTAAAATTTGGTTTGGGATATGAAATCAGTATCTAAATTTAGGAATTAAATAATAATATTACAAATCAGGTGTTATAACAGACTAAATAAAATGTCTGCTTCTCCTTCTTCTTTTAGCTGCTGTAAAAGTCAGGGTTCAAGATTCTAGATTTTCCAACCCCTCTTGTTGGATTAGACCCAAGAAGAAACCAAATAAGTCTTGTCCCTATTGAACTCAGACCACGTCCAGGATGTCTATTACCACAAAATCTGTCCAAAGGCTTTTTTGTTTACGATGTCCAAACCTATAATAATGCTTAAATCAATGAAAGCAAATATCTGCAGATAACATGGCCAAGAACAAAACACTTTAATTATGTTAATTGTTTTTGCTTTCACCAGATTGTCTTTAGGTCTTTACCTAAAGACTTTAAGGCATAAACATTTAGATATAATGAAGTACAGAGAGCACTGATGGCATAACTCAACATTTGTTAGATCATAGAAAAGAACCAATAACCAAATACATGAATTTTCATTTAATTTATAAACCTGTGTTGTGGCTTAATGGCATGTGTTTTGCTATCATTCTAATACTCAAGCTTTTACATAAATCATTAGCAAATAGTCGAGCAACAGCCACTATTCTCCTAGAATAAAGCTAAAAAAATGGGTGCGCTCAGTATTCAGGTCAAGTGAGTTCAATTTAGATAAAACGTTCGAAAGGTCAGCAGCAGCAGATTTCATTCTTAGTATGACCCCAGTTCTGCATACATGAATTGACTGAATATGACTGAATGAATGTGATATAGCTTTGAGAACTTCCCCTTATTTTAGAATGACACATACAAACATACATACATACATAGATACATTTTATATGTATATATATATATATATATATATATATATATATACATTACTGTTCAACCTTGACTTTTAATTTTTTTCAATTATATTTGCACACAGATGATTAATTCTCTTAATTCGACAGTCACATTCACACACAAAACTACACACAGTTATTGACTATACAGAAGTATATCTGTGAGCTTTTGTGACTGTTAATAAATCTCTCTCTCTCATTCCATTTCTTGTTGCATAAAACGATACGTCCAAAAAAGGAGAGAGAAAGCCAGTGCATGCAAATATTCACTCTCCACACTGCAGGAAGCACTCACATCACATAAAAGCTTTTGTGTGTTATTATGAGTCACAGTGTGTTAAGATTAACCATGTATTTCTAAGTTGACCTGAAAGGGAGGGGGGTGAACGTTACCAATATTGTGAACGTGACCTTTGCAGCATACTGGTGCTTTTTTTTTTGTAAACGCAACATTGAAACAAATGTCAAGTCTTTATCCAGAGCACTTTCTTCAATTAGACAGATACCAACCAAAATGTCTCACAAAAGCAATGTTTAAATAACTCACTGTTAGGGGCAGATGGTTAACATGAGCACAGTGCAACTTGCACTTGTGGGCCCATGGGCAAACTGATTTGCAGCACAAGTTCAACAGAGGGCACATCTTTAAATACTAAACAGCATACTATAATTTCATAAAGAAGTATATTAAATTACATGTCAGGTACATTTATCTCCTCTCTCTCGCTCTCGCTCTTACTCTGTGTCAAGCTATACATGGTACGTTTTTGATACCACTTACTGTATCCTGAACCCTGCTTTCCAAATCTACCTGATTTATTCAGAAGCCCCACTTCTAGGTGGAGTTCTCATTCACCGCTGCTGCAGATGGCCTCCAAATGGATAGCCAAAAAGATACATGAGATTACTGTAGATGGTACCACTGGAGCGAACAGCGAACAGTTGATAACTTCAACAAAATAGACTTTATAACTAAAGTATAATATATTTTCTGTATAAAAAATGTCACTTTTTGACCATATAGTACTCAGTTATAGAAAGGTATTATGTATAAATAAAGTTTCCTTGTTTTTTTCTCTCGAAATCTCTTGAACATTATAACTTATAGGGATGGATTTAATAACTTAAAATATATATGCTGAATCTTTACAAAAAAAAGGAAATAATTTACAAAGAAAACAAACCAGGTTACAAAATGCTCATTTCAACAACAGCATCTGCTTGTTGATGCAGATAATTATCTATATATTATGCTAGAAATGCCATTAAAAAGTCAAGCAAGGAGTAAAACATGGCAGAATGGTGATACAGCAGATGCAAAAAAAAAAAAAAAAAAAGGTTGTTTATATACACCATAATTTGATTATTTTCCAATAACATCATATAATTTACATTATACAATAAAACTTGAATTACCTGCCAATTTCCACCCTCCAGCTCATATTATTATGACATTCACCAAAGCAAACCATGGAGAGTGAAAGCTACTCTGTGCTTCCTCCTTGCCAAGTAAAGCCAGTCAATCGCAGTTTAACAGCATAACAGACTCAGAGGAAAATGCTGTCTGCTTTCTTTTACTTTCCTGAGCTCACAAACACCCATAATTAGTGATTAGTGTCACTGTGATTGAGAGGAGAATGAGAGTATCCCATTAACCCCTCCCACCCAAAGAGCATTACCAGTGTAGGTGTCTATACTTCCAGTCACTGATTACTGTAAGATCAACAAGATTCAGCAATTCTGTTGCACCACTGCATACATTTATCTGTTTGTGAGTACATTTATTGATACATTCCATAAACAATTTCCCGATTAGTGTTAAATCAGCTATAAACAGTCTTTATCTCACCACCCTCTTGTTAAAAAAGAAATAAAAATAGAATTATGTGCTTATGTTACTGAAAGAAACCATATAGACACTTTATACTGAAGACTTTCTTACAGATTTAAATCTAACCCTTATAAAGCATTGTTTTATATAAATCAATTTATGTAAAGGATTTGACATACACAATATGGACAAAAGTATTTGGACACCTGCCCTTTCCAGCCATGTGTGGTTCTTCCCCAAAATGTTTGTGCACAGAAGAAATGTCATGTTTAGAGCAGGTTTTTGGCTTTTAGTTCCACAGTAAAGGGAAAGTCTAATGCTACAGTACACTTTGTGGCAACAGTTTGGAAATTAATCGCATGTGTTTGGTTGGGTGGGTGTCCACACCTTTAACCTTTAACCATAAAATTTTATTAACATCAAAATGTGGTTGATCGACAGCTGAAATTAATTTGCAGCACAAGCAAATGTCTTACAAAAAAAAAAAAAGACTTTAAAGGTGCAATCTGTCACCTATAAGCTGTTGTGGGTGGGAAGTATAATAAATAGTATTAATAATAATCAGTAAGATAGAATTAAATATCCTTTCTGCATTAAACAAATGAAAGAGGCCTGGGCAATGGAATATTTAGTGGTAAGTGAGATTAAGCATGTTTGCAATGGACTTTATGTATGAAATCTTGCTATTTTAAAGGACATTTTATTATAGTAATAGTGTGCATTAGGGATGTGCATCTCCATAACTGAGGCCGACGCGATTCGCCTCTCGATATATAGCCAATGATGCGATACATTAAAAACACATATGAAGCAGCTACTGAGGCGATGCAATACGATTTCAATTTGCAATTTAATTTGGTACTGATAATTCTCTTTTATTTCTTTGTTTTAGACAGAAAGCAAAAACCAGAAGTTCTTTTCCTGTTTTTACAGGAGGATGCAGCTCTACCTCTGCCATGTTAATCTATATTTTGTGTGACTCTCAGGACACACCTTGGTCTCTGTAGTGTTGTAATACATCATATTCACATAGCAGCAGTGCTGAGAGATCACGCTTGAGAAACAGATTAGCAAAGAAATAAATCTACATATAAAATATTGGCCACAAATTATTTAGTCACTTTTTAAATAATAAAAGTATAGTTCATCTACTAATAAATATACAAATCAATGAATCTTACCATCCCTAATGTATATATGTAGTATGACTAAGTCTCAGATAGTCAGATAGATAGACACTTTTAATCAGGTGCACCCACCATCTAGGTTAAAAAAAAAAAAAAAATACAACTTGGTGTAATTGCCAATTCCCAAAGGCCACCACAGACCAGAATAGAAGTGATATGTCATGGAATTATGTGGTATTACTATATCAGTGTATCATTTGATGTGCTGTAGTCTGTAAAGCCACACTTTCAAAGTGCAATCAACATGGTAGATGAGACATAAAGCGACAGTGGGTTTACACAGTGTAATATGTGGTCAGTGGAGCTTCTTTAGTGGTCTTCTTCTTCTGAAGGAAGAGAAAACATATAAGAAGCTGACATGTTGTGCATTGCAACAGACGCACCATCAGAGCATTCAGTAATAGTATACCTCCAAAGTGACATTAATGGTAATATGCTCCAGAGAAAAAGCTCACAGAGATGCCACGTGTATCTAAAGATGTGGCCTTTGAGTACACGTTGAATGTTATTGTGCTCCAATGGCAAACCTGTGTGTGCAATGTTGGTTTAGGGAAAAACATTCAGGCTTACATAACCTTAAAGCGAAAACGGCTCACAGAAAAGGTCAAAAGTCACAAGAGTGCACAGAAGGTCTAACAATCTGCTGATTTGTTCTGTACTAAAACAACAGATTGAAAGTTTTTTTTTAATGCTCATGACAGTCTGAAGCACATGTAGTACAGAGGGCTTGGATTTGGCAACATGTAATTCTTGTTAGTGATGATAAGCTGGGCATGCATACTTCCTCGTGTGTGTGTCGTGGTTAACTGTGTTTAATTAAACATTGCAATAAGTCACTGTATACTTTAGAGGAATGAAGGAATGAACAAACACAGACTGATTTGGTAAAGCATGTACTTTAGGCCTTTGTGTGTGTGTGTGTGTGTGTGTGTGTGTGTGTGTGTGTGTGTGTGCGCGTGTGTGTGCGTGTGTGTGTGTTCTGATTATCAGTTTATATTCTCATGAACATTGCACTTCAGAAAAGTAATAAAGTAGTAAATAGGCAAAAAAAGATATGAAAAATTATAGGGCTTGGATAGAACTTTACAACAAAAATGCCACATACAGTGCCCTCCACAATTATTGGCACCCCTGTTTAAGATGTGGTCGTGGACTTCTAAAAATTCTCCTTTTTTAAAAAACAACATAGAACCCAAATGCAAAAAAAAGAGAAAAATCCAACCCTGCATTTAAGTACATAACTTTGGTGGTAAAAAAAATCATACATTTAGAAAAAAAAAAAAAACTTGAAATCATGTGTCCCACAATTATTGGCACCCCTAACAATTCCTCTGAAAAATTTAATTGTTTTTTTTTATTTTTATATATATTTTTCTGTAGTTGCTAAGGTTGGTCAGGGTATCTAGGGACTTTTAATTAGTAATTCATGATTTCCTGTTTCCCTGGGGTATAAATATGACGTGACACAGAGGCCTAATTCTCTTACCCATTTGTCAACATGGCAAAGACAAGAGAACACACCATTCAAGTAAGGCAGATGTGTGTCGACCTTCATAAGTCAGGCAATGGCTACAAGAAAATAGCCACTCGCCTTAACTTGCCGGTATCTACAGTCAGAGGAATCATTAAGAAGTTTAAAACAACTGGAACAGTGACAAACAAGGCTGAAAGAGGTCCCAAGTTTATCTTGCCACAACGCACAGTGAGGAGGATGGTAAGAGAAGTAAAAAAATTTCCCAAGCTCACCGTCACAGAATTGCATCAAAGAGTGGCATCTTGGGGTCACAGAGTCTCCAAAACAACCATCAGACGCTCTCTACATGCCAACAAGCTGTTTGGGAGGCATGCAAGGAAAAAGCCTTTTCTCACTAACACTCACAAACGTAAACGCCTGGAGTTTGCTAAGCGGTACTGGGACTTCAACTGGGATCGTGTGCTTTGGTCAGATGAGACTAAGATTGAGCTTTTTGGCAACAAACACTCTAAGTGGGTCTGGCGTAAAACAAAAGATGAGTATGCCGAAAAGCACCTCATGCCCACCGTGAAGTATGGTGGAGGATCTGTGATGCTGTGGGCCTGTTTCTCTTCCAAAGGCCCTGGGAACCTTGTTAGGGTGCATGGCATTATGAACGCTTTGAAGTACCAGGATATTTTAAATAAAAACCTGATGGCCTCTGCCAGAAAGCTGAAGATGGGTCGTCATTGGGTCTTTCAGCAGGATAATGATCCAAAACATGTGGCAAAATCTACACAAAAGTGGTTCAGCAGTCACAAACTCAAGGTCCTCCCATGGCCATCTCAGTCCCCAGACCTCAACCCAATCGAAAACCTGTGGGGCGAGCTAAAGAGAAGAGTGCATAAGAGAGGACCCAGGACACTGGATGATCTAGAAAGATTGTGCAAAGAAGAATGGTCAAAATCCTCTCTCTGTGTTCTCCAATCTTGTGAAATGTTATAGGAGGAGATTAAGTGCTGTCTTGTTGGCAAAAGGAGGTTGTACAAAGTATTAACATCAGAGGTGCCAATAATTGTGGCACACATGATTTCAAGTTTTTTTTTTTTCTAAATGTGTGATTTTTTTACCACCAAAGTAATGTACTTAAATAAAAGGTTGGATTTTTCTCTTTTTTTGCATTTGGGTTCTATGTTGTTTAAAAAAAAAGGAGAATTTTTTGAAGTCCACGACCACATCTTTAACAGGGGTGCCAATAATTGTGGAGGGCACTGTATGCGTAGTCTGTGTGTGAATATCTTGAGACAAAGTAGGGAAAAAGACAGATATTCAAGAGTATCACGCCCCCTAATGGCTGCATAGAAAAGCACACTTAAAAAAATCAACAAACGTTTGTCTTTCTATCAGAGGTGGCAAAAGTACACACATCCTTCACTTAAGTAGAAGTACAGATACTTATGTTTGAAAATACTCTGGAAGAAAGTACACTGACTATACTTTTTTACTCAAGTTAAAGTAAAGCAGTTTGGACTCTGACATGTTCTTAAGTAAAAAGTAGCCTTTACTACTACCTGTTTTAGTGTCACGCTGGTAACTGGACGTCACTTTATAGTAATATTAGGGCTGTCAATCTTTTAAAAATTATTTAATCGTGATTAAAGGCATGCTTGTTATGAGTTAACTCAATATTAAACAAAACTTAATCGTACATTTTTATCTGTTCTAAATGTACCTTAAATTAATAATTTTCAAGTTTTTAATACTCTACTATAGGCATGGACAAACATGGATGCTTTATGCAAAATGTTTAGCTTTTTTATTATTAGTGAAACCATTCCCAATATAGAGCACGAAGACAAAATATTGACATTTCACCAAATAGATTAAAACTAAAGTAACGAGCCTGTTTTGAAAATACAAGAAGTAGAAAGTACAGATATTTGTGTAAAAATATAACCAGTAAAAGTAAAAAGTTGTCTAAAAAATACATAGTGAAGTAAAGTACTGATACCAGAAATATTTACTCCGCTACTTTACAGTAACGAAGTATTTGTTGCTTCCCACCTCTGCTTTCTATCTAGTAGTTTCTCCACAACATATGATGTATTACACCGTGCTATTAAATTATATATATTTAATTTCTTTTTTTTTTTTTTTACAAAAAACAAGCAGAACTGGAGAAGCTATGTGTGTATATCCTAGTATATCCTGAATACTTCTATAGGAATTAAGAGACTTAGAATTGTTTTTGATTAATTGACCATCAGCAAGTGTGACCACCTCAGTAAACGCTTATGTTGCAGCGGTTAGCAGGGCCTGAGCATGTGGGTGTATGTTAACACAATGCAAAAGAGGAAACACATTAGCAATGATCTTAGAAAGGCAATTGTTGCAACAAGAGGTCTACTTTTTTTTTCACACAACTCTGTATATGTGGGTGTACACATACATACATACATACATACAGTACATACATTCATACATGCATATTTCGCTTACCAGCATATGGAGAAAACTGGAGAACCCAGAGGAAACCCACAAAAATGTAAAAACTGAGAAACATTGCACAGATTGTAAATTGAGCTTGTGGTCGAACCGGAGGTGCTGGAACTGTGAGAAGTCATTGCTACCCATTGCTCCAACATGCTTTTAAAAAAGAACAAAAAAAAAAAAAAAGAGAGAGAAAACATTCACAATATCATTTTACAAGGAAACAACTTTTCTGTGGAAGTTTGTGGAATGTAAAGACTCACATTGTGTGTTTTGTGTCTCAAAATAGGTTAAAAAAAACACTGAGACTGGGCATAGAATAAAGACATAAAGGTGAGTGAACATAGACTAAAATGTCATTTGGTTTTTGACCAGGAATAATTTTATGGCCACCTGCCTAATATTGTTTTGGTCCCCTTTATATTAGGTTATTATATAATGTTATAAGGGCATAATGCTATGCCTGGTCTGTGCACCCCTGTGCTAAATAAGCTCTGTGTTTCTGCTTCAGCTGTAAGTGCAGGAAATCTGATTAGCGCTGACTCATTGTTCGCTTATAACACCTTGGTAGATTTTTGTCATTCTGAATCATAAAATCACAAAAAAGGGTTCTAATTTAAAATGCATTGAATGGTATAAAGGTGATAAAAATTCAATACTTTAATTTCAAACTTGCAAACTTTTAAACAGTCAAGTTTATTTTTATCTATTTTATTTCAACTCTCAATATAAAGTAAGCCATTATAAGGCAGAAATATAATTAGATTTGTTAGCTTACTTAGATTAAATAGATGTATGCCAAAGCTTAATAACTCAAAAGCCAATAGGCCTACATCAAAAGACTTATGACTTTTATAGTTATATAAATAAATAAACAAAATATCAATGTATTTTTGTTAACATTTAAATAGTATTATTAAAATAAACCTAAGTTAAGGGGAGGTCTGTGAAATAGAGTTTTTAAAGTGTTGAAAAGACTAAAGGTTTCCTTCAAACCTCTGAAAACATGCTCTGGCTATAATAAATAAGGGTGGAAAAAAAAAGTGTAGATGTGTGTCAGCTTGGCATCCCCAGCTGTATTTTTACCTCCTGCCTAGTGTTCCTGGTATAGACATTATAAAGCAGTCAATGAATGAATAGATAAACCACAGTAGGTAGCATTGGCGCCTCACAGCCTCCCCGGATCGATCCCGAGCTTAGGTTACTGTTTTTGTGAAGTATAGTATATTCTTTCTTTGTTGATCTCCTGTGTCCTTGCACCTTCCAAAAATACATCAGTGCATTGGCTATGATACAGGTGTGAATGGGTTTGAAACGAAAAGAAAGGCTTTAGATTCACTGAAACATTGAGGAAGAGAAAGGAAGGAAGAAAGAAAGAATGAAACCTACCTACCTACCTTTCTACCGTTCTACCTTTCAGGGGGTTCTACCATATACTCCACTTTCTCTCCCTCAGTCCAACAACATGAATTATAGGCTGTTTGCAATTTCCAATTTGTCCTTTGTGGGTGAATGATCTGTGGGATTATGGGGTGTATACCCCATCCAGAGTGTCCCAGACTCTGTGCCTGAGAGCAATGGGAAAGGCTTTAGGCTCCCTTAAATCCCTGTGCAGAATAAATGGTACAAACCATGAATAAAACAAACCAACGATTAGACAATATAATGATAAGATACTTATTCATATAACATTAAAGGAATTCTGTGAGGCATTGTAAAGTCAGTGTTTAGAAGTGCCAAAACCCAGACTAAATTGCAAGACAATTGTAGACACACACATACTGTAAGAGAGACAGACACAACTGAACATGCAGCAAACCTTGAGATACCCCTTGGACTTGATAAGTGGTGAATGCAACACTTGCATCTACTAAACATACTTACAGTATACAGTGGAAATCTCAAAGACCTTTTTTTTTGCTTTTTTATTGCACTAAAGCCTTCAAAATACTCAATCAGCCAGACATGTTTGAAAATGATTTGCTGCAATAATGTGACGTTTATGTTCTAACAAAGGCACTTTCTTGCTGAACTAGATCTCTAAAAGCCTAGTAAATACTTTTCTCCTGAGCGATTAGGTAATGCTGTATATTTAGCTTGCACTTCACTCCTGCCTCCAAGGTAATATAATCAAAGTAAACCTCCCGTACCGTGACATAATACACTAAGGAATGTACTGTGTTGATGTTAACCGTGTGTGCTGTGTGCCTGCGCACTCTGATCTCATACGTTCACATTTCAGTCATACACAAAGCACTTAGTACCTTTCTCTGTGATCCTACACCTACAGAACCAAAACATGATACATGCACACACAAACACATACATAATGAAACCAAAATGCATGACCCACCCTTCTAGCTCTTGTGTAATTCCATGACCTGGGTCCCATTTAGCCTTTATAACTCGTTCATCCACATTTAAATCATTTTTCAAAACTGAAGAAGAGACAAACTAACAAACAAATGAATTAATTAAAATTAATCCATGTCTTAATTTAATGGTTCCTAAAGTGTGACGTGGGTCCTGCATGAGAGGTGTGAGAGTACTGCAGAGGAGGCACAGGGAGATGAGAATGAGAACATAAAGAGTGTGAGAAATAAATTGCACTGCTGTGTGTGTGGGGGTGGGGATTAATGCTACTGACATGCTTTAATTGATAGGTCTGCTTTATTTTTTGTAAAATATAAAGCTGTAGGAAGCAAGACATTTTGTTTTAATTAGCAAAATAGATGGGGGATTGAATGAAAAAGTCTGTGAACCATTGTGTTAACCCATCTCATATATCAATTCCTCACTTTCTATTTATCTCGCTTTCTCTCTCTTTTTTAAAGATTTTTTTAATGACAGTTGAGTAGCAAGATAAATGTACCAGGGTCTTTATTACAGAATTATTAAATGCAGAAAAAGTGAGTTGATAGCATAAAAAAAACATTTCAAAATAACCTGTCAGCCATTACATGAAAACTTTTTTTTACAAACATGGATGTTAAATGCATTCACAGAAAAGAAAATATAGTTACACACATCTATCTTCATTTCCAAAATAATACAAAAGCAAGCAAATAAGTAAATTGTTTGGATTATGCGCATTTCTGAAAAGGTTGCTATTACACCCCTACCCCCCAATTTGGATTGACCTGGATTTGTTTCAAGACATGTGAAGAATTGTGTACTATTGTAATAGTAACTCATTCACTGTGTGATTGTGGTCATCAGCAAACATTCTGATGTGTCGAGTGTGGGACACCTGTTGTCATACTGCAGTTGTGTTTTTGTAGACTCAGGTGTGCTATTGAAAGTTTTAAAAGACAATGTTCTGGCCTGCCATATCATAAAACAGCAAATATTTTACTTTATATCACTTTTTATGAACTTTTATTTCTTTGACAGTTTCTTCCTTGACAGATTTGTATCTAAGGTCATGGTTTTGTCACAAAATGTAAGATGCAATTCACAAGAGTTTTAAAACTAAACTCTTATAGCAACAAGAAATCCTACAACCAAATTAATTATGTCTGGATTATGTAGGGACAGTATCCTTTCTTAAGATGTGCAAACAACATCACAGAGCCCCAAATGCTGGATCCTTTGCAAACACATACATACATACATACATACATACATACATACATACATACATACAGTGCATCTGGAAAGTATTTACAGCACTTCACTTTTTCCACAGTTGATTAGATTACAGCCTTAGTCCAAAATAGATTAAATTCATTCTTTTCCTAAAAACACTTCCCCATAATGACACTGTGAAAGAAGTTTTTTCCTTGAATTGTATCTCTTGGTTGTGCTCTAAATTGTGCACTGTTAACTGTGGGACCTTATATAGACAGGTCTTTCCAAATCAGGTCCAATCAACTGAATTTATCACAGGTGGACTCCAATCAAGTTGTAGAAACATCTCAAGGATGATCAGTGGAAATAGGATTCACCTGAGTTAAATTTTGAATGTCATGGCAAAGGCTGTGAATACTTATGTACTCGATTCCTTTATTTTTAAATTTGCAAAGAGTTAGGGTTAGGGTTAGGGTTAGGGTTAGGGTTGTGTGTGTGTGTGTGTATATATATATATATATATATATATATATACACACACACACACACACACACACACACACACACACACACACACACACACACACATATATATATATATATATATATATATATATATATATATATATATATATATATATATATATACAGTACAGACCAAAAGTTTGGACACAACTTCTCATTCAAAGAGTTTTCTTTATTTTCATGACTATGAAAATTGTAGATTCACACTGAAGGCATCAAAACTATGAATAAACACGTGGAATTATATACATATCAAAAAAGTGTGAAACAACTGAAAATGTCATATTCTAGGTTCTTCAAAGTAGCCACCTTTTGCTTTGATTACTGCTTTGCACACTCTTGGCATTCTCTTGATGAGCTTCAAGAGGTAGTCTGAAATGGTCTTCCAACAGTCTTGAAGGAGTTCCCCGAGAGATGCTTGGCACTTGTTGGCCCTTTTGCCTACACTCTGCGGTCCAGCTCACCCCTAAACCATCTCGATTGGTTCAGGTCCGGTGACTGTGGAGGCCAGGTCATCTGGCACAGCACCCCATCACTCTCCTTCTTGGTCAAATAGCCCTTGATGCCTTCAGTGTGACTCTACAATTTTCATAGTCATGAAAATAAAGAAAACTCTTTGAATGAGAAGGTGTGTCCAAACTTTTGGTCTGTACTATATATATATATATATATATATATATATATATATATATATATATATATATATATATATATATATATATATATATATATATATATATATATATATATATATATATATATATATATATATATATATATATATATACGTTTTCCTTTTTCTTCTTTTTTCTTTAATTTGCATTATTGTAATGGATACAATAATGTTGTATCATTATACAACACCCCCCGATTTTCATTCATGGTTTCTAGGTAATTTTTTTAAGTCAATTGTTAAGAAAAACCAGATCCCTTCTCAATTCAAAAGTAGGTAAACAATATCTGATCTGAAGATCCAAATGGATTGTGCATAGAGAGTATGTTTGATATGTAAGTAGAGACAAACAATAAATAATTTTAAATCAATTTCATACTACACTGGATGCCAATGACATACCAGCAAAAGTCTATCTGCAGAATGCTTTACCATTTGGAGCCATAACCAAGATGTAAGGTTTACACATTGTGGGAATTGCAATAATCAAATTGTTGGCTTACTGCATATCTCCTACAAAGGCATTTCTTCAAATAGGAGAAATGTAATGATGAGAAAGCAATAAACTGCGTTCATGTATATTACATCCACTATTGTATTTCATATGTGCCTTTGATGTGACAGTGGCATGGGGATTAAAGAGATTAGTTCCAAAGCCCTGGAAATATAGGGTGTATTTCACTTTGTGTATTCATTTGACACAACCGTCAACAAAAAACTGTGTGAATCTAAGAGGTCCCTGAAAAATCTGAGACCCATAAAAATACCTATGTTGTGTAAATATACTTGAGCTGAATAAGTTAAACCAAATTCACAAAACAACGGCTGACAAAATGTATACAGCATATGAATGAACATACATAGCATTCTTTCACCTACTGGGTCCTTACTTTTCAGACATCCTGTACAGCTTGGACAGGAAAGAACTCACAGAAGCTTTAGACTCTACTTCATCAGTGTGCTTTTCTTCTGACCACTAATGGTGCCGTTTGCTGTTTTTAGTTCCAAATATAAAATCCATGTAAATCGTTCATTTACAGCAAGTTAAATACAATGTACATTGCAAAAATTGAAATGTATATATAATAATATAAATATATATTATATTTCTAAACCAGCAGAAACTGTGTAAAAGTAGTAGTAGAGGCTGGGTGTGCTTTACTATCAGAGCTATCATCAGAGGCTGCATTTACGTATGTTTTAGTTGTAGGCTACCTGAGAGGTATCATTAAAGGCTGTGCTCAAGTATAGTTTAACATGAAAGATAATGTTACTCTTGGTGAATTCAGCATTATTCCCCCACTCAACAAACACAGGTTTTGGTTGTCACGAAACCAAAACTGTTACAGCTCCCATCTCATGCGAGGTTTGCACAAAAGAGAAAGAATCATATCTTTGCATTTCAAATCAAGGTTGGTCATTGAATGTTCACCGTTCAACCGGTTGCTTGATTAATTAGAGTGAAAGTAGTACAAATTTAATTTAACCTGAAAGTATCATATTATTCTAATAGTACTAGCTACTAATGTTTAGAATCTACAGGGGAGAGTCAGTGGGAGAAGAGGAACATCGATTAAAAACATTTACTGCAGTTACTGTGTTTATAATATTCTTGAACAAAAGTAAATGTCCAAGAAAATTTGAGTGTCAATACATCAGTTTGTGAAAAGAATTATTTAACGAATTATTTCTCATATGTTTTCAATTGACAACTCATTTTTCTAATTTTATTAGAAAATATGGGAGCTTGTGCAACCCTAATGGCTGGGTTTGGTTCCCTGACCGGGAATCGAACCAGGGCCGTGGCGGTGAGAGGTCATATTTACTCTCACCACCGAATCCTAACCACTAGACCACCAGGGAACCCTATCGCTTACATAGCACTAAATGCTGAAATAAACACTGCCAAATTATCAACATTAAATAAAGGAAAAAATGTTAGCTGACTAGCAAATTTAGCTAACTGTTTTTGGGATTTCAGAAGTTTGCTCGGTTTACAATTTTTTTTTTTTAAGTAAAGAAGGTCCGAGATCCCACTGGGCATTCCCAGCATTCTTTCTGTATTTAATCCAGCTGTTTACCACTGCCTCATCAAAAGCATTTTTGTTCAGAAATTCTGTTCGGGGTTATCAATTAGCCCTGGACAACTTAATCTCTCATGGTTTCAAGTTACTTCCTCATCACTTCAGGATGACTGATTGTAACGAAATTGCACTCCTTTATGTCCAACTTTTTCCAAACTGAACGAAGTTAGAGAGCACTGCATGAACTGGATGCTTGTCATACCATTTGAGCTGAAAGATTTTCTTATTATAGCTCAAGAAATTATGGTTACTTCTCTATGTATGAGCAAAAGGCTCATACAACTAGCCTAAATTTTCTCTCTGCTTTTAGCTGCAGTGAGCAGTAAAGTGATTAATTAAAGTTCGACTTGTGGCTTGAATGGCTGGCTCTCATTGGTCCATGTCCAAGTCCACTTTTGCTACAGCTAAAGTAAATCTTGATGCCACATGGGTTTACTCTTGCTAATAGAGTTGTTGTGTAGAAGTTGCTGACAGTGCTGACTAAAAGAATGACATCCATATTATGGACCCCAATAGCCAGGTGAAATCACTATTAGGGATTTCATTTTTCATGAGTCTTAAAACCTCTTGTTCCAACCTTGGTCATCTCTGCCATCAGGACTGGACATATGAACTAGCAAATATTAAAAAGTACACACAGTACCACATAACTAGATTTGCTTCACATAAAAAGGAACACAAAGGCCATATAATGGCTTTTAACTTTAAAGTTTTTTAATACAGTTCACAAGCTACGTTGCATTGCAAAAGTATTCATACCCCTTGAATTTTTCTACATTTTTTCACGTTATACCCACAAAATTGAATGTATTTTATTGGGATTCTATGTGATAGACAAACATAAAGTATCACATAATTGTGAAGTGCAAGGAAAATGATACATGGTGTTAAAGATTTTTTACAAATAAAAATCTGAAAAGTGTGGCATGCATATGTATTCATCCTTTAAATCAATACTTTGTCTAACCACCTTTAGATGCAATTACAGCCGAAAGCCTTTTTGGGTATGTCTCTAGCAGCTTTGCACATCTAGAGACTGTAATTTTTGCCCATTCTTCTTTACAAAACAGTTCCAGATGAATCAGATTGGATGGAGAACCTCTATTAACAGCAATTTTCAAGTCTTGCCAAAGATTCTTAATAGGATTTAGGTCTGTACATTCTAACATATGAATATTCTTTAATCTCAACAATTCCAATGTAGCTGATGGAATCATTGTCCTGCAGGAAGCTGAACCTCCGCCTCAGTCTCAAGTCTTTTGCAGCCTCTAATAGGTTTTTTCTAGGATTACCCTGTATTTATCTCCATTCATCTTCCATCAACTCTGACCAGCTTCCCTGTCCCTGCTGAAGAAAAGCATCCCCACAGCATGATGCTGCCACCACCATGTTTTAGGGTGGGGGTGGTGTGTTCAGGCTGATGTGCAGTGTTAGGTTTCTGCCACACAGCATTTTGCATGTAGGCCAAAAAGTTACATTTTGGTTTTATCTGACCACAGCGCCTTCTTCCACATAATTGCGGTGTCATCTACATGGCTTGTGACAAACTGCAAACGGGACTTCCTATTCTTTTTTGTGAACAATGGCTTTCTTCTTGCCACTCTTCCACTAATAGTGGATAGACTCTCTCACCTGAGCTGTGGCTCTCTGCAGCTCCTCCAGAGTTACTATGGGCCTTCTATCTGCTTCTTGGATCAATGCTCTCCTTGCCTGGACTGTCAGTTTATGTGGACGGCCATGTCTTGATAGGTTAGCAGTTGTGCCATACTCTTTCCATTTTTGGATGATGGATTAACCAGTGCTCAGTGAGATGTTCCAAGCTTGTGATTTGTTTTTATTACCTAACCCTGCTTTAAACTTTTTCACAACTTTATCCCTGACCTGTCTGGTATGTTAGTCTTCATGATGCAGTTTGCTCATTAATGTTCTCTAACAAACCTCTGAGGCCCTCACAGAACATCTGTAATTATACTGGGAAGTAAACACAGGTAGAATCTAATTACTAATTAGGTGACTTCTAAAGGCAGTTGTTTGCACTGGATTTTATTTAGGTATATCAGGAGTTGAACATACTTTATTCACGTCACAATTTTCAGATTTTTATTTGTAAAAACTCTTTAACACCATGTATCATTTTCCTTCCAGTTCACAATTATTCAATACTTTGTGCTGGTCTATCACGTAGAATCCCAATAATATACATTTACGTTTGAGCTATAATGTGATAAAATGTAGAAATTTTCAAGGGGTATGAATACTTTTGCAATGCACTGTAGCAACTGTATCACCAGATTCTTCCTCCTCCTGTCTTTTGTCACTTTTGACCCTTCTTCTTTAATTCAACTCCCCTCCTAATTCAACAAGAATATTTGCATGCTAACTGACCCTCTTGTCTGCTACACTCTAAACACGGATGATTTGAGGTTACTTCACAAATTCACTTGAGAAAACACAACTTAAAATTGTAAGTTGTTCTAACAATTATTTTCAGTTGTATCTTGTTCTGTCATATTACTCCACTTAACTTTTTACTTACATTAAATTATATACAAAAGCAAGCAAACAACAAAGACATTTTTTTCCTTTCATTCTACTTAACTTATCATTTGAAATACAAACAATGGAAGAAACAAGTTTTACAAAAAATTTGCCAATGTTTTTTTCACACCTTTTTAAAAAGAAGAATCAACCGTTTCAAGAAAAAAATCTGGATGCAGGTTGTTCAGTTCCATCACTGAATTCCCTTCCAAAATGATGCTCAGTCAGAAAAGGTTTAGTTGTGGACTTTCTGGGTCAAAACAGAAGATTCCTACTGGAATTTGTTGATACGAGTCCATGTCAATGACATCCTCACAAAGAAAGAAGCCGATTGACAAGATGACATTATCATGCTACAGTTATTTAATGCTGTTTTTTTTAAACCAAAATGTACACCTTTATAACGTTTTCTATGCTCGCAATCAGTCACTTAATGGGAAAAAAACGAGAACAATAAATAGATAACTAAAAGGCTACAGAACTCTCCTCACATGCGATTTTGATGGCTGCATGGGAGGTCAAAATCTTGCAGGTTAACTAATGAAATGTCTTAAATTCTTTAAAAAATTATTTTTTAACATTTACAAACATCTTTTTTTGAAGAAAAAGAGAATAAACCAAATTAACAAATGGTCTCATAACAAACTATGCCTGCAAAAACAATGATACACTACTTAAAACATTAAAATGTTTTTCACTACTCACAAACAAGATAAACATTAAACAAAATAAACAAAAAACAAAATAGACAAGAACTGACTTAAACATTTATAATCTTACTACTTACCAAAAACGGTGTTGCCTTACTTTGAAAAGGCTGACCAGTGTGGGGGTGGTGGGGGGCATGGTCACTATAAAAAATATATACTTTTTAAATCAATTAAACTTGAAGTTATTCACACATTTAAATATATCTACAGAAAGTAGTAGAATTGACTTAAATATTTATAGTAGTACACCCTTTTTTAAACAATTTAAATATGTTGCAATTAAAATGATTAATTAGATATAAAATACAGGCTAACAGTGTACCTAAATGATCTATCATTAATACTTAACTATTTTTTATTTATTTATGGGAAGTGTTCTAAGTTTATAATGATGATCAAAAGAAAAAAAAAATAGTTTTGCTCTTGTTTTGCCATTTGCAATTTTTTTTTTAATTGCTTTAGTTTTAAATAAATCTTTATCCTCTTTCATCAAACTTTAGATACAAATCTGTGAACGAACTATAAAAACATGCATAAAGAAGACATCAAAAGTCATTAAACTTCTGTGGATTTACTACATCGACCATATGACACTGATAGTTTGGTTAGTAGTCTCTAGCAACCAGAGGAAAGAACTTGTTTCTCTGTGGACACCTTTTAGTAGAACAACCATCTCTGCAGCACTTCACCCATCAGGCCTGTATGGTAGAGTGGCATCACCTCATCACCTGGACAATACCACCCCTACAGTGGAGCATGGTGGTGGCAGCATCATGCTGTGGGGATGTTTTTCAGTGGCCGGCACTGGGAGACTAGTCAGGATCAAGGGAAAGCAGCAATGTACAAATACATCCTTGAGGAAAATCCAGAGCAATCTGGACCTCAGACTGGGGAGATAGTTCATCTTCTAACAGGACAATGACCCTAAGCACACAGCCAAGATAACAAAGGAGTGACTACAGGACAATGCTGTGAATGTTCTTGAGTGACCCAGCCAGAGCCCAGACTTGAACCCAACTGAACATCTTTGGAGAGATCTGAAACTGAAGCGATGAGAATACCTTTCGGGTGCACTGTTCATTTCTGGCATTTGGCAGACGCCAGACAACTGCAACTTTCTGTGATCTCATTTATATAACTGAGCAGATAAGATATAAGGAACTTGCTCAAGGGCCCACCACTGGCATCTTGCTGGGATTTGATTCCATGACCTTCTGATCAGAAGTCCAGCATCTTAACCACTGAGCTACCACTCCACATTCATTTTTATCTGCTTGCGCCAAAAGACAATGAAAGGAAAAGCAGCACCACTAAGTACAATGTCCCAAAACAGAAGACCTCGTTTGCAGTCACTGGCAAGAGAAATGAATATCTTGCAGCTAATATCTTGGGCAATGTAGTGAGCTATTTGCTACTTCTGTAAAACAATATTGATTTGGACTATAGTGTGGGCCATACTCTAGATCTTGACCTACTGGACCTTTTTGGAAATTATTGTTACATTAGTCAGTAGGAACAAATGTTTTACAAAACTGGAATATGTCACTTGTTTCTCACAAAATTCCATTTAAGTGTTAGAAATATCCAAATCAGTTTACAGTAATGAAATAAACTTCATGTGAGATCATGGGAACCTTCATCCTTCATTTTGTCAGCTCTAGTATAATAGGGACCTGCTGACTGGTAGGTGTTGAAGCGGCAGTTCGGGAGAAAATTAAAGATAAAGACAAATCAAGCCCATAGTCAATATTCGCTTATGCCTTAAAGCAGAAGTGAATGCAAATTTTTGTTGCATTAGTTATGTTGTGCACTGTGGGCTACTGTTTAGAAATCTCTCTGACTACACTAGATTTTATGTGAATTAATATATGGGGCTTTTTTTCCCCCTGTTTTTAATATGTCAAAGTAAAACATTCAGATCTGCTGGATTTTGTGTTATTCGGAAAAAAGTCACGAATGGACCTCCAAATTTGTTTAGTCAATAAAAATGGAATGCGCTATGAATGTTTGGCTTGAGCATCATCATCAGTTAAACTGTCCTTGTGAAGATGTTAGCTGTGTTTGTGTGTGAGACATAACAATCAGCCCTGCCATATAAACTGGAAAATAGACATGAGCTCATTTCCTTTGGCTTCATGTGAATCAAGTACTAATACTTAATGTGTATGTAATGTTACATGTTGCAATTTGTTTATGCATTTGTAAGTGCGTGTATGTTACACACGTATATTTAAGCTTCATAAATCCATTAATCTCACAGTATTTTAAGACTGTAGACATTTTTGCAATAATCATTTGCTGTAAAAATTTAACTAAAAATTATTTGTAAACTGATGAAAACTTTCTATAGGGAGACATTAATTAAACATTTTTAAAATAACTATCCAGTGTCAGTGTCAGTGACAGTCTTTAGGACAGAAGATTTTGTATGACAAGCTACAATTTTAAAACTAATTTTCAGAGAAAATAAGGAGAAAGTCCGATGAAATAATTGCTTTAAATAGTTGCTGAGATGTAAGTCATAGCAGAAATGTACAATTCTTGAAAACTTTCCACAACATTAATGTACACATTGGACAGCTTAATACAATGACTTCATGAGCATGGTCATGTTCATTTTAACCTGCTAATAAAACATTTTTTTACAATATTGTTCCTGAATTCTCTGGGCTTGCAGTGGGTATAAAATCAACAACAACACGATTGCATCAGTGGGGTGCATTAAATCATGCAGATAAAAGTCAGGAGATTCCATTATAAAGAAAAAAATATGACCTTATTTTTTGTCTCTGGGAAAAAATGTGATCTCTGTGACTTTGACCATGGCATGCTTGTTAGTGCCAGATGATTTGGTTGTTGAGTTTTCCAGCAACTGCTGATGGGACTTAACACAGTTTATACAGAATGATGCAACAAACAAAAAACATTCAATGAGTGGCACTTCTATGGCAGAAGCAGCTTGTTGATTTGAGACATTGGAGAATGGCCACCTACAGTTTTCAGGTCACCCTTCACGTTTTGCTCTACTGACTCCCATTCAGTGCATGTGTATGGAGGGAACTTAAAATGCAAGCTCTATGTGGCGCAGTTTCACAAAATTAACAGTCGAAAAAGCTGCCTAATTTGCATATTAACATTTTATGTTTTATAATTTTGTCATATTCATAGCAGGTGTCTGAAAAAAATCATGCTGAAAATCTATGGTGACAAAAAAAACTTCCAACAGGTCTTCTTTAACTCTCCAGTTTTAATGAGCTTCTGCCCACTGTAATCACAGATTCAGAAAAGGAAATTGGTCAACTAGTCATCTACTCTCAGTCCACCTGCCTCATGATTATGTTTATGTAGTTGGTCATGGGGTCCCCATTCACCAGGTGACCTGATTTGTAATGTTTAATTTATTTCCATTTCATTGACTTTCGTGGTCTGACCACTTCCCCTTATGCCAATTTCCTGCACTTGTTTCAGTCATAGTTTTTTCTTTGCATCAATAACCTAAGACCAATTGATTCTGCATTACCGTGAGTTAGGTTACATTTTCATTAGATATGCCATAATTAAAATGTTAATCATATAATATATCAAATAGTAATATAATATAGAAAAATATGGAAAGAGGGATACTTTTTATTGATCACATATATAATACAGCAGTGATACAGGGCCTCTTGGAGAATAATGGGTTGAGAGCCTTGCTCAAGGGCCAAACTGTGCCAGCTTGGCGGTGCTTGAACCACCAACCATCTGATGAGCAACCCAGAACCTTAAAAAAAACTGGTCTTGCGTGAAACTGGTTTGGTCCATGGTGCAAAAAAACAAGTTTGTGGACCGAGGCAGCCCTTGTGCGCGCATGCGCATTTTCAGCCACCTTTCTGATGAGTTTCTGTAGTTGGGCGGTGAGAGAGGGGGAAGAGAGGGGAGCGAGCTCGTGAGGGTTCCCTCATCCATCCGTCCGAGGAACAGAAACTCCTCGAAACAACGACGCTGGAGTTGAATGCAGTGCGGGAAATCTGAGTTCGGATTGGTTTCAGGTGGTGTGTGGGACCACCAGCCGGGGGTCGTGTCCTGTTTGTGGATTTGGATGGTTTCGCGCGACTGAAAGTTTCTGACAGCACATTTCGGTGAGATCGACGGCGGGGAGCGCGCTCGCCTTTTCTGTGCGCGCGCTGGATCGTGGCAAATTCTATTGTAATGTTAAAATCAAAATGTCCGAACTGGGAAAAGGGCTGACAAACGAGCTAGATTTTTTTTTTACTTCTTTTAAAATTTAGCCCTATTTTTTCTTTTTTTGCGGCTTGTGGAATATATTAATATATATATATATATATATATATATATATAGTTTTAAATTGGTCGTGTGTGAGTTTGCCTGTAGAAATGCTCTTGGGTTCAGTCTCGCTTCAGGACTCGAACGTGGAGAAATGACTGAAGCGACGGAAGTGAACGCTGCTGGTTTTACATATTCAGTTTGTAAAGAGGAAAGAAAAGCACGGAGCAGGTCGCGGGACATCCTTCCTTTCCTGCGAGAGCTTTTTCGCCGAACCGAGTTAGCGCAGTAGACTTCGGGAGAGTGAAACTATGGACGGAAACTCGGTGTTTGTTGAGGCTTGCTTGCTCGGCGGAGCTCCGTGGGGCTTCACGCTCAAAGGCGGCCTCGAACACGGCGAACCGTTAATCATCTCGAAGGTACGTATGTGCGGCTGGTTATTGTGGTTATCGGGTTAAAAAAAAGGCAACAACACCACGATAGTTCTTTTCACCCGGGATCAGTGATTCAAAAACCATTCATCTTCTTTTCCCCCCTCTCTGCTCACTCGTCGCTATGGTGACCCGAACGCGTGGTGTTCAGTGACGTCAGATCGCGACAAAATTCGGGTAAAAAAAGCGTGTTTTGGAGCGTATATGCTGAAAATATCAATGGAAGTGCTGTTAAGCAAGAAATGTAAATAGAGTACACCTTTCTTATACTCCAAATAACATTTCAGCAGGAACAGGACTCTGGATCACTTAATGTAAAAACACCTACAGTTCCTACATGTTTGACATGCTCACTAACTGCCTTCTATTGAGCATCCCAGCAATAAGAGCATAAGGAGGGAGAGTTTCCACCTGTCCATCACAGTGCATCATTTACACACTCATACACTTGTTCACACCGCCTGGAACACCTCCAGTTTATTTTAATTTTAAATTTGTATCGCACTTTTAATAATGGATATTGTCCCAAAGATGATGTATAGGCATATTATAGGCATATTATAGGCATATGTTAGTGCCTATAAGTTTGTCTCTAATGAACAAGCCAGTGGTGACAGTGACGTGGAAAAACTCAGAGAGAATGCATTAAAGAAGAAACTTTGAGGGGAACCCGGCTCAATCAGGCTCATCCCCATCTAGATGACACCCAATGACCATTCATTATAGTTCCATCATAATTGAGGTGTGCTGTTCAATGAACTGTTCACTGATGGACACTTAAATACAGAACTCTTCATGCAGATTGCAGTAGACGGTTGATGCTAATTACAGTTTATATCCATCCTCATCGTTCTTGAGTTGCTCAGTAACTCAATGGCTGTTTAGGCTGTTTGTGTGGAACCATCCTCAGCTGCACAGACTGGTCTCCAATTCAGGAAAACACCATCCAGGGGTAGGGCATCAGGATGAATCAGGTAGACTAGGAAAAAGGAAAAAAGGGACGGGATCATTGGTACTGTAGGAGCATAACGGAGAGGGAGGGAGAGATTGTAGCTTACCCACATGTTTTTGACTAGTAGGAGGAAACTGGAAATCCCACAGGAAATCCACACAATCACAAGTAGAATGAATAATGTATATATATATATATATATATATATATATATATATATATATATATATATATATATATATATTTTTTTTTTTTCTATCCGACAGTGCTGTTGAATTCCCAGGTCTAATTAATCAGAAGTTTTTAAAGGTTTTCTACAGCATCAGGTTTTCTTAGAACAGTTTTCCGGCACAGTATACTGTACTTTCATTGGTGAACAAGGATTTTGAAGTATTTGTTTTCTACCCTATGAGACGTCATTGTTATCTAGAATCCCTTCTTACTTTCCAGGCAGAAAACAAAAGGGATTGCAAAACAATATATGTAGGAAACCGCTGGAATTTTTCCTGTAATGAGTCAAGGGCTCAAAATCACTAGATACTAATTGAGGAGTACAAGGTCAGATTCCTGGTGTGGCCCCTAGATTTATGTAACAAAGCATGAATGCTAACATTCATGAAACTTGCTTAATATTACAGTGGCTTATGTTAAAAAAAATGTTTTGCCATTTTCAAACCAAACAAATAAATGTAATGTACAATTGAAAATAGTTCTATTAATCGATTAGGAAGATAAGAGGCACGTCCTCTTGCAAGCCTTGTGACATCTGAGAAAAGTGTTTATATGTTTGTATTTTTATTTTTCAATTTGTCTAAGCGTGTAATATGTGTGATCAGCGCAAGACATGCATACCTGTTCATTAAAGAATTTGGTGCTCGACCTATACGTGACAGAAATCAAACGATTCAGAGGGATAAGAACAAGAGAGGAAGAGAAGAGTTAGGAAGCATCTCAAACCTCTCTTTTGTTTTCCATGCTTGTCCTTTGTCTTTATTCATCTCTGATCTTTGCCTTTCATATCGCATTGCTTTGTGACAGATACAACAAAAGCATGTGAACCTGAGCTGAAGTAAATCTGTGCACTGATGACTCAGACATATGACTACATACCGATACATTGTCATTGAATAAGAGAGTTATAATGCCAAAATCTTTATTTATTTTTCCCATTAACAAAAATATAGTATTAGACAATTCGCTAAAAAATAAAGCCGAAAACTATACATGAAAATGCCACTTTATGAACCAGTTTGGTATTTGATGTCTTTATAGCACAGATTTCTCATCAATATGAGCATCATTGCTACACAATTGTCACATGCACATTTATGCTGTTAACCACATCCCAAAGGAGCCGAACTCAGTTCAGATATGCTGACCAGAGATCCCACTGAACTCATTGTCAAGTTCATGGAAACGTTTGAGATGACTTCATCGCATGGCGTAGTTCGTATCAATGTGCAGAATAGGCGGGAAAATTATTACAAGACCAGCAGCAGCCTGAACTGTTTACATAGAGCAGGTTGGGTCCAGGGATGTAGTTGATGATCTTGATATCTGATGCTCTGTAGAATATAATGCATGAGCAATGCTTAATATATTTACATCGTTATGGAAGGGTGTGCACAGTTGAAAACCACATCATCAGACAGGTCCTTACATAGAATTAAAAGTGGAGCAAAAAAGAAATGTTGAATTCAACTCATTTGGTAAGTGTAAATATACTGGTTGGAATTATATCTTGTTTAAGCTTTTTTTTTTTTGACAAAGTAAAAATTATTATGTAGCAAGCTGTATAGTCAGAATAAATGCCTCTATGTGAATTGATAATATGTGTATGTACATAAAAACTACACAAGTGCTACTATTCTTTCAGATGATGTTGTTCAGACATTACAGTGTGAACGGGGAAGGAACCTGTGGTTGAGAAGACTTCCTCAAAGTAGCGAGTGAGAAGTTGTGGGAATGTGTACTTTGACTTTACCAGGTTGGAGGTTGGGAAATACGCATTGTGACCTCTAGTCAATGTAGCAAAAGATCTGAGAAGCAGTAGTTCTGCAGTGTTGCACATATTTAGCTATGACATCTCTTTGCTATTAACATTACAATATAAAAGGTAAACTTGCTTTTCATTCAGTAGCTAAACAAAATGTACTTTTCGAAAACAAATTTAAATGACATGCGATGACATCGGACAGCCCTTTCTTATTATAGACAGTTCTACAAAATCATCCAACGTTACTGAAAACTGTCTTTTTTTCATCCATTCTCTCCTTGTTATAGTTAATGACAATTGTAAAAGAAAAATCTGAATGTCAAAATTTGTAAAGTAGAAAATTATATGCATTTAAATCAAATATTTTCATAGAAACAATTTTAATGCATTACTAAATTTTTATTATTTATTAATTACCATTCACTCTCGCATAAAATGAACGACACAACTATTTCTGAACATTCTGCACATAATGACCAGCATTATGAATTGTATTTGATAATATAATTTTTAATAGAGTATCTGTTCTATTAGAATAAATTTTAATAGATCAGAAAATATAGACAAAATATAAGCAAATCATGAAGGTAATAAAGGGTTTTGTAAATGACAAAGATTTTGTTAAATTAAGTTTTTTGAATATTCATGAGCTTGGATGTCTTCAATGTTCTTTAATGCACTGGCGTCCCACGAATGGTGTATTTATGCCAGTAAAAGGCCGTAAGTACAGTAAGGAAAATAAGTATTTGAACACCCTGCTATTTTGCAAGTTTTCCAACTTAGAAATCATGGAGGGGTCTGAAATTGTCATCGTAGGTGCATGTCCACTGTGAGAGACATAATCTAAAAAAAAAAATCCAGAAATCACAATGTATGATTTTTTAACTACTTATTTGTATGATACAGCTGCAAATAAGTATTTGAACACCTGAGAAAGTCAATGTTAATATTTGGTACAGTAGCCTTTGTTTGCAATTACAGAGGTCAAACGTTTCCTGTAGTTTTTCACCAGGTTTGCACACACTGCAGGAGGGATTTTGGCCCACTCCTCCACACAGATCATCTCTAGATCAGTCAGGTTTCTGGCCTGTCGCTGAGAAACATGGAGTTTGAGCTCCCGCCAAAGATTCTCTATTGGGTTTAGGTCTGTAGACTGGCTAGACCACGCCAGAACCTCGATATGCTTCTTACAGAGCCACTCCTTGGTTATCCTGGCTGTGTGCTTCGGGTCATTGTCATGTTGGACGACCCACCCTTGACCCATCTTCAACGCTCTAACTGAGGGAAGGAGGTTGTTCCCCAAAATCTCGCAATACATGTCCCCGGTCATCCTCTCCTTAATACAGTGCAGTCGCCCTGTCCCATGTGCAGAAAACCCCCCCAAAGCATGATGCTACCACCCCCATGCTTTACAGTAGGGATGGTGTTCTTGGGATGGTACTCATCATTCTTCTTCCTCCAAACACGTTTAGTAGAATTATGACCCAAAAGTTCTATTTTGGTCTCATCTGACCACATGACTTTCTCCCATGACTCCTCTGGATCATCCAAATGGTCATTGGCAAACTTAAGACGTGCCTGGACATGTGCTGGTTTAAGCAGGGGAACCTTCCGTGCCATGCATGATTTCAAACCATGACGTCTTAGTGTATTACCAACAGTAACCTTGGAAATGGTGGTCCCAGCTCTTTTCAGGTCATTGACCAGCTCCTCCCGTGTAGTTCTGGGCTGATTTCTCACCTTCCTTAGGATCACTGAGACCCCACGAGGTGAGATCTTGCATGGAGCCCCAGTCCGAGGGAGATTGACAGTCATGTTTAGCTTCTTCCATTTTCTAATGATTGCTCCAACAGTGGACCTTTTTTCACCAAGCTGCTTGGCAAATCCCCCGTAGCCCTTTCCAGCCTTGTGGAGGTGTACAATTTTGTCTCTAGTGTCTTTGGACAGCTCTTTGGTCTTGGCCATGTTAGTAGTTGGATTCTTACTGATTGTATGGGGTGGACAGGTGTCTTTATGCGGCTAACGACCTCAAACAGGTGCATCTAATTTAGGATAATAAATGTAGTGGAGGTGGACATTTTAAAGGCAGACTAACAGGTCTTTGAGGGTCAGAATTCTAGCTGATAGACAGGTGTTCATATACTTATTTGCAGCTGTATCATAGAAATAAATAGTTTAAAAATCATATATTGTGATTCCTGGATTTTTTTTTTTAGATTATGTCTCTCACAGTGGACATGCACCTACGATGACAATTTCAGACCCTTCCATGATTTCTAAGTGGGAGATCTTACAAAATAGCAGGGTGTTTAAATACTTATTTTCCTCACTGTATGTGTATTTGGCACTTAGGTGCTGATAACTTGACCTTTTTCTACATTGTATATGACAACGTGGATGACATTCTAATGGCGTAACCCAGTTCTGTGCTCCGAAGCGTAAATCAGTTGTAGATAGAGCGTCATTTGGGTCTAGTGTTTAGTGTAGCTTTAATGCTGGTGTAGCAGTAGAACAAGGTCTGAATTCAGTGTGGTGTTTGTGGCTTTGATGTCTCGCTGGATGGCTGGGCTTTTGTGCTGTTTGTAGGGCTGAATGGGTGAACAGAACTGAAACAATAGCAGCACAACCCCCCAGTACCACAAATACGCACACACACACACACACGCACTCACATGCACACACCCACTCTGTGACCCTTGAGGGGATGAGCGACAGAGGAGATAAGCAGCAGCAGCAGCAGTGGTTGAGTGGCTGAGTTCAAAAGGCATAGATTTATTTTAGAAGAGTTAGGAAAGTACAATGAGACATCTCTAACACTGTAAAACTGTAAGTGAATATTTTATTATGTATAATATATTTTTGTTTTTTTTACTGAAAAATGGCGAGACAGAGAAAATGGGTAAAAAATAAAACTTCTGAAGCTTTAGAGGTGGGAGGATAAGACTGACAGCATGAGAGAAAGTGAGAGAAGTTAAGGAGGTGAAAGGCTTGCTGTGTGCTGATGGAAATGTCACCATGTGGATTCTTTCACTGCTTCACACTCTAATCAGTGCTGGCTGTGTGTTTAGATGTCAGCACCATCCTCAAAAGGCACAAAAGCAGCCTCCCTCTTGATTTACTTCCAAAGAGAGGAGGAGAGGAAAAGATGATTTAACATTCTTCCTGTTATCAACATATTTGATTACGGGCATATTAAAAAAAATAAATAGTCAGTTTGTCAGTGACTATTCAGAGTATAGTCTCCTTATAAGTGTGTGAACAGTGTTTTATGAGGTGGTATCGAAAAAGTTTAGAGACTAATGGTGCTAACTAGTGCTATTCTGACCATGTCCGTCACCACGTCTGCCACCACAACTATTCGGCAACTTATGCACGATAATCGTTGGAGAACAATGATAAACATGATCATACTTCCACACTCACTCTACTCGCTAGATTTGGCTCCTGTGGACTTCGCCCTCTTCCGAAGATGACGATTCTGCCCAAAGGTCACATTTTTGACATCATTGCAGAGATTCAGCTTGAATTGCAGAATGCTTCGAAGCTTGACATGCTTCGTAAAGAAGACTTACAGGACATATTCCAGAAGTGGTTGTAATGCTGGGAGCTCTGTATTGCTGTGCAAAGGGGACTATTTTGAAGGTGATAGTGTGTAATATATATATATATATATATATATATATGGGTCTAACGATACACGTACTTGTATTAATATTTTCCTGTACAGGGCTTTCAGTTCCGTTAACAATGCAATCCATTTTACGTTTTAAGTTCAAATCTGGGTTTCCTCATGGACGTATAAAATGGCGGACTGCAAGTTTGTTTAGTCTCAGCATCGCACTTTAAGCAGTAATAGAAACTACAGTTAGTGCAGTGTCAGGCCCTACCGGAAATAAGATTTGTTTTGCGCATACATAAAAACGCTAAAGAATCAATAGCGCTAGCGTTAGCCGCTAACCAGAAAGTGATGATTCAAGAATTTTTTTTTCCAACGTTTTACTTCAAGTTGTATCCTGCGTATAACTGTGTTTGTGACAAAAAAAATCACTTTACATTTACATTTTGAATTTATAGCACTAGCGTTAGCTTCCTGGTTAGCGGCTAACGCTAGCGCTATTGATTCTTTAGTGTTTTATGTCCAGCTTCCTGGAAAAAATCCTGACAATTCCACATATTGAGGGAGTGAATGAACGATGGATAGAAGGAATGAAGACATTTGTTAAAATCTGCTGAAATAAGTAGACTAGTTAAGTGAACATATCTTTAAATGTTAATTAATAAAAAATAATTATATGTAAAACACACATCTGACATACACATCTGTATTACCCAAAAAGGGTCAAACAAATGTCAACTATCTAATTCAAAATTTCCTTTTATTTAATCAATTTAATTTGTCAATAAAATTGATCTCTCAGTATAATCAATAATTATTTTTTACTAAAATATTATAAAATATTATTTTATGTATTATTTAACCAAGTAGGCATTTTATTTAAAATTGTTTTAAAAATGTAAATTGATCAAATCTTGATGATCACAAATATTAATAATAATTAACTGCCTTAATAAAAACTGAAGACAATTTTGTTTTTTAATTCTTTCCCCCAACTGTACCAAAATTGAACCAAACCATGACTTAAAAACCGAGGTACGGACTGAACTATGAATTTTTTGTACGTGTGTATGTTTTGTGTGTGTGTGTGTGTGTGTGTGTGTGTGTGTGTGTGTGTGTATATCCTTTGCTATGTTTCCACATGTACGGTTAATGAGATTATACCGGAGAAACTCTTCTAACTTTCATACTGTTTACTCAGTTAGAGAATATAGTTTTTTTTTAAGTAGACATTTTGAGCTTTCTATTAATATATAAATTATTTATGGGAGGCAAATATTCACTGAGATTCAGGTTGTTTTATTTATGTGTCCGGAAAGAGAGATGACGGAGGCAGAGACGGCAAAGAGCGCACCCTGTCTGTTTTCTTTATTTTACAAAAGCACAGTGTTATTATGTTATTATGAGTGTATACAGATTACAGATACAGATTACAGAAACAGATTACACAGTAGACCCTGTACAGATTGGAAATATGTATTGCTGTATTGCTCGATCAAAAAATAATTTGTTCATTTCGGCAAAAAATAAGCAAAAAATCCACAAAACACGCCGGCCCGTTTGTTGACCCCAAAGGGTTAAATGTGTGCATCATGGCGGATTTTGATGCTGATACGAGATTCGGCACATCAGTAAAACGAATATTTACTGATTGAAAATTAATTTTCGGTGGAGGTTTTTTTTTATCCGAGTCAAGAAAGGACGTAGTGAATAAACGTGTGTCTCGTTGAAGATTTTATGAATAGGCAAACGTACGAAATGTGTGCGTTGATAAAATGAATGCCGTTAAAATTAATTTGTTATTTTATGTTGATTTTGACAACTATAATTAATATATTAATACAAAATGAATTTCAAATTGTGTTACCTAATGAATGTGTCCAGGCAGAACATCCACCAGATAGAACACAAGCAGACAAAAGAGGATGGTGATCAGGAATGTTTGTTCTCAGTCATGTTAACACACCGACTTCCTCTGCCTCATCCACATTAACCCCAGACTTCTTGTTGCCTTCTGCCTTGCTCATTCTTATCTTCGTAAAGTAGCCCACGTCTGTGGTGCGATAGCCATGCAATGGCAGGAAATAGACACATGACACTTCTGAATGCCCCACAGGTGCTCAATACAGTTCAGGTCTTAAAACATACTCGGCCACTGCATCACTCCATCACTCCATCTTTATCAAGGCAGTTTGGGGATGTAATTATGTTAGAAAGCTGCACAGTTTTTGAAGGGAGGGCAGCATGTTCTGCTTCAGAATGTTGGAATCCATGTTTACATCAATGAACCGAAGCTCCCCAGTACCAGCAGCACTCATGCAACCTCAGACCATCATGTTACCACCACAATACTCGACTGTAGGCAAGACACAATTGTCTTACCAGAGCGTCATCACACATTCTGGACACCATCTGAGCCAAACAAGTTTATCTTAGTCTTCTAAGACCACAGTACATGGTTCCAGTAATTCATGCTCCTGGACAGGTCGTCTTCAGAAAACTGTTTGCGGGCTTCTTGTGAGCCAGTTTCAGAAGAGTCTTTCTTTTGAGATGACGGCCATGCAAACCGACTTGCTGCAGTGTGCGGCGTATGGTATGAGCACTGATAACAGACCTCCTGCTTCTGCAACCTCTAAAGCAATGCTGGCAGCAGTCATGTGTCTGTTTTTTAAAGCCAGCGTCTTCATCTGACACACAGCACGAGGACCTTTGCGAAGCCTGTTCCAAATGGAACCCATCTTAAAAATCCTCTGTATGGCCCTGGCCACTGTACTATAACTCAGTTTCAGAGTGTTTCTGATCTTCTTATAGCCTTATAGTTAAACCAGTGGTCAGTAAGAGAGAATTGTACTCAAAGCACCAAATTCTAACTGCTACATGATGAATAGGAATGTGGCTTTGCATAGTTAAGCGAGGGACAGCTTTTTTGTTGCCAGATATTTAGAAAATAATGGCTGTATGTTGAGTTCTTTTTAGAAGATAGAAAATCTATACTACTGTACAAGCTCAGAATGACTACTCTAAAAAATATCCGTTACATTTTTATAGTATTGTCCCTTGAGAAGATATACTGAAATGGATGTTGAAATGTGAGGGGTGTAATCACTTTTTTGAGATACTGTATATAATGCCTTCTTTTCGCTGTACAAAATCTGTGATTGAGATAAACAATGCAAATTGCAGAAAATCACAGTTTACTGTATAATGTCATCAAAGGGAGACAGCTAGATAAAGAAACTAATGTTGTTGTTCTTCAAAAACATCATAAATATCCCTACGAAATTCTCAAAATGATAAACAGTCGATCTGTGAAAAGTTGTGTAGGAAGGGAATCAGTAAACAAAACAGAGGACAAATAAACTTTATTAGACTGCTGGCATGCAAGGAATGTTTAATTATCAAAGGAGTATGCAGTTGCTAGCAAGCAAGGCTCTTTAGAAGTTTGAAGATTTTGACCACGAATATGTTTACCTTTGTGTTTCTTTCCCTTCGTTTCGTGTGAAGTAGAAGCTGGCTGAGGACACTGAAAACATGGCAGTTAATCAATAACAGCATACTTTACACACAGGAATATATCATTCTGTTTTAATAATATTATCCTGTCTACAATATCAAGTTCAGTAATAGATTGAAGTAAATGCTGTACACCACAGGATGCCTGCCTCAGTCTGTAAACTGCCTGTGCTTTGGATGAAAGACCCTGTGGGTTTCAGGGTTAGGTGTTCAGCATGATGTTTGTAAAAGTTTCGAAAGGGTCCTGGGTCTACAACAATTAGAGATTAATGACGTCCATTGTGACAAGAAATTGAAAGATTCCTTACAACCTTTTTTGCCAACTGGCCAGTGGGTTAGTCATATTGGAGGCCAGTGATCTAGTGATCAAAGGCAATGATTGGTGATCTAATAACAAGGTTTGAAGATAATTGGTACCTAGGTGAGTGATAATAAAAAATAAAGTGTCTAGTCATGTTCCAGAAGGCTTGATCCAAATGTCTGTAGGCAACCAGACATGGCCCACGTATTCTTTAGGTGGCAGAGTGACAAAGGAAATGATGGGCACACTCTGTTCCCACAAGGAAACAACCACTTATTTGGAACCTTACAATTTCTTGACTACAGTCCTAAGAGGTTGACAGAGAGACATTCAACTAACTTTGGCCTTAACATTTTGTTGAATTTTCTTGGACCTATTTGTGATGTTTTGGCAAGAGATTCTCTAGATTGTTTTATTTGTCATAGTTATATGCAGGATACAACGTGCAGTAAAATGAAAATGTATGTATGTCATTGTTTCGAGAAATGGCAATTGTGGCAATTGCATCTCTGAGAATGTCATTAACCCCTGCCTTAAGACAGAGAGGGTTTATACCCGTGTTTTATTTGTAGTGTATTCATACTGGCCTGCATTCAAAGTGCCCTGAAGTGGTGCTATGGAAGTAAAACGTTTTGAAATCTATTCCGTCTACAACTGAATATTCATCCTGTTACTCTACACCTTTGCGGTGCCTGCCATTCATTGACAGTATTCAAAAGCCGAGGCAAATAATAGAGTCCAATTGCTGTGAACACTAGTCTCTTCTATGCACCTGAGAAGTAAATCTTCTTGACCAGTCACTTTCATTTTTGGTAAATGAAAATAGGTTCTGCAATAAAAACAATTATTTACAAAATATATTACAGGTAATATAAGGTTTGCAACCAGTGGCCTTTGGCAGAATTCACGATCTTTGTGTTTACATCCATCAGTATTCGGTCACTGATATCTTGCATACATTTATTGCAAATGAAACCAGAAGCATTAAGCATAATGCCATTGCGCATATGAGTACAAACCAATATGCAGTTGTATCACTGGAATTTTTAAATAATCATGCAAACAGTGGTAAGTGTCTATTAGGGGGTGTGTGTGTGTGTTAATGAATTTGGTGTCAAATGCAAGCAGTACTTTATACCACAGAACAAAAGTGCTGTGTACACAGGATTAGTTTTATATGATCAGCTCTGTTAATCCTGTCATTGTCCTCTTCAAAAGAATTGGAACAGGAAGAACAATTCTTTTGTATTTGCATTGAACAACATGCAAGACATTTGGGGTTTGAATATGAGATGATAGATCATAATTCCAGGTTTCAATTCCTGATATTTCAATCTAGATGTTTAAGCAATTTAGAACAGGGCACTCTTTGTTTGTACCCACTTATTTTTCAGCTGATCAAATATATTGGAACATGTGTCTGACAGGTGTGACAAGTTGTCAACGTGTATGTTGTTAGACTGACTAAAAGCTGTCTGGATTTGGTTTTGAGCCCTGGGTTTCACCTGTGTGAAAACGATAATCCAACATGAAGATCAGAGATCTGTCTAGGGTAGAAAAGCAAGCTATTTTGAAGCATCAATCAGAGCCATTGCACAAGCATTGGGCATCGCTAATATAACATTGTCCTGGAAATGTCAGGAACTAGTCATGTACTAACAAGCAGACACTGAACAGGTTGGCCAAGGAAAAGAACAGCAGCAGTTAATGACAGAAACATTTTGAGAGCTTTAATGGAAAATCCAAAAACAGCAGTCAATGACATCAACAAACTCCACAGGGTAGAGAAGAAGATATCCAGAGTTTGAGAGCAGAAAAATAGAGGTCAGACGCAAACCTGGTTAGATTGGAATTTGCAAAGAAATACAGAGATGAGACAAAAATTGTGATTAACCGCTACCATAGTGATAGAAAGGCCAAAGTCTTTCATGAGGCTTAGCTCATGACATGAGCTCATCGGTCAAGCCTGGGCATGACTCTGAAATGGTCTCACTAAGCTTTATTGATGATGTAACTCATGATGGTAGCAGAAGAATGAATTCAGTGAATGAATTAACTTTACAGGGCATACTGTCTGCCAATTTACAGAGCAATGCTTCTAATCTAATTGGGAGAAACTTCTTAATGAAGTAGGACAATAACCCAAAACACACAAAGGGAATAGTGGAAGTGTGAAGACTAGCCAAGTCCATTACCAAACCTTAACCCAACTGAGCATTTTCATCTCCTAAAGAAGAGACTAAAGGGAGAAATTGCCCAAAGCCCAACAACAACTGAAAGAGGCTGCAGTCCCAGCCTGTAAAAACAACATAAAAGAAGAAAGCAACAGTTAAGTGACATTACTGTGTCATCTTTTTGGAGAAAATTCAAAGAATTAATTAGATTTACATTTTTATCGCTTTTTAAAAAATTGGGTGGCCTACCAACAAAGGTGCCAAGTTTGCTTGATAGATGTCTTCTTCTTTAGTCTGCTCCTATTAGAGGTCACCACAGCAGATCATTTGTCTCCATACCACTCTGTCCTCTACATCTGCCTCTTTCAAACTGACTTCCTGCATGTCTTCTCTCACCACATCTATAAACCTCCTCCTTGGCCTTCCTCTTTTCCTCCTCCCTTTTGGCTCCATTCTCAGCATTTTTCTACCGATATACCCCATGTCCCCCCTCTGCACATGTCCAAACCATCTCAATTAAGCCTCCCTCACCTTGTCCCCAAAATGTCTTACATGCACTGTCCTTCTAATAAACTAATTTCTAATCCTGTCCATCATCGTCAATCCCAATAAAAATCTCTTAATCTTCAGATCTGCTACCTCCAGCTCCACCTCCTGTCTTTTACTCAATGCTGCCCTCCCTCTCATTCACATGCATGTACTCTGTCCTACTCCTACTGACTTTCATTCTCCTTCTCTCCAGCGCGTACCTCCACTTCTCCAGGCTTTTCTCAACCTGCTCCCTACTCTTACCACAAATCACAATATCTTTTGCAAACATCATAGTCCATTGAGACTCCTGTCTGACCTCGTCTGCCAACCTGTCCATCGCCACTGCAAACAGGAAAGGGCTCAAAGCTGATCCTTGATGCATTCGAACCTCCACCTTGAACCAGTCTGTCGTTCCTATTGCACACTTCACTGCTGTCACACTGTCCTCATACATGTCCTGCACCACCCTCACATACTTATCTGACACACCTGATTTCCTCGGACATGTACCACAACTCCTCTCTCGGCACCCTGTCATACATTTTCTTTAGATCCACAAACACACAATGCAATTCCTTCTGACCTTCTCTATACTTCTTCATCAACATTCTCAAAGCAAATATTGGGTCTGTAGTGCTCTTCCTTGGCATGGAACCACTTGTGTGTTGCTCACACATGGTCACCTCTTCTCTCAGCCTGGCTTCCACTACTCTTTCCCATAACTTCATGGTGTGACTGATCAACTTTATTCCCCTGTAGTTACTGCAGGTCTGCACATCTCCCTTATTCTTAAAGATCGGTACCAGCACACTCCTTTTCCATTCCTCAGGTATCCTCACACCTTCCAAAATTTAGTTAAACAATCTGGTTTAAAAACTCCACTGCCATCTCTCCTAAACATCTCCATGCTTCTAACGGTATGTCATCTGATCCAACCGACTTTCCACTCTTCATCCTCTTAACCACTGCTCTCACTTCCTCCTTACTAATCCTATCCACTTCTGCTTCATCATCTCCACATCATTCAACCTTCTGCCCCCCAATTTCCTTGTTCATCAGCTGCTCAAAATGCTCCCTCTACCTTCTCAACACACTCTCCTCACTAGTCAACACGTTTTCATCTGCATCCTTTATTGCTCTAACTTGCAGCACATCCTTCCCAGCTCGGTCCCTCTGCCTGGCCAATCTGTACAAATTCTTTGCTCCTTGCTTAGTGTCCAACTTCTCATACAGCTCCTTATATGCCTTTTCCTTGGCTTTTGCCACATCCCTCTTTACCTGCTGCCGCATCTCCTTCTACTCCTGCCTACTTTTCACATCTCTCCCAATTCTGGTATGCTTTCCTAAACTTCCTCATGCCACAAACAGGTTTCTGTGTCTTCCTTTCCCTTTCCAGATGTCACACCAAGTACCTTCCTAGCTGTCCCCCTTATTATTTCTGCAGTAGTTGCCTAATTATCCAGCACCTCTTCACCACCACCGAGTCCCTGTCTGACCTCTTCCCTGAATCTCACACTACAGTCTTCCTCTTTCAGTTTCCCCCATCTTATCCTTTTTTCAGTCCTTAGTCTCCTTTTCTTCTTCACCTCGAAAACCATTTTACAAACCACTATCCAATGCTGTCTAGCTACACTGTCCCCTGCCAACAACTTACAGTCCCCAATCTCTTTCAGGTTGCATCTTCTGCATGGAACATAGTCCACCTTTGAGTACCTTCCTCTGCTCTTCTTAAAATAAGTATTTACGACTGCCATTTCCATTCTTTTAGCAAAATCTACAACTATCTGCCCTTCCACATTCCTCTCCTTAAGGCCATACCTACCCATCACCTCCTCATCAAGTCTGTTCCCTTCACCAACATGGCCATTGAAGTCTGCCCCAATCACCAATCTTTCTTTCCTAGGTACACTCTCCACCACTTTATCTCACTCCAGAATTTTTCCTTCTCCTCCATCTCACAACCCACTTGTGGAGCATAAGCACTGATGACTGTGGAGCATAAGCACTGATTTATCATCACCTCTTTAAATTCCAGCTTCACGTTCATCATCCTATCAGAAACTCTCTTCACCTCCACTACACTCTTACTGTACTCTTCCTTTAGAATCACCCCTACACCATTTCTCTTGCTATCTACACAATGATAGAACAGTTTAAACCCACCTCCAATGTTCCTGGCCTTACTCCATTTCCTCCCCCTCCCTCTCCTGAAAACCTTTCTCCTCTCCATCATATCAGCTACATCTCTCTCTTCACCAGTTATAGTACCATCATTTAAAATACCAACTCAAACCTCCACTCTCCTACACTTCTCCTTTTCCTGCCATCTCTGGAGTTGTCTTCCTCCTCTCCTTCTCCTCCTTTGGCAAACAGTAGCCCAAATTCCACTGGCACCCTGTTGGCTAACGATACCTGTGGCAGTCGTTGGTAACCCGGTCCTCCGGTATGAAATTCTGATTCGCGATCTGCATATTTGATTTGGCACATCTTTTATGCTGGATGCCCTTCCTAACTCAACCCTCTCTATTTATCCGGGTTTAAGACCTGCACTAAGAGTGCACTGGCTTGTGCAACCCTAATGTCTGGGTTTAGTTTGTTTGATAGTCTTAGTAAATAGCAAAAACATTTAATTGGTATTGATATTCCAGTGCTTTCAGAAGAGACTGTGATTGCTAATCAGGGATTTTATAAGAATTAGGCCTTTATTCTTTTGTGAAAAGGCCTGAGACATAAAACCGTTTGAAATGGAAGGAAAGCTCATTCCATGTCTAAAGAGCCAGAACAGTAAAGTACCGAGATCTTGTGTTACCAGCTTGCTTAGATCTTGTAGAAGGATACGCAAGTTTCCTTGAAGTTGTAGCCCCAAGTTGGCATGCAGCTGCGAGAGTTGGGGTGGGAACATGAGTGTTATCTTGCTATTTAATCCAACTCTAATCGGGTTTGCTTTTTCAATACATTGTAAAGTCTATGCTGTAATGTTTGTGGGTTTCTTTAAACCAGCGATAAACTTTATTGCCAACATTTTATGCGTGGCGGAAAGAGTATAAAACACATTCATTTAAGGAAAAGTACTGCTAATGTAGTAATAACTAAAAAGTAATTAGTAAATACTACACAGAAAATGTTCTATGTTTTGTTTACCATACCAATTATCTAGCTTGTAGGTGTGTAACGCGACATAAAATTCATGGTTCAGTATGTACATCGGTTTTTAATTCATGCTTCGGTTTGATTTCAGTATGGTTAAAGGGGAGAAAACCTAAAATTGCTTCTCGTTTAATATTAACATTTGTGAACAACAGTTTTTAAAACAATTTAAAATAAAATGCCTGCTTGATTAAATATTTTAAAATTATGTTTTATAATATTTTATAAAAATAAAATAGAATAAATTTAATTAATGCTTTATACTTTTTATTATATTGATTACATTAAGCAAACAATTGTCACAAAGTGATTAAATAAAATTAAAGAAATGGAAAAATGTAAATAGTTTACATTTGTTAGACACTATTTGGGTAAAATGTGTATGTAAGTGTGTGTGTGTGTTTTACATTTAATATTACATTTTGTAGTATTTCACGAAAAATTTCTAGTATTTCTAGAAAGTTTCTAATATTTAAGATATGTTCTACATACTGTTCCACTTATTTCAGCATAGTTTAACAAATGTCTTAATTCCTTCTATTCTTTATCCATTCACTCTCTCGATATGCAGAAGTTTCAGGATATTCTACTTTTAAGAGAAATTCTTGAAACTGGACATAAAACGCCAAATAATTCATTTAGTTAGCATTAGCCGCTAGCTACTTCCTGGTCATGCATGCACAAAACAAATCTTATTTCTGGTACGGAGTGAGTAGACACTGCGCTAACTCTGGATTCATTTTTTTTATTTATACCCCTGGCATTATTGTGTATGTTTCAAGTTTAATAATAATAATAATGATAATAAAAATTACAAAAATGCGCTTAAAGTGCGAGGCAGGGTTGAGACAAACGTGCAACTCACCACTTAATACGTTCCTGAGGGTACGCCGCAAATATTTCAAACGCACTTCTTTCACATTGTTATTATGGGGTGGTTAGGATGCGCCGCTTTTACCGCTGCGGCCCGGGTTTGAACACCAGTCAGGGAACCAACCCCAGCAATTAGGGTTGCACAAGCCAGTGCACTCTTAGTGCCGGTCCCAAGCCCGGATAAATGGGGAGGGTTGCGTTAGGAAGGGCATCCAGCGTAAAAACGTGCCAAATCAAACATGCAGATGATCCGCTGTGGCGACCCCTAATGGGAGAAGCCGAAAGAAGTTTATAATGGGGTATTGTTTGTGGAATTATAAGAAAAATAATGAATTGATTCCATCATGGAATAAGGCTGTAACATAAAATAGTGCATTCAGCAATGCCAAAAAAATGCTTTTTGAAAGGCAGATATAGATTTAATGAGAAAGTCACATTGATGAGTAAAAAAAAAAAACATGGCTGTGAGGATGCTACTTGCAGGTCATATATATATATATATATATATATATATATATATATATATATATATATATATATATATATATATATATATATATATATATATATATATATATATATATATATATAGAGAGAGAGAGAGAGAGAGAGAGAGAGAGAGAGAGAGCTATGAGCTCACTACAGGTTTTGTCTCACATAATTTTCAAATCATTATCATGCTGTTTCTTTTGAAGCAGTAAAGCTAAAGATATGGAAAAAGTATTTGGAACACCTGATTTTTCCAGCCATATCTGGTTCCTCCCCAAACTGTTACCACAGATTTGGAAGCATATTAGATGATTTAGTAGGTGGTAGCATTACATTTTCCCTTCACTTAAACTAGAAAACCCAAACCCACGCTTACCTATGCAAAGCCACATCTCCTATTTACCATGTTCATGTTGTCTGCTTGACAGGACCATACAAATTTGTGTAAGACAACCATACAAACTTGTATTAAAGCAGTTAAAAATTGTTGCTATTGAAACAATTCTCTCATACTGACCACTGTATGTTCAACCTGGCACCTCGTGGAAAAGACTCTCTAAAGATTTGCGAATTAGAATTGTTGTCCTCCACAAAGATGGCTGAGGCTATAAGAAGATCAGTAACACCCTGAAACTGAGTTGCAGTACAGTGGCCAGGGTCATACAGAGGTTTCAAGAGGTTTCAAGATGGGTTTCACTAGGAACAGGCTTTGCAATGGTCAATCAAAGAAGTTGAGTCCTCGTGCTGTGTGTCAGGTGCAGAATCTGCTTCAAAAAACAGATGCATGAGTGCTGCCAGCATTGCTTTAGAGGTTGCAGAACCTAAGGGTCCACTCGTCAGTGCTCAGACCATATGCCACACACTGCAACAAGTCGGTTTGTATGCCCGTCTCCAAGAAGGAAGCCTCTTCTAAATCTGGCTCACAAGAAAGCCTGCAAACAATTTTCTGAAGAACGTGTCCTAGAGCATGAATTACTGGAACCATGTCCTGTGTTCTGATGAGACTAAGACAAACTTGTTTGGCTCAGATGGTGTCCAGCATGTGTGCGACGCCCTGGTGAGGAGCACCAAGAAAATCGTGTCAAGCATGGTGGTGGTAGCATCATGGTCTGAGGCTACATGAGGGCTGCTGGTACTGGGGAGCTTCAGTTCATTGAGGGAAACATGGATTTTAACATGTACTATGACATTCTGAAGCAGAACATGATGCTTTACCTCTCGAAACTGGGTTTTCCAACATGAAAATTACTCCAAACACACCGCCAAGATGACAACTGCCTTGCTGAGGAAGCTGAAGGTGAAGATGATGGAGTGGCCAAGTATGTCTCCAGACCTGAACCTTATTGAGCACCTGAGGAGCATCCTTAAGGGGAAGGTGAAGAAGCGCCATTTGTCTAACATCCTGCAACTCCGTGATATCATTGTGGAGGATCCCAGCAACAACCTGTGCAGCTCATGTTGAGTTACTTTCAGAGGACAGTAAATCTGTACTATAGATTGAATGAACTGACCGTTTATTTACTCTGTAAGTCATGGACATTTTCTATGTTTCGATTATATTCAAAAAAGTATTTCTACAGTACATTATGTCCTCAAGTATTTAGTTATTATTATTGTTATTATTATTATTTTACTTAATCATTTAGACATACCATGTTCATAAAATATACAATTGTTATTATATGATTAAAAGCAGACTTTATACAGTTTATTGCAAACTCTCTATTAGTTTAGAGTTTTTTGTGCATTTAGGCTGTTCTCTGTGGACGGTGTGTGTGTTTATGTATAAAAAAAAGGAAAAAGATATAAGGTCACAACCTGCAAACTTTCTGAGAAGTTCTAGTGCTCTGCCATCTCTGTTATCCGTCTCTGCATTGTTGTTAATGGCAGTGCATTAACAAGATAAAACCAAAGGTACTCATCCAGCACATTCTTTCTCTTGCTCAATCTTTGCATACAGGTTTTTTTTGTTTGTTTTTTTTGTACAATTTTCTTATCTGTCTCATAATGTTATTGGAGAAGGCTGAATAAAGCCTCTAACCGACTGCTAAATGTGTTATTGTGTGACCTGCTTTAGATGCTACAGATAAACGGTTCTGTGTTTGGATGAATAACTGCGAAAACACATAAATCTAAGACGCGCAAGCCCGGGCTGATTTGCGTGATTTTGCAATGTTTTATTTTGATCAGTGCAACTTTACGAAACAGGTTCATTTTTATGAGATTTAAAATCATATGACATGGAATAATAATCATAATATGATGCTTTATCTTTTCATATACAGTCCCCATTACAAACTGCGAAGTGAAGAATGGAATGCAACCCAGGCAGGGATCCAACATAGACAGAGAGCAAACAAGGGAGGTGGAAAGACAGAGAGACTGTGAGAGAGAGAGAACAAGAGAGAACGAGAGTGAGAAAGCGTATAAGACACTGAGTCAAGAGAGCAGAAGAGGAGGAGGAGGAGGAGGGCAAAGGAGTTGAGAGGAAAGAAGAATGTCAGCTAAGGAATTTCCAATAGCTTTTGCTCAAGTATATATATTAGGTGTATATATTAAAAAAGAAAAGCGTAATAGAGAGACTACAGCGAGATACATACACACATGCATACACACCCTAACAAGCCAACCATGCACTTCATGCATCTTGGATAACAAAAAGCAGGATCGTCTCTTGAGCTGCTGCTTTTCCTAGAAGCGTTCCCAAATGCAGTCCCTGTCTGACAGACAAACCCTTATGCTTGACTCCAGAGCTGAGAGTGGTGAAAAGTTAAAAAGAATCAAAGACATTGTTTGACTTGGTTTTAAATGCTAACTACAATCTATAGTTAGAAGTTTGGATGTTGAGTATATTTGGCATGCTAATATAGAGAATTCTAGGTCTACACTTGTAGATAGTATATAGAGAGCTCTGAATTCACACATATGGATATTATATAGAGAGCTCTAGGTCTACACTTGTGGATAGTATGTAAATAAACCTAAATCCTCACTTATGGAGATTAAATGAATAGCTCTAAATGCACGTGTATGGATATTAAATAAAAAGCCCTAAGTCATTTTTTAAAGGGTTTTTTCTTTCTTCATTCTTTTCCTTTTTTTTTTTATTCCAATATTAAGTGAAAAGAAAACATTTGTGCCAATGAACACCTTAGCTTTTAGTTTGTATTGATAATATTTGCTGTAGTATATTTTCGACCTTGTAGTTAACACAAACTATTTTAGACTTGAATTTTGACTATTTTTGTACAAATATGATAAATATGCATTCCAGGTACTCTGCTTTATCCCTTTTTCTTCTTCTTCTTCTTCTTCTTCTTCTTTTTTTTTTTTTTTTTTTAGCTCAGGGCATTTCTACAAGCAGACATTTACATCATTTACCTTTTTTAATACAAATTGTATTTAGTTTAATTCAGTTTTATTTGTATAGTTGTATTAAGTGAAAAAAAATTATGTTCATAAAATAATTGATGCATGAAATGGTTAAAGTTAATTTGAGAATAGTGAAATAATCACAATGATTCCAAATGTTTTGTATCAAACCTCTAATGAACACATTGCCGGAAAATGTGTTCCCTCTTTGCTAATGCAATAATTTGGTAATAATTTTCCTCACATCACTGTGCAGAAAACATGGAACAAATTGTAACAAAAAATATAAATAAAAAACAGCACTTGAAGAGGAAATATGCATGTGCTGGCACCTCTGAGATCTGTGTAAGGCAAGTTGAGTAGCATTAATGTATCTAGTAGTAAAAGAGGCATGCTACTTTTTCAAAGTTTGGTTTTAGCAACAATAAAGCTGTTTTAACAGCAGGTGTAATCTGTAAAATGCTTAAATGGACTGTTACATACTGCTGACTTGTGTTCTGTAGCTGTAGTAAACATGCCATACACTAGATTACTGAGACTTAGTGTTTATCATGCACACTGGTATAAATGTGAGACTTTGCTTATTATTCATCCTCAGTTGAGGATGAAGTTCTTTTCATTCCCCATTCATAAAATGTTATACTTAACTTTTTTCAATCTTCTATTATTTTTGATATTCTTGTCTGGAAAACACTATAGGACTCATTTTTGTCAAAACACATTCTTATGAATGACCATGCACAGTTGCAACATAGCCTAAAGGGAGAAACAAGGAAAAGACAAACAACCAAGAATGTCACAGGAAGTAAAACACAACAGGAGGCATCGTTTATTATGTGTGTGTTGAGAAACAGAAGTCAGCTCGGAATGTTCTCTGCGCTTTATTTTCCCGGTACATTGGACTGTTGTAAATGTTTTGTTTTGTAGTGTTGTGAAGTACTTCATGTAAGTATTTCTTCTAGAGGATGAAAGATAGAGGGCAGTGTTGAGTCCTCAGCTTTTTCGCTGAAATACTCCAAACTGCTTCCCTGCAATCTGCTTGTCGTTTGTAAATCTCTTTTAATTTACAATAGAGTGTGCAGAATTTTTAGACTAAACTCTTTAGGGTTTTCATGATGGAAATCTTCTACTGCAAGGTGCTGCATGAAACCTTCATGGCTTACCAGGAATTTTTCCTGGGTTTTTCCCGGTTTCACAAACTTCATGCCAAAAAACTGAGCACCAAAACATTAGACCAATGAAATTTCCGAATGGAAACGAAAAAACACACCTCACCTGTGTTTAGAGCTGCACTGTATCGGGAGAAAAAAAGTTTTTTTTTAAACGCACGACGATGCCAAAAGATAAACTCCCGAGAGAAATAGTTGTGAAAGGAAGGAGAAAGACAGTGAACAATGACTTTCTTGGTAGGCTACTGTTTAGATACAAGCCGTTGTAACGTGTTGAGTCAGGGTGACGGGAGAGCGTGCTTTTTTATTTTTCTTGGCAACAGCGTTATGGGTTAGTCAAAGAAACTTTGAAATGAGCATCAGAAAATAATAAGGACATAATCCTTGGTCTTGCACACATGCAGTAATAGCGGAAAAATGCAGTGCCAGGCTATTCCCAAAATACCGCTCTGCTCCTAAACGAAGCGCAACATATTTCATCCGTTACACCGTGTAACAGACACTTTTGTTAAAGCCTGTTTGAAGTTCATTAGTGTCAGTGTAGACACTGCGGCTTATAGACAGGCGCGGCTTATTTATGTTAAAAATAAAAATATTTGTAAAATTCAGTGGGTGCGGCTTATATATGGGTGTGCTTTATAGTTCGTAAATTACGGTAGTTTTTGTCCAATTTGTTATACGAAACAGAAATGACCACAGATTGAAAATCCCAAAATGTCCTGTTAAGAAATTCCCCTCCACGTTATGGCTTTAATGTATGCAATGTGAGGTGTACAATTACTGTCCCAGCATCATACATTCCATTGCTCCCATTAAACTCAACTATCCAACATTTAGCATCCTGTAGGTTTATTTTGGAGTAGGTTTGGTATAGAGCGGGTTGCTGAGGCATGTTATAAACTAACAGCAGTAGCTGCAACAGAATGTAACATGCAGCATATAAGTAGTAGGATACAAGTGCATATTTATTTAGTTACATTTAAGTTATTATTATTAGGGCTGTAGCGATTCCATGAGTAACTCGAGCAATTAGATTACAAAAATTCATTGAGGCAAATTATTTTGCTTCATTTGGTCCATTTAACTAAAGACGCAGCACTGTGTTTTACACGGACCATTATTACTGACGCACTTCCCACTAAACTCTGGACCTCGGTGGACAGGTAACACAGAATGAAGGAATGGGGAGAAAACAGCAAAGGGGCGAGGAAAAAATTCAGGCCAAAGAAAACACCAGAAACTTTCCAATGTTTGGGATAATTTCAAACTAAAACATAAAGAAAACACTCTACAGTGGGGTTACTGTTTTTAAAGTAATTTGAAATGCATTTTATTTTTTATTTTTATACACAGTTCATTCAAAAAGTCCCTCATCCTTGTAAAGCAGGTAGTGGAGCACGTTTTTAAAGCTGGCAATAAATACATGGATTTAGTCGAAAAATTTCAAGCAGCTTTTCCAGAGACAAAAAAAACCCACATTACGATACGCGAGATTTAATAAATAAATACGAGTGAGAATAATTATGAGTTTTATTAAACAAATAGTTTCCCATAACCTACTCTACACAGCCACTGCAGAGGGACTTTTTGAACACTCTATATTTATTTTGATCTAATATGCCCATTAAATGCACTTAATAGGTTTTGTTTTCACCAATATACTTGTATGCAATTTTAGCAAGAAAAATAAACATTTTTTAAACAGAAAAACAAATCACTTGGTCATTTTAAGAGACCCGTCTTATTTTCTCTCTAATATATCTTTATATTATCTTTATTATATCTATATATATCTTATTTTTCTCTCTTGTTTTCTCTTTCTCTCTCTCTCTCTTATTGCTCTTTAATAAAGAAAAAGTTTTTATACTCGATTAATCGTTAGAATAATCGTTAGAATAATCGATTACTAAAATAATCAATACTAGCAGCCCTAATTGTTACAGTACAACACACAAGTTTGAAAACACAGGCAAATAGCATTACATTAAGGTCATATTCAAAAGAACTGGAAAACATGCCAGCTTCTGCAGCAGGAAGTTCAACTGGAAAAACGAAGTATCTCAAACAGGCAAAAGTTTCACTCGCAATGTCTCGTCAGTGACATTAATACTGACGAGACATTGTGATAAAACAAAGGTATACCTGTAAGAAAATGAATCAGTGCAGATGCACACACCTGGGTAATCAGCATATTAGAAAAGTCAGAAAGCAATGCAAACCTGAACACATGTAACTTGTCATCATGGGAACCAGATCACGGATGGGAAGGAAGGATTTATGATGCAAAAAACACTTGTGCATCTAGGACTCTAGGAACATTTCTTAATAATGAATTCTGGGAAATTCTTAGGCTTTAAAAAGAGCACTTAACACATATCCTAGGAAACCTTAGACTGGAACACTTTAAATCTAGTGATCACTGAAACACTGGACCTCAGAAACTGCAGGATTGCAAGAACTCTATCTCAAAGTTCTATAACAGCATTTTCTTACTTTCAGTGACTCTTGCTTATTTGATACACTAAATGCCCTTGTCTCTGTAACAGCACTTTTAGTGAATGTTTCTACACTGGAGATAAAGCTGAATACTTATCTGTGTGTTTATCACTGCTTGAATGGTGCTCAGCAAGTCTTAATGCAGGCCCCAAAAGCTTTTACCAAATTCAACCCCATTAGGTCAGTGTAAATGTCGCATACTTGGTTTCCCGGTGGGACTGTTTAAACTCTTATGCCGCATGAGTGCTTCCTGTCATTAGACTCTTTAGATAAGACAGGGCAATGTGGGCGTTGGACGGATGTGCCAATTTTTTTTTTTTACTAATCTTGGACTAGCTTTTTTCTTTTTTTTTTATATGTGGGTAAATCGAACTATAAGTCACATCAGCAGGAGCTTAGCGTATACACATTAACCCACCTTGCTAATCTGAAAAGCTTTAGTCAGTAAAGCTAATCTTGATATTATCAGATCTTGGTCTTTAGTATTTGTACACAAACACCTGCCATGAAACTAGCATTCAAAATTTGGATGGTATTAAATGAATAAAAAATGGCACAAAATGAAAACTGTGGTATGGCTTAGTTATTTCTCAAGTAACATGGAATTTTGATTTTGGTATTGCTTTTATTTTAATAAAACTATGTGAGCAAGGAATAAAACATGACAAATAGGAAAGGGTGTATTGTCATATGTACAGGAAACATTTTATTACACCATACAAGGAAATTCTCAAGCAGCCTATGACAAAGTAAAGATAAAAGGAAAACAGACAAAGACATGAATTTTTTATATGTACCGTATTTTTCGGACTATAAGCCGCTGTTTTTTCCCCACGTTTTGATTCCCGCGGTTTAAACAACGAAGCGGCTAATTTGTGGATTTTTCCTGGGTTTTTCCTGGTTTCACAAACTTCAAGCCAAAAAACTGAGCGTCATAACATTTGACCAATGAAATTTCCGAACGGAAACGAAAAAAAGCACCTCACCTGTGTTCTGAGCTGCACGGCATCGGGAGAAAAAACTTCCACCGGTGGAGATTTTTTAACGCACGACGATGCCAAAAGAAAAACTCCCGAGAGAAATAGTTGTGAAAGGAAGGAGGAAGACAGTGAACAATGACTTACTTGGTAGGCTACTGTTTAGATACAAGCCGTTGTAACGCGTTGAGTCTGGGTGAAGGGAGAGCTCGCTAACTCCAGTTGCAACAGAAATCATATAAGCACAGACAGGTTTCCAAAACTCGTGCTTTTTAATATTTCTTGGCAACAGCGTTACAGGTCAAAGAAACTTAGAAATGAGCATCAGAAAATAATGACATATTCCTCGGTCTTGCACACATGCAGTTATACCAGAAAAATGGCAGGCAGGCTATTCCCAAAACGGCAGGCTATTCCCAAAATACCGCTATGCTCTTAAAGGAGCCACAACATATTTCACCCGTTACACTGTGTAACAGACACTGTCTTCCGGTAAAGCCTGGGTTAAGTTCATTATTTTTAATGTAGACAGGTAGAGTTTTATTTTTAAGATAAAAATCTTTGTCAAATTCAGTGGGTGTGGCTTATATATGGGTGCTCTTAATAGTCAGGAAAATACGGTACAAAGATTTGAGCTCATCCGAAAGCTGGAGTAAGAACACAGGGTCACTGACAGTACGGCACCCCTGGAGCAGGTAGGGTTGAGTGCTTTGCTCAAGGGATTGACCCCCTGACCTTATGAGCAAAAATCTCGACCCTAAAGTAGTGATATTTTTGATACTGGCATTATATCGAGAGGATTGCTTCTCACATTAAAAAATATCAATCCTCCGTTCAAATAGTTCAATATTTACTAATATATCACTAATTCTGTCATATATTGTCATCATTACATTCTGAGAGAATCTTGTAACAAATGAGATGTCCAGTTGATTGTAGTCAGTTTAATATTGATGGCTTACAAAAATGCTGTCGAAATCGATTACTATTAATGATACTAGTCTTGAAAGTACTTGGTATGGGAATGAAAAAGAAAATTAGTTGTATTACTGTCCCTAATGTTGGCTAGCCATGAGTAGCTAGCTTGCAATAATTTGTACATTGCCTTTAAAAACCGCATCTAGTAAAGTTTTCTTCATTTTTATCTTCACCTGAAGTTTTGTATTTTAAGTAATTATTATATTATATTACATTTATATTTGCGGCATTATATCTAGCCATGTCTGATGAGGATGTCACTAACGCTACTGTAGTAACTGTTACAGTGGACTTTTTGCTAGATTTGGAATTGAAGTGATCCAAACAGTGTCATCTCAGTGCAAGTATAAGAAAATAATTACTCTTGGATGCTGCTTGTCCAATTCATATTAGAACTTGTTGAAAAAAAGAAGTTTTATAAAGCAGAGTTAAACTGATTGACTTTTCTTTTTTTTAATACAACTGCACAGCATAAAGTCTTTTATTCAACTTATATTACTGTGATTTACCAATGATTTCAGATTTTATTAATGAATGACACTTTACCCATTGTAATGATTTGCACTTAGAACATCAGACACTTATGTTATAGCTGGATTGATGTTTATCTCTGATAAACGACATCATTCCCTCACTATTCTCCCCTCTGTCTTTTATAAACACAGCTTGTTTCATTCTATTATTAAACCAGAAGTTCTAAGCTCTTTTGTGCTGAAGACTTTCTTGTGCTGTGATTATTACAAAGTGCTTATAACTGTGATACCTTCTAGAAATTTCTCCTAACAAAAATCATTATTACATCAATAATGATATGATGTACATATATTTTTTCTCCATTATTTTGTCATTGGTGATGTTGAGCAGGCACAATACAAGTCTCTGAATGAGCTGTTATTATACAAACAATAACGCAGCAGAACTAGCATATTTATTTTATGCTACTTTTTAAGTAATGCTAATTGTTTTATGTTAATGTTCATGTTAATGCTGGAACTAGTTGAGCTGTTAAACAAAAATGCAACCTTGTGACCCTTGAGGTTCAATAATACATGTGCACTGTGGTATGAAGTAAAATCATTAACACATTTTAGAATTTATCCTCATGTGGTATAATATCATTTAGCTTACCAGGCTTCAGCTACAAATGTGCATGTTTGCAGGTCCAGAGGAAACCTTACTTAAATGTTTTTGTACTTTATTCCTTCTGTGTGGATTTTCAAAGCCACCTTTGGCATATGTATATAAATCATTCACAGTTTGTGTGTGTGTGTGTGTGTGTGTGTGTGTGTGTGTGTGTGTGTGTGTGTACAGGTAGAGCTGGGTGGGAAAGCCGGGTCTCTACAGTGCCCCCTGCTGGTCGGGGATGAAGTGGTCATCATCAACGGTGTTGAGCTGAGTGGGTTCAGACAAGAGGCCATCTCTCTGGTCAAGGGATCCTACAAAACACTTCAGCTCACAGTGCGAAGGTCAGAAAACACACTTCCTGACATACATACACACACTTCAAGCCACACACTTCCTGCCAAGAAATATTTGATTATAATGCTGGCCATGCTTTCTGTAATACAGTGTATTCTGCCATGACTGATTTAGTTGATCAAATCTGGAAATTGAATACATGGTATTAAGAGGCTCTGGCAGGAACACTGTGAACCGTTAATTCTTTAAGAATACTTTAGAAGTGTGTGAGTGTTTGTGTGCATCTGTGTGTGTCTGTGTCACACACACAGTGTAGGGCAGCCTGGGTAGACGTAATAATGCTGTAGTAATTTCCCATTGGTGTGAGTGACATTTTAAGGTATTTTGTTTTGGTTGAAGATACAGTGATTTTGTATGTTATTTTGATTGGTTAAAGGAATAACAATGTTATTATTGAAGCTTTCTGGTTGGTGGTAATTCTGTGATATTAATAAGACATGCTGACTGGTAGAATCTTCTGCAATGTTTAACAATGGTGCATTTGACAAGATCATGGCACACAATATCCAACCAGGCAAACCCAAAGTAAATGTTTCTTTTACTCAATATTTCTACTCACAAACTCTGGACCGTCTCCTCAATCTAGAGTTCAGCATGTTACGATACATCACCATGGCTGCTCACAGCATGAACAGTAAACAAAGTATCACTTCACACCAAATATGGAGACGGCCATGTTTTCCCCCCACTTTGTGACTGAGGCATACAAACTTGAACATGGTGGAAATTATGTAATTCTGAGTTCCACCTCTCTTCTTAATGAGAGCATTGTTAAATTATTCGGATTGGTAGATTGATATTACAGTTTTAAAAAGATCTGAGTGGTTGAAGAGGAGTAATGTTTCTTTTGGTGTACTGGTTTTTCTCAGACGTTATGATTGGTGAAAATGTCTGTAATGGTTCGGTGTGTTCTCACACACACACACACACACACACACACACACACACACACACACACACACACACACACTCAGTCATGACATTTCTCAGGCTTAGTAAAATAGTAATAAAGCCAGGAATTGTTTGTCACCTGTTTGGCTGTGCGAGTGGGTGAAAATGGGGGAGCGGAAGGAAAGAACCACAGAGAGAATTTGAGAGGATAAGAATAGATGGCTGGTGAGCATCCTGAAGAGAATAAGGAGCTTTCGTTTTGATCATTTTTAATAAGCACTTGGTATTGGTGAGGGTTATGAGTGTATCTTTAGAACACTGAGCGCAAGGTGGAAATTCAAAATGGATCAATCTTTCAGAGGGGATTGAAGTATAGTATAGTAAGTATATATTTATGAACAATTAATGAAAGTGTTGTTTTTTAGTGTTTAATTCAATTAAGGATGTTAAACACTTTGCATTGAAATGACCATACAAAAAACATGGAGCAAACTGCCCACACAGCAAATATCTCCTGCCTGCCCGTTTCTCCTTGCGGACTGTAACAGCAAGCTCTCAGAATATAAATTACATTAAGTCAGGCTCTTGGGCCATATGCGGCCCTCTATCAGTCCTGTGGCAGCCCAAGAGGGATTTTAAGAATGATACAAATCTGGCCCAATATAGAGGAAATAGATGAAATTCGCTAAATAACCATAGGGTGTCGCTATTACATGCAACCAAGGCAGTTAGTCAGATGTACGTAGGGGCTATGATGTATGAAGGGGCTAAAAACAACAAACTATTGTTGATCACATTTTGGTAAATCACTGCACAAAGAAAACGGAAAGTCAAAAGTGAATGCAGGAGATTTCAGACATTTTGGGGAAATGTATATTTCTTCACTGAGGTCAGCAGGAAATGTATCTGTTTAATTGAAGAAATGTAATGAAAAAAACATCAGTCTTTTAAATCTTACACTGCTGCCAGGCACAATTAAAAGGTGAAAGAATTAGCAGCTGACTTGCTCAACTATTTTTTTTCATGATAATTAAGCACAAGAAAATGCTACATTAGCTAGTTATGAGGTAGCTCACCTAATAGCGTGGCATGGAAAACCCTTCACTGCAGCCGGAGTTATAAAGGAGTGTCTGATGAAAGTTGCCACTATAAATTGGCAAGACTTGCGAACATTTTCACTGATGATGCTGAATAAATCCACTGAGAGCCATTCTGACAGACAGTCATCTCTGTGATCTGCTTCACACACACACACACACAATGCTTTACACACAAATGTAATGAATATTTCGTAAAACCTTGTCATTTCATATCAGTAAATCATGATGAAATCAACAAGACATTAAAAAATGAATAAATAAAAATTAAAATTGTACTGTTGCCTGAAGTTTTATAAAAATTTTGTTTTAAGTTTGTTTTAAAGTTTTAATTTGCTTCGAAGGAAAATCGTTTACATGCAACTTTACTGATTGATACATGAGCCCAATTACTGGTAAAGGTACACCCATGTGCCAGGTTTCGAGTGAAATCTCTAGCATATACACAAACACACCTACAGCCAGCTGAGCCTGACATCAGTGTCTGTGTGGACCCTGACATCATCATTCAGAGCTGCTAAGGAACATGAGACCACTTTAAGGACACTGTATTTGAATAGGACTAAATGAACTGCTTAGAGCAATGAAGTTTGGAGTTTGAGCAAATAGAGATTTGTTGGACCTTTCTCAATAATTTTCCCCAAAGTTGCATTACAAAGCTACCAGAACATTACACTTTTTTTTAAAGTTGTGTAATAGTGGTTTTGCTGCATTTTAAGTGGGGAAAATCTGTGTGTACGATGCAGCTGAGTTTGAGATCATATATTATATGGCCAAAACTTTGTAAACGCCTGACCATCACACCCATATGTGGGTCTTTTCCAATATGGAAGACTCTATGTTAGAAGCACAGTTTTTCCATGTTATTTTATACGGTAGACGTCGATAGACAATTTCTCTACACTGGAACTAAGGGTTCCAAACATTTTCTAGTATGACAGTGGTCTTGTGCACAGCTTCATGAAGACGTGGTTAGCCAGGGTTGGTGTGAAAGAAATTGAGTTGCCTGCACAGACCCATGGCTTCAATCTATTATTTATTAAACACCTTTTGCATGATTTAAAAGGCTTATTGCCTTCCAAGCCTACAACATAAGCGACCATACTAATGCTTTTGTGGCTAAATGGGTAACATTCCACATAGCTACTTTCTAAAATGTAGTGGAAAGACTTCCCAGGAGATTGAAGACATTATAACTGCAAAGGGGGTCAAGGAAAGGGATGTTCTAAAAGTACACGGGTGTGATAGTCAAGTGTGCACAAATTTTTTATAATATAGTGTGTTTTCATTGAAGGACATACAGTATACACTCTCTCTCTCTCTCTCTCTCTCTCTCTCTCTCTCGCTCTGTGTATATATATATATATATATATATATATATATATATATATGTGTACTGTACTGTAAACGCAACAAAAATTGTGAATTACTTGTAATAAATGTTTTATTTACTACTTTAAATGAATAATTTAATAATAAAATAGTTTTTCAAACATTTTAATGTCATTTATTAGTACAAACTCCGTTTTGAAATGTTACTCCAAACTTTCGAGCCACTCGCGGCTTCTCGCGAACTATCAGGTTTTTCGCGAGTTACTCTTTATAGACTCTTATATAAAATGCTTTATGATTTAACTTTAAAATAGACCGGATGAAGGCAACATTGTCTTCGATTTAGACATGACTCAATGGCTTCTAGTCTTATCCAGAACGGACCGGTGTGAGTGAGGTTTTTATTCCAACTAAACAGAAGCCACACCTGATAGTCTATTGTAATCCAAGATCAATGTATTAAACAGGTGGAATCAGGTGTGGTTTCTGCTTTATAGACCCTTTGTCGATAAATGGTCACAGTGTAAACACAGTATTAACACAGTGTAAAAAAATGTATTATATTATTCAGTAATCTACAACCAATAAAAATATAAAATGAAAATGTATTAGTATAATTAACAATTAAAAATATTATTAACTAGCTTTTTGTACTGCTTTAGTTATATAAAGGTATATCAATCTAAAAGCATTAAAAAATAGATCTGACTGATTGAAAAGAGCAAATAACTTTTTAAAAAACATTTTAGTTTGCATTATTCTACAAGCTCGACTTGGCAGTACATAAAATATATAACTATGCTGATCAGCCATGAAATGAACACCACAGACAAGAAAAGTTAACACCTGTAAAGAGGTGGGAGATATTTGCATTGGTGGACAGTAACAAGAAAAATTTAATTTGTTACTGTAGGCAAGCAGCATTTTCTGTTCTTTACTTTACTTTACTGGATGTATTTCCATTTGGGAAGACTTGTACTTTTACTTTACTAGATTTCAAAGTCAAAAATCGTACATTTTACTCAACTACATGTTGCTGAATCAGTCGTTTTATTTATGAGTGGATAAAAAGTAACTTGTCAAGCACGCAGCAAGCCACCGATCAGGGCAGATCGCATGCTTCAAGTAGTTCAAGTAGAAGGTTTTGGGCTCATGATAATTTTAATAGATATCAAGCTATATTTTACCTAGTGTGTCTCTACTTTTATTTGAGTGCATGCTTCGATGTTCATCAAGTGAACAGTCGGCTTTTAATGTTGATTGTTTGGAAACAGGATAAATGGGCAAGTGTAAGGATCTGAGCGACTTTGACGAGAGCTATTTCATGACACTGCAATAATAGTTCAGGAAAGGTTTAAGCAATAAGACAAAAAGTTGACTTGGATTACTAATTCCACAGATCTTAATCCAATCAAGCATCTGTGGGATGTGCTGGACAGTGAAGTCTGATCTATGGATGCTCCACATTGCAACTTACAGGTCTTTAAGGATCCCCTGCTAACATCTTGGTTCCAGATAGCAGAGCTAGTAGATAGCAGATTGATAGTTCAGAGACCTTGTGGTGTCTATGTCTGAAAGGGATATTTTTTGGCAGCTTAGTGAATATCAACACAGCATTGGACTGGTTTGTTAATGTTATGGCTGATCTGTGTATTATACTTGATCTGCATATTGACAGACATTTTTTAGACTTTATCTCATGTATGAAACTGGTAAGAGAATTCACTGCATAGATAGATTCTGGAAATAAAGCAAATTTCATAAGATTTTATTGGGTCAAAAAGGGCTAAGAAGATGATGCACTTAAATATACACCGACCTCAAAATATTTTTTATTATATTTGGGCAGCAGTTAAATAAGTAGTCCACTTTTATCTTGTTCTTCATGCTCCTTCTTCTCTTCTTCTCCTTTTCAAAACTGAAATGAGTCTGTGTCTGTGGGTGTGTGTAGCAGTAGACAGTATAGTAAAAACATTATACAGAGTAATAAATATTTAACAGTACCACACACATCTACCATCTGCCCACCTTTTCTGTTTCTATTTTCCTATATCTATTTCCTCCTCACACTAATTCTCCCCTTCTCACTGTTCCTTTATTTTGATATCAACAAAACAAGGCAGAATGGTTGCTTGAGTTAATGTGTGCCCAGAATTAATTCTTTGTCTGAGTTTGTGCATGCGTGTTTGTATTGTATTGGGGACAGAGGCACAAAAAGTGTATATGATCTTGTGTATGATCTTTGGATGGAGTAGCATTACATTTTCCTTTCAGTTGAACTAGGAGACTCAAACCTGCTCTAGCTAGACAATGCCCCTGTGAATAAAATCAGCTTCATGAAGATATGATTAACATGGGCCGAAGTGGTTATCGGAACTCAGAGCCCGTCTCCAAGTGGACACATTCACAGTGGGGCTCATTCTTCTCTGTTCTTGAGGCTTAAATGTTTTCATCTCAATTTAATTAATAAACATTTTTGTAAATTCTCACAAATATTAAGAATAACCAAATAATGTTTGGATTAGTCTAAAGAGCTCTGTCCTCAACCCTATTGAACACCGTTGGGGTAAATTGCACTGACTGCCCCCCAAGCCTCCTCACCTTACATCAGTGCCTGATTTTACTAATGTTCATGTGGCTGAATGAACAAAACAATTATATCACCTCAACCAGCCTGGAATGTTAACACAATGTAAGGGTGGATCCATGAATTCATTCTGTTTAATCAATTTCAACCTTTATTCTGGTTTTTACCAGTCCAGTTTGGGTGAGTGTGTACAGTATCTCACAAAAGTAAGTACACTCCACATTACAGCAACTATTTTAGTACATCTTCTCAAGGGACAATAATATAGAAATTAATCTTGGATATATTTTACAGTAGTCAATGTGCAGCTTGTATAGCATTACAGATTTACTGTTTTTTGTTTACAGTTTTATTTACTGAAAATAACTCAACATACAACCATTACCATCAAATTTGTGTGTCTTGTGTGAAAGCAGTTAAAATGTGGTGCTTTTAGCTCTCATACTGACCACTGGATGTTCAACATGAAACCTTATGGCTAAAGATTTGAGAATTAGAATTGTTGCTCTTCACCATGATGGCCCAAGCTATAAGAAGATCGTTAACACCCTGAAACTGAATTAGAGTACAGTGGCCAGGGTCATACAGAGGTTTTCCCAAGAAGTTTGAATTGGAAAAGGTCAGTCAGACATCAGTCTGAATTTGGCTCAGTTCAAAATGGTGTCCCACAAGATTTAATATTGGGTTCATTGATTTTTAGTATGTACATCTTTCCTCATAGTCAGCTTTTGAGATCTCTTGGCCTTAACTTTCACTTTTTAGCAGATGACACCCACTTATACATTCATACAAAACCTGGCAATAATGCAGCCATTGTATTTCATGAACACTGCATTTCTGAAATGAAAATATGGATGTCTCAGAATTTTCTAAATGTCTAAATAGTGATAAGATAGAGGTAATACTTATCAGTTCACTCCATCAAACCAGTAAATGTGTTTTTCAAACCTTAAAATTAGAAGGCTCTGTTTTGGAGTTTCAATTAAAAAACTAAAAAACTTGGGGTGATTTTTGACACAATCTTGAAATGACTTATGTTCAGAGTACAGTTTAAAAATATATATATTTTTTATCTGAAAAATCTTTAGTTTTTTTCATGCATGCTTTGCTTGTTGGGGTTTCAAAATTACATTAAACAATTAACAGGTTATTTAAAATTCAGTTGCTAGTATTCTGACTAAGACCAGGTCTGGTGAGCATATTTCTTCAGTTTTGGAATCATTGCACTGGCTCCCTGTCAGATTCCGGATCGATTTTAAAATTCTAATGCTGACCTATAAGGCTGTACATTGTATAGCATCTCATTATTTGACACAACTTTTAACTGTCTACACTCCAAGGCGTGATCTCCGCTCCACTAATTCCAGTCTTCGAGTTGTTCCTCCTACCGGTTTACGCTGTGATCGGGCTTTTTCCTCACACCAAAGCTGTGAAGTTCTCTCCCCACTGAGATTAGACAGGCCGAGTCACTTTTTCAGGATAGCTTTTATATGATCTTTTTATTTGTGTGACATATTCTGTGATGTTAATTTACTTTTTTTTCATATTATTATTATAATTTTTTTCTTATTAGTATTATTATTATTACTATTATTTATTTTAATTAAAAAAAATGTATTTCTTTTATGCTTGAAAAGCGATTTGGGATGTTACTTTTAAAGGCGCTATAAAAAAATAAAGATTATTATTATTATATTTAAAAAAGACGCAAGATTGCTGCCAGCGGAACTTCCGCTTGTCAGTCATTTTGCATGGCCGTCATCCCAGAAGGAATTCTCTTCTGAACTTGGCTCACAAGAAAGTCTCACACTGACGAGACTAAGATAAACTTGTTTAGCTTGGACGGTGTTCAGCATGTGTGGTGAGGAGTACCAAGAAAATTGTGTCTTGCCTACAGTCAAGCATGGTGGTGGTAGCTTCATGGTCTGGGGCTACATGATGCTGGTACCGGGGAGGTGCGGTTCATTGAGGGGAAACATTGATTCTAACATGTACTGTGACATTTTCAAGCAAAACATGATGCCCTCGCTTTAGAAGCTGGCAGTTTTCCAACATAATAACGGCCCCAAACACACTGCTGACTGCCTTGCTGAGGAAGCTGAAGGTGAAAATGGTGGAGTGGCCAAAATCTGTCTCCAGACCTGAACCCTATTGACCACCTGTTGGGCATCCTTAAGCGAAAGGTGTGCGCCAGATGTCTAACATCCATCAGCTCCATGATGTCATTGGAGGAGTGGAAGAGGATCCCAGCAACAACCTGTGCAGCTCTGGTAAATTCCATGCCCAGGAGGATTTAGGTAGTGCTAGATATCAATGATGCTCACACAAAATATTAGCAGTTTTGACATGTTCACTTAGGGTGTGCTCACATATGTTGCCAGTAATTTAGACAGTAATAATTGTAAGAGTTGTTCTCAGAGGACAGTAAATCTGTACTGCTACTCTAAATTATATCCAATTTCTATTTTTATAGTATTGTTCCTTTAGAAGATATACTACAAATGGCTTCTGAAATGTAAGGAGAATACTTACGTTTGTGATATATATATAAAAATGGTCGATTTTTGAAAGGCTGTGCATTTGCCTAGGTGCTGCGTGAGGTCACAAGCTGGTGTATACCAAAACACAGATTCCCTTGTGTATGTGTGTGTGTGTGTTTTGATGTGTTAGCAGTCACAGCACATAATGATTCATAGCTGGGAACAGGTGCGCTATGGAGCAGGTGCTCAAAGAACAAACATATGCTCACAAACACACACACACACACACACGCATACAAAAGACTAAAATTGTGTATTTGTTGTGGTGAGTTAATAGCAATTAACTTAAATTTGAATGAACATTAAAGGCACCAAGAAGAGTTGATGACCACAACTAAAACTTAACTTATTTTGGGCAGAAATATGTAAAATAACAAAGAATTATTGCACTCATCAGCTCTTTAAAAAAGCTTAGCTCAGAAATAGCACATCTTACATTAAGAGGCAAAATGGCGGGTACTCATGAAAATATAGTCACTCTATACTGCACAGTAAGGAAAAATGATGAATCCAATAGCTGGCTGGGCCAAGGTCCTCCTGGACCAGCTCATGGTTAGGCCTGATGTCAGGCATCATCCTGCCTGGATAAGTGTCCCACCCACCATGCCTCACTTTGTGCATTAAACAGGGTGTTGCTTTGCGTACTTTCTTCTCTAAAGATGATGTTCTGCTGACATCTGTGCTCTTTTGAGGACGTCACTCCTCTACCTTGCATTGCAGTGTAAATATTTTTCCACCGTCTTACTTTGTGCTGTGCTGCGCCCTCTTTTTGTGTTCCACCCTGAACTCCACTACTTCTTTTAGCTATTTTGCAGTGTTTGCTCCACCCCACCATCATGCAACATTTTCTTCTGGTTACACTAAGGTTGTGGATCCTGAGATACTTTGTTTTGCCAATGGCCTTTATTAATTTGGAGACTTCTCCTATGACAGCCCAGATCCCTGTTTCACATCATGGGAAAACTCATGTTAACACCAGAAGGGTGCTAAACTACATTTGCCATGAGCCCCAACATGTCACTTGTTCTAATCCCCATGTCTAATCTCATTTCACCTTGATTAGCATGTCTAAATAAATTATAGTTTGTCATTCTCTCATTGCCTGGCTTCTGTTGCTATTATGCTGTTATTGTGTTTGTCTGTTGCCATTGGTACCACAGCCTGCATGTTTTGCCAAGTATCTACTGTTTAGTTGAAATGTTCCTGTGCAGCTAAGTTGCTGTTTTTGCACAATAAAATTATTTTACTTGTATAGTGCTTTTAACAATGGACATTTTCCCAAAGCAAACTTTCAGCAAACTTTCAGCAAGCCAATGGTGACAGTGGCAATGAAACATTGATTATTATGTCCTCGTTTTGTTCCTATTGTTAATGGTTAAGGACACTGTGCAGTATGATTAATACAAGTAGGGACATAAACATAAAAAGTAGCATAAGCTAATGAAAGAGCCAAAAGGCAACACAGATATCAGGGATCTCTGGGATATAAGACATTGTGCCACACCACCATTAACAAATTTGAGTAAATGCATGAGAGTGGGGCGACGACAGCATCCAAGCATCGCAGATTACCAAACCGCTCTATAACCATGATCCCTGCAGATCTGCTCCTTTAACTAAGAAAAACCTATTCACCGTGTCTTATTCCCAGGAACTAATTAGAAGGCTTTTTTTTCATAACTGTGAGGCTTTGTAAGCGAAAGCTCTGCCCCTTGCTGATGTCTTCACTATTTGAGGTGGCAACAAATAGCCTGCATCTTTTGTTCAATGTAGGCATGGCGGATTTTATTGGGCCAAAGGTTTACTCTAGTTCTGGGGCATGAGACTATTTAGTGCTTTATATGTCAGCAGTAATGTTTTATAATCAATGTATGATTAGGTACATTTGGTAATATTTTTTGATTCTGTAATTAGATAAAAAATAATTGAAGCTTGTTTATGCACGTACTAGAACATCCAGACAGTAAGGCAGCACAACAGTCCAATCTTGATGTAACAAAATCATGAACTAGGTTTTCTATAACACATCATATTTCTTATCTTAAGAATCATATTTCTGAAATGAAAGAATTCTATCCTAGTAATATCAAGTCAATAATCTCACAAAGGTGTTTTACTGCTACACACGATGAGACAGAAAGACCATCCAGAGGTACTATGTAATCAGGAAGCATACATTTAGCAGCATGTGTTCCAAGTAAAAGTACTTCCGTCTTATCAGAATTTAGCAGAAGGAAATTCTAACATCTGCTGTCTAAGGTCTTTTGCACATTGCTCAACATTATATGTCTCTTATCTGGCTTTGCTAAAATGTACAACTGTGTATCATTAGTGTAATAATGAAAGCTAATACAAATATTTGCAAATTATTTTAATGAAAATACCAAACTTACATCTACAAAATAATAACAATCAGTCAAATAAGGCAACGAAGCCACAAGAGGACCATTCCCTTGACTTCAACATATTTTCCAGTTTATTTGTCAAAAGCTGCAAATAGTTTATTTGTCAAAAGGTCAAGCGATACAAGCAAGAAGACACAACCTTATTTAGAGGTCAGTAGCTGGTCATTAACCACTTTAACAAGCACTGTCTCTTTACTCTATGAGTCCAAAATCCTGTAAGATTTCTTGAATATTATTCCTATGTAGGTATGAGCATAACTGCTGTGCTACAACTTTTTCTAAGATCTTGGAGATCATAAACATTAACATTAGTTCCTATTTGCAGTTCACATATAAGCTTATAAGTGTGATTTCATTCTTCCTGTTGCTTCCTATCCTACTACACACATATTATATGTTTTTTCCTGATTGTACCCTATTTCTTTATATTTGTTGTTGAGTATTGTGCTCATGTTTCCATGAATAGTGGAATTAAGATTGCCTTGCCTCACCTTGTTCTTGTTTTGTGTTTTGGTTTAAAATAAAATTATGTCTACATCTGCATATGACTCTTGGGGAAGTTATCACGCTACTGTTGCTCAGTGAAACTAAAAAATTTACATTTATGCCCACAACCACAAGAGACAAACTACAAACTAATGTATTACATAGGACAGACTTATTAAGAATGTCATAAGATAAGATTGTCACAGACTTACAAGACACTTCACAAGCAACACAGACAAATACAGGGGAGTATATACTGTAAGTTATTTAACCAAAACTAGTTTCTTAAACATCCACGTTAGGAAAAATCACTTGTGCTGGTGTAAAGGGGAAGTAATAAAAATGTACATGAATGCCCACTTCCACAAGAGACAAACTACAAACTAATCTGATAAATCAGACAAAGTATGTGTCATAAAATGTCAAATGTTTTGTAAATGGGAAAAGACTCAACACAAAGCACATTGCAGGCAACACTGACAAATACAGGGGTGTAAACACTGCAAGTTATTAAACCTAACTAATTTCTTAAACAATCTTGTCAGAATACATCACTTGTGCTTGTTGAAAAGATGTTATTCTGTTTTAGAAGGGTCAAATTATTGTATCAAGCAAAGAAAACCTGAAGACCTGTCCAATGCATTATTAAAACGTGGAAGGAGGGTGGTGATAATCTTTAAGAAGAAATGTGGTTGAAAAAATTCTTGAATTATGATCGGAGCTCAATTAAAATTTTGGTGAAAGTTCAGCTTTACCCTGTTTCAGAGAGATGGGCACATCTGGGTAAGAAGAGAGGCAGATGGTGCACTCATCATGCCTGGTGCCTACTGTACATTTATTAGTTAGGATCTGGGGTGGCTTCTTTTGGTCACGTCTAGGTTTAGCAATGTTATGTGCGCCAAAAAAGAGGACAAATGACTACCTGAATATACTGAATCATCAGGTTTTTCCATCAATGGATTTAGACAATGATGATGCCAGGCTTCACCAGGCTTAAATTGTAAGTTCAAGAAGAACTTTAATGATTATTATTATTATTATTACTATTATTATTATTATTATTATTATTATTATTATTATTATTATTAATTATTATTTATTTATTTTAGTTAGAACAAGGTTCATTAGAAGTATTCAGTTACAGGGACACTTTCAAAGGCATGTAATTTTCATGTTTTCCCATCCAAACTTGACCATCCCATAAGCCAGGACATAAAAGAAAAATGTCCTAAAAAAAAATGTTAATGCCAAAAAAAATAAAAATGTTATAAAAGGCAGGGGGCATCCTGAAAAGAGGAAGGATTACATTACTATCATTCTTTTGAATCATAGGTGGGAAGTAATGAAGTACAAATACTTCGTTACTGTACTGTACTTACTTAGTATATATACTTTACTTCCCTATTTATTTTTCAGGCAACTTTTTACTATTTTTCCCTTTTTTAAAACCAGGCTCATTACATTAGTTTTAATATATTCGGTGAAATGTCAATATTTTTTCTTCATTTTCAGGCAATCAAACTATAGGTTGTTGATATGACACTGGTGTATCATTTTCTGGCTCTCGCACACCACAGAAGTAGGCTAGTTTACAAAGCTAACAATGAGCATGGCAGAAGGCAACAAGAAGTCTGGGGTTAACGTGGATGAGACAGAGGGAGTCAGTGATGTAAAGATGACTGAGAACAGAGAAATCCCTGATCACCTGATCATCATCATCTTTTCTCTGCTTGTGTTCTATATGGTGGTTGTTCAGCCTGGATACATTCATTGGGTAACAAAACTTAAAATCGTGACAATAAAACAGGTAGTAGTACATGTACAAGTGCATGTAAGAGCCAAAACTTAACAGGATATTTGATAACATCTGTACTTCTACTTAAGTGAAGGATGTGTGTACTCTTGCCACCTCTGTTCTCGATATAGATTATTCAGGGATCCCCTGTTTTGTCAAATATTCTGGTTGATCATCTGAAAAAATGTTAAATGTTTTCATTTTTTAGAAACAACATTAAATCACTATGCCATAGCAGCAGTTCAGGTGGCACTGGTGATTTCCACACTAAAATAATTCTTCTTCTAGCTATTAGTGTTGCAAATGCCAAGGCACTTTTTTTGTTTCTTTATTTATTTGAATGCCGTCACCTGCGATATCAAACGAGGCCATTATTGGGTTAGGGTGAGAGGCATCATTTTCACATATGGTTTGATCACCACCTTAACCCTAGATCTTAACCCCCTATTGAGAGTCTTTAGGGTGTGCTGAAGAACACTTTTTACAGCATTGTGACTCCCATCATCAATCTAAGATCTTGGCCAGAAATGAATGAATCTCTGGATAGAAATTAATGTTGCGACATTGTGGCATTAGCTTGTTGAAACTATGTCATGGAGAATGTGTGCAGTCTCTGCAGAATCTGCAGTCTAAGCAAATTGTGCTCCAACAAAATATTATAGCGTGTAACTGTTTTTGGGCCAGAAATATGTATAAATCGTGTTTATATATATTAAAGAACAAAACACTGATGATGCAGATTAAACACAACACTGTTGTAGACATAATTTTCAATACATGTCAACAGGGCTGGAGAAAACGGAAAGCAAAAATGGCTGATTCAGCTTAAACAAATAGAAAAGAATTCTTGTATTTGTATTATTTCTTTTACTTCATGTAGGTTTATTTATTCACAAATTTGTTCTCCAGAATAAAAGAGGGAGATGGAGAAGAGGGAAGTCAAGAGAGAGAATGAGAGAGATGTGTAACCTGCCCTGTGACATCACCGACATGGTTTCTATACATGCATGCTCATTGGCTGAGGGGAGGGAAGTAATTTGATTCCTTTTTCAGTCCACTGTTTTGGGAATAGAGAGGTAGAAAGAAAGAGTGAGAAACAAACCTTGGAGGAAGACAGAGAGGATGTTGGGCACTCTTTTCTTGGTGGTTGAACTGAAAGTATTTGGATTTTCTAAATATTTATACTAAGCTCTCACCTAAATTGTGTGTGTGTGAGTGTGTAAGAGAGAGCAAGAGAGAGAGAAATAATCCGAGTTAGCTATTTAATTGTTTCACCTGATGGTTTAAAGTTCACTCTGCAGCTGATTTTTGTTTGTCTTTTACATTTTGGTTTGGGGGAAAAATGTTTTAAAAAGGAGCACGTCTCCCTGCGACACCTGATCTGAAAGGTAAGCGTACTCACCTGTGCAGGTGAAACCATTCTTGCTCTTTCAGTCACATACACACACACACACACACACACACGTTTTGATACATGCACAAATGTACACGTGTATGCACATGTGTAAGAAAGTCTTCTAATATACTGCAACACTGACTAATGCTAAAGAAGTTATTATGAGTAACTAATCACTAATAACTGTTATACATGTGACGTGTTAATATGTAAAGCATGGCTATTGCAATGCAATTTTTTTTCTGGATTTTGCTTTAACTATAGACTTTGTAGCCGATTAACATTTTTAACAATATGTTATTGGTGGTCTTATTTTTCTTTATTATTTATACACTTTAATGTGCTTACTTTTACTATGTCTCTACGTTTTTTTTATATATTTGCACATTTCTTTTTGCTTTGCTGCTATAGCACAGAAATCTCCCCACTGTGGGATGAATAAAGGTATATATCTTATCTTATCTTATTAATTATTATAAGTGTACATGATTAGCTTTATTATAAACTATGTAATGTACTAGCTGCTTGTCTAGTTTCACTATATATTTCTTTAGATTTTATTCTAATAATAATAATGGCACTGACTATAGACTATATTATAAAATATATTATTAGCTTAATAATTCAGTTTCAGTCAAACTTTTAGGGGTATTGCATGTTTCTGAAATGATCCATTCAGCCAATCCCATGGCAGCAATGCAAAGCATAAAACTGTGCAGGTAAATGTTCTGTTAATGAGCATTAGAATGCGGAAGAGAGTATCTCATTGACTTTGACCATGGCATGGTGGTTGGTGCCAGATGGTTGGAATTTTTGGAAACTGCTGATTACCTTTGGTTTTCACCCAAACAAATGCCTTGTTAATGAGAAAGGTCAGAGGAGCATGGCCAGACTGGTTTGTGCTAACAGGAGGCTATGAAAACTCATATAACCACACTTTACAACCATGGTGATCAGAAAAGAATCTCAGAATGCACATGGAACATTTAAGTGATTTGGCTGTAACAGCAGAAGGCCACTTTGGGTTTTAGTTCTGTGAGCTGAGAACAGGAATCTGAGACTAGGCAACATTCCAACCAAAATGCACTTTAAAAGGGGTGGCGTGTGGCATTTTTAAAAAGCTGTTTTGCTTAACCAAAGTCAACTGCTTTGAGTGGTAAATGTGAATAGATTGGGGGGCATTTTAACGGGGTACAATGGTACGCTCCTATCACGCTTGAACACGCTTGCCAGTTATAAAGACCGTATTAGTTCTGATAACACTTTCTAATAGTGAGGTGGAAGCATTTTTTTTTTTTTAGGCAACAAGTAATGAAGACAAACACTACAGTTTCCACATCTTAGGTTTTTAAAGTGAAAGTGCTGAAGCAAAATGATATAGTGATCTCTGCTAGTTGGTCTTCAAAATGTTTAACATGTTGGTACATGTTGGTTTCCTTTATTTTTGTATTCTTTTTGTAATGAAGTTATAATTGTGTAATATATACAAACAATACACGTTGTTTGATTTTTAAGATTTTGTTACTGTTTTAATAGCTTGGGTCTTTCCAAAGTAAATTTTTGTCAGCTCATAGAAGCAGTTCTAATGAACTATAAGCGAGGAAGGAAATGCTCAAATAAGATCATACAAACCTTGACTGTAGAGAAAGTTAAAAACATTTTTAAGATTTTATTATTCAAAATAGTATGATGATGATTATGATTAGTTAATGTATACTATTATTCAGTCAGTTTTGGTAAAAGTTTCTCTGCTGGTTTGAGTGACATCATCATGACGTGGCTCTGCTTGTATCGAGATTGGATGAGCTCATTCTGAGCTATTTGCATACATTTGAATATGTGATTACACATAAGGGTAAAGAGAATCCTCTTTATGTAAGGGCTTTTTGAACAAGACTTTCATATTTTAAAATGAAACACATATTAAAGGATGAATTAGTAAATCGTATGCCCTGAACCAATGCACAGAGCTCTCAATACCCCATTTTAGCAATCCAACACATGCAAAATAATGCATACTTAACTCCTTTAGGATGTTTTGAAATACCTCTGTCTTAGGCAGAAAGCAGTTTTACCTTTGGCAGTTGGCTTCCACTTTCCACTTTTCACAGCATCTTCAGTCTTCTTTGGTTCATTTGATTTCTGAGTACATGTTTGATTTGACAGACATTCCAATAAGGAAATGTAATTTTCTAGGTTTTCGGTTTATTGACAGCCATACATTTTCAGCATTTGTTCATATTCTAATTTTCGTTCTGGTTCATGTGCCCAGTGAGCCCAGGTCACGTATAGTCTGTTACTACTAACATAGAATACTCTGTAATATTGTCTTTGTAAGAGAAGTTCTACTTTATACATAAACTGAACAACCCACAATCTGGGAACAAAATTTCTCTTCATTTTGTGTTTATAGCCCCCATTCATTTTGTTTTAAACGTTGTGATTCCCATTTCGTAAAAGTTCTAACAACTTTCTAATCTAAATTTCTAACAACTTTATAATGTAAAAAAGGCTTTTTAAAGAGGAACGGACTTCTAAATGCAGACAAAGTAAATGAGTTAAACATTACCCATGGGTAATGCTTCATACCATGTTATGCATGTGGAACTAATGAAGCATTGAAGAATGTAATTTTGGCCTAAATTTGTCTAGAACTCATTTTTGACTTTGGTTATAACAACAGCCAGAGTTCACTTTAACATGCAGGTGATGTGAAATTACATTACTTTTAGGAGAAATTGGAATCCATTGGGAGTATCGTCATGATCCTACAATGAAATGGATGCATTCTTCACTGTATATCCAAATAGTCTATGTGACGTAAAAATATAATAGGAAACCACAGAACTTTTAAAGAAAGTTCAGTGGCTATGAGAAAAGCAAAGACGAAAGAAAAAGCCAGAAAAGAAAAGGTAAATAGAGGTGGATGAGCAGTCAGTAAGACCATAAAAATGCCATGCATGTGTATGTATTTTCTTTTTGTGTATTAACTAAAGATTAGAATGTTTTCCTAGCAGCTTATGTGTATCTCTTTAGCAAAGAACAGACCTTGTAACTATTAATCCAGTATTGTATTTCATTACAAAGTCTACAATTCTTTCAACATCATTTAACATTTTTTTACTCCTCAGAAACTTGTATTTTTTTAGTCTGGTGTTAAATTAACTAAAGTAACTTTGTAATAAAAAGAAAATGAAGAAAACTAAATAAAATAGATAGAATAAACTAAACTACCACACAATAATTATTTCCATGTGAGTGGCAGTTTGTGTTAAACACATGATACATGACATACATAAGCAAAGCAGATATTTGTTAGTTGCATAGATATACAAACCCTATGATTAAGTAACTGGTAGAAACAGAAATCAGTTGCTATAAAACAGCTGGGCCTTTTGAGATGTGTCTCTGCCAGCTTTGCACATTGATCACTTAATTTGTTTTACTTTTTCTAGGCAAACTTATTCAAGCTCTCTGTCAGAATGGATGGACACTATTGATGAACAGCATTAGTCATGTCTTGACACGGATTTACAGTCATATTGAGGTCTGGCCTTTTGGTTGGGCCTTTTAAGTTCTTAATTTTAAACGACTCCAAAGTAATATCTGCTATATGCTTAGGGTAATCTTCCTGTTTGAAGTCGAGCCTTAACACCGTTTCAAGTTTCTGGGAGATTAAAGCACATTTTCTTCTAGGACAACCCATCTTACTCTTAATATTGCCCATTTTCCCATTCTCTGCTGATAAAAAGCATCCCCACAGCATGCTTATCACCTCCACCATGTCTCTCTGAGGGAATGTTGTTTTCTTGGTAATGATCAGTCTTTTGCCAAATATAGTGCTTTTGCCAAGATTAGGTTTGGTCAACAGAGAACCATATTAGGCAACATATTTGCTGAGTTTGCAACACGTGATTTGATATTAGAATTTTTTTTTTCCATTAAAGGCTTTGAGTAAAGTGTCTTCTAACAATTAAAGTCCAACTTAATTTAGATATTTCATAGCTGTGGGAGGTGCAATTAATTTGCAAACTATATTGTTTTTTTATCCTCAGTTCAACATTATGGACTATTTTGTGTACATTCATGATGTTTATTGTAATTCCATTTCAGTTCATTTCAGTTCCTGGTTGTATCACTAGAAGCACATTGTTATCACAAACACAAGCAGTCAATAAGCACTTAATGAGAAGCACATAATTATGAAATTATTATATAGTGACAGGTATGACGGGTTACCTGAGACCTTCAAAATATTGTGCAGTGAGCAGAGAGCCAATAAAAACAAGTAAATCTTTTATTACTTTCATATAAAAAAATTTTTTTAAACTAAATAAAATTTAAGCTAAAAAAATACACTATGTTTTAGTTCATATTAAATAAAATGACATGAAAACAAACATTTAGCTTTTTCTAAATTAATAACATGCTATAATATCATGACTGACCTGACATTCTGACTACATCATTATACGCAGTATTGAATTTACAACAAGAAAAGCATAATTATGTAACTAATTAGCATGATTTCAAATTCATTTAACCTGACATTTTAACAAGATTTAACATAGAACATGGTGGTACTCTATTCAACAATAGAGAGCATAATACAGGCAAAGTTTGAAAAAAAAAATATATAAAGACTAAAGAGTTCTTTCCTGTAATTTCTTGTAATTTTTAGTTTAGGTATAAAAATCAGTTTAGGTATATGATTTTTATGGCTGGTGTTAATAATGGTGCTGCTGCGGTATTTTAAGTGATGATAGATTACCAAGAAATGTAATGCAATTATAATCTGAAATGGTGTTTGAGTTATTCAGGGTCAAGATGTTCATTAACAGCAGACATGATTATTTTTGTAACATAGTCCCACAAGCCAGGAATGTGAGCAAAACTACGTACACGAGTTACATAACATATTATATTATTTAATATACAGTGGTCGGCTATCAGGGCCAGCAAGGCCTTCTCTGCTGGCCTAAACACGATCAGAAGCAATGAACTACATTTACAACCTAAATTCTAATATTTTTTCAAAGAAAATTGTATTAATTTATTCCCAACAGTTTATTCTCTTCATTTCATAACGTTTCTCTTGGCTGCACTGCTTTCAGTACGTGTATGTGGATGTTTGGATTTTTTGTCCAATCAGATATCAGCCTCTATGTGCTGCCATGTCAATCTAATTTGCCCAGGGCCTTCACAATCAGTAGTGCTGGCCAACGTACCTTGAACTATATTGGGGTCTGTTACTTTCACCAATCAGATTTCAAATTCGTCTCACACGGCCAGCTAGCTAGCCCAGAATGGCATCAGAATTTTTCCGTCCACTGATTGGTTGGTCAGAGCGAAACTCTTATAGCCAAGTTCGACTAGCAAAACACGTTTGTAGGGCTCTGCACGCAAATTAATACATCGAAGTTAGACTTTTTTACGCCCACAATGGCCGACGGAGGAAGAGAAATTGATTTGGACTAGGAAATACTTAAAAATCCATATTCAAGAACAGATTAGACATTGTGAGGAGAAGTCGGCCAACCCCGAAGCTAGCTCGCTTGTCTCAGCCCAGAAAAGGGTTTGTTCATCAATTCCAGACCAGTGAATACGAGCGGTACCACTGATTTACAGCCTCTGAGGAGCGGTGCAAATTACGAGTCTGCATCTCTGGTAAGCTGGATTTTAATAAAAAAATTTATGTTTTTGTCATGTTATTAGACAAATATTGATTCTGACCTGCTCCAGATGATGTATGTGGCACAGTTGCAGTAGTAGTGTAGAGGTTTGGAGTTGTCTTAACTGGGTTTCTTGCCTTAGTAAAAATGGTATTCATACGCTCCATATGTGAAATGCCTCTCTCTCTGTAATGGCACGCGTTGTTATATTGCTTTTTTGTATTGTATTGATGGTTTCTATTATTGCGACGCCATAGTGGCGGTATTAAAAGGTGGATTAAGTCGAGTATGTAATTTTATCAACTTAATAAAGATAGTTTCTCAATCGCTGTATAAAGTACTGGCAAATTTGACTTTCCATATTTACATGGCTCCATATAGTTCTGTTAATTCTTGAACAAAGGAACAATGGAAAAAAAAAATGTTTCAGGATTTGTTTTTTGTTTTTTGTTTTTTTTTAGCAGATCATATTTTAGTCATGAGGTGTGACCGATTTATGCACAGATCTGAGCTGTTTAGGGCTAAAGGCTTTGCTTTGAGTGCTTTTATAATACCTGTCCAGTCACTAGCACCAAAATCTACCATTTTAAAAGAGAAGATAAAGAATGACTTGCATTCGATCTTTATCCTGCTTCATGGAGCAAAAGAAATGCTGCCAGATTCACTTAATGGAGGCATGCTCTAAAATATTACTGGTTATGCTTGGCTAGAAGGGTCAACGGTCAACGGTCAACATAAATGTTTTCGGTAGCATTGTATTTCCATAACTGGCTACAGCTTTGAGAAAATTTGGACGTACTTTTGTTTTTCTGACCTTGAAGAGTTGCCATTTACCAGTGTTAATCTCCAACCATCATCTCTCTCTCTCTCTCTCTCTCTCTCTCTCTCTCTCTCTCTCTCTCTCTCTCTCTTTCTCTCTCTCTCTCTTTCTGTAAATGCCTCATCAGGTCAACATTCCAGTAACAAGTCAGGCTGGTTTTGGCCTTTTAAAGACTTTCTCTGCCACAATTATGGAAAGGGTGTGTGTGAGAGAGAGTAGAGAAAAGGGTTTTAAAGGGCACACTCTCTAATGCTTCCCAGCATCCAGCACGTTTTCTTTCACTATTATATCGAAGTAAAAGTATATATACATATATATATACATTGTTATAGCAGCTAACTTACTGACATTGCTGCAAGTTAATATATTTAGGTGATTTCATAAATCAGGGATTAGACAAATATTAAAGGTCTTTATAAAGCTTTTGTGATACTGTTTGCAAGATGTGAATGTGTTAAAAACAACAATTTTGTATTTATCCATTAAGAATGGACTAAATGACATACAATAGACAAATGCTGCAATGAGTATATCTATGCATACTGAGCCTGCAATGCTAAAATGAAAATGAAAGCTAAAACAAGTTGGATATATTAAACATATTTTAACATTCAAATATACTATAACATTTCCATTCGTTTTCTAAACTATTAGCTGGTGTAACATTAGTTATCTACCTAGATATGTTCGTCTTTAAGCCCTAGAGCATTAAGCTTTATCTCTTAAGTGCTCTACAGTGTTAAGTTTGCTGAAGGAATGCATACCTCTTACTCTAGAAAAGCCTGTGAACCCTGTTAAAGATATTCAAAAAGTCATAGAAAATCTGCAAGGCAAAGATAAACAAAATGTGAAAGGCACATCTGCAGGAATTCAAAAGGCTTTGGGCCAATTATAGTGGATCCACCAGGCTTAAATAAAACTATAATCTCCAAGTATTCAAGAGTTAGGATGAATTCCAAACAAATGTGTGATATTTCTTGAGATTTGGTGGGATGCTAGTCTTTAAGTCTTTTTTTTTTCATTAAGAAGCCAAAACCTTCATCATGGTTTATTATCTTGTACTATGTATATAATATGGACCAAAGTATATTGACCCTTGACTAACCTCTACTTGTAGATATAGGGATTTGTCCATCCAGCCACAAAAGTGTTGATAATGTCAAGTAAGAGGGCCTTGTGCACAGTCGATTTTCAAATTTATTTATGAAGACTTTAGTAGGATAAAATAAGGTTTTAGTCAAATGATTTTCTGGTTGCAGTGAATGAGAAATTGAGTATTGTAGCAATATTACAGCACAATACATAGTAATGATGGTCAGGTGTCCACAATATTTTGGACATATAGTGTTTGAGAATGCGATTGTTGTATAATAATGGCAGGTTGTATTGACTAAAAGAAAATTCATGCCATAACACATCTGACCTTTTCTAATTGTTATGTAAGTACTTTTGTTGAACAAGCTACATGAATTTGTATTATTTTGCTTGTTTAATGTTAATGTACAATATACAGACAAAAGTTTGTGGACTGTGGTATGTGATTTTTCAAAAATCCAATTCCACTTTTGGTTCACTTTTGAAGTTATAATGAGCTCCACTCTTCTGTGAAGATAAATTCTGATTCAGCCACTAGAGTGTTAGTAGTAAAGTCAGTATTAATTTAGGTAAGGAGGCCTGGGGTGTAGTCAGTGTTCCGGTTCATCCCAAAGGTGTACAGTATGGTTGAGGTCAGAGCTCTATAGCAGGTCACTCAAGATGTTCCGATCCAAACAAAGTCAATCATATCTTCATGTATCTTGTCATGCTGGAACAGGTTTGGGTAAAGGAAAAGATTCACCACATCCAAAGACATCTTATACAATCGTGTGCCTGCAACTTGGTGGTAACAGTTTTGGGAAGAACTACTGGAAAAAGCTGCTGTCCCATTGGGATGATGCTATAAAATTAAGATGTGAAGTAACTTTTCTTCCTTCCTTTTCAGTCTGCAGGTGAAGATCTACAGTTAATTATTATATCAAAACACCAGAATGTAGAAAATTGTGATCTTGCTGACTCTGAATGTGCCATTTTTGTGGTAATAGATGGGCTGCTTGGAGTCTTTCAGAAACTGCTGATCTGCAAGTTTTACACACAACAGCCTCTATAGAGTTTACACAGAATGGTGCATAAAAAACCCACATCCAGTGAGGAGCAGTTCTGTGGGCAGAAATGCCTTAGTGATGAGAGAAAAGGAGAATAGGCAGACTACAGTAAATCAGATAACCACTCTTTACAACTGCCGCAAACAGAAAAGCATATAATAACTCAGTGTTTAATCGTAGAAGACAAATTCCCTCATCCAAGAACACTTTTCTTTTTACACATTCTTTTACTATGAAGAGACTTGATTTTAATAAATATTTTTAAAAAAATGTTACATGTACATGCACACTTTAGACACAACTATAAAAAATTCTGTACAATTTAATGATTCAATATATAATATAGAACTGCTGCACACAGAAATAGTTAGGCAAGTTAGTGTTTGACTGCAAAAAGAGAAATTTATTTACAATATCAGCACTCAAGAGCTGATTAGGATTTAATTTGTGTGCATTTCAGTCTTTGGTTGAGGGCCAATAGTTGTGTGAGGGCCAAGAACCTTTTTATTTTTTTGTGGTAAACTCAGAATCCGGCAGATTTGCTCATTACGTTCAAATCCTGTGTGTTTTATTAAGGAGGTGCTTGTGAGTAGTTACCAGTGAGCAATTGATTTATTTTGGCTGTCAACTGTATGACCTTTAGACTGTTGGAAAAAAAATAAGGATGAGGTATGAATGTTGGGAATTTTAACTAAATGTAGGATGGTTAATTAAAGGACGTTGATTACCCGCCATGTTAGCATGATAGTTTGAGTGTTTTTTTGGTGTTTTTTGTTGGTCTGGTCTGTCGTTGGTTTGGATTTATTTATTTATTTATTTTTACAAAAGGAACTTGGAACATTTTTATCTGCACTGAGGAAATTGCATTCTTGAGTTTGTAGAGATAAATGTGCGATACGATTCATTTTTTATGACTTTCTCACGGCACTTTGGACCTAATCACCTCAAGAAGTGGTGGCAAGGTGCTGGGTGGCATTTTGTGTGTGTGTGTGTGTGTGTGTGTGTGTGTGTGTGTGTATAATGTGTCATGTTGATAACATAAAACAAACTTCATTCAAAAACATATTTAATAGGCATCAATCCAATCTCAAATATAATAGAACTGTTGGAAATTTTGACTTTGTAATTCTTGTATCTTGTAAGATTTCATACGTCGAGTTGGCTGAATACCAAGCTACGTGTTTATGTTAAAGCACTTGTGTAATTTTGGTGTTGGAATGGTAAAAAATCATTCACAAGGACTTCGATTGAGGAAAATGAAGCACTTTTGAAACCCCACTAAATTCTCCGACAAGGAAGTCTTCCAAACAAAAGTTTTGTCATGAGGTTCATGGCCTCCTGGTAAAATCTGAAATGTTTTTTTTTTTTTTTTGGTTTTTTTTTACATATTAACATAGGGATAGAACCAAAAGTGAGGCTGACTAGAGAGCAGCTGTTTATAGTTGCTATAGTGTAGCGGGCAGTAACACACCACCATACTGATGATAAAGATAGTGTTCACATGATCACTAATAATATTTAGCACTGTGTGCATGAGTAAGCACATTTTAACTCATGTTACTGTATAATGTAGCCACTGATTTTGTTTGTATTAATCATTTGATCAGGCTTTGAGGAGGGTGGAATTTTCTGGAAATTATTAGTCTCTCTCTTCCTCTCTCTCTCTCTCTCTCTCTCTCTCTCTCTCTCTCTCTCTCTCTCTCTCTCTCTCTCTCTTTCTCAAATGTCCAGCTCAAAGTCCAGTTCTAAAACGCAGAGAAAACACTTTCAAACTATTTAAAATTCTAGTTTGCTAAGCTACGATAGCTACAATCCTCAGCTTGAAATGTTGAACGATAGTTGTCATATGGGCCACATCAAACTTTTTACACTTATAATTTTAAATAAAAAATTATAAGTGTAAAAATAAATATGCAACTTAAACAGATGCTCATTTGCAGGTTTACTACTTGCTTATCTGCAGATAAGCTGAAAGACACACGTATCCGGTATGGACATTCTGCCAGATCCTTTACATATCACACATCACAGAGCTCTGTGTGTGTGTGTGTGTGTGTGTGTGTGTGTGTGTGTGTGTGTGTGTGTGTGTGTGTGTGTGTGTGTGCGAGAGAGAGGGAGGGTGAAGGGGAGAGAGAGAGAGAGAGAGAGAGAGAATTAGCAGTGAGAAGATCAGTCTTAGGCCTCCTTGGACAAATACTGTCTTAAACTGCCAAATGTAAGCCACAACTAGCCAAGAACCAATTCTGCATTCTGTTAACCTGAGAGAGGAAGCAAGATTCGATCACATGCCTGTGACATTTAAAAATTCAATTCAATTCATTTTAATTTGTATAGCGATTTTAACAATGGACAATTGTCTCAACGCAGCTTTACAGAGATAAAACGTCAATAAAAGAGTGTATAGGTTTGTGCTTATACTTGTAAGTTCGTCCCAAATTAGCAAGATGGTGGCTTGGGGAGGTGGCTTGGGGAGGTGGTAGCTCAGTGGTTAAGGCATTGGGCTTTGGATCCGAAGATCACAGGTTCAAATCCCACCACCACCAAGCTGCCACTGCTGGGCCCTTGAGCAAAAGCCCTAAAACCCTCCCCTGCTCAGTTGTAAGTCGCTCTGGATAAGGGCGTCTGCCAAATGCCGCAAATGTAAATGGTGGCGACTCCCTGAGATGGCATGAGGAAGAAACCTTAAGAGGAACTCGACTCAAAAGGGAACCCATCCTCATCTAAGTAGCACTGAATGTCTGTTCATTACAGTTCATCGTTGTTGAGGTGTGCAGTGATAGGTTAAATGCAACCTGTGGTCCTGAGCCATTGCAGTAGACTACAATTTTAAACATCTGCCTGTGCTCAGCATGCATGTGTGCGTGTATTTCTCCTGGCAGAAGCACTTATTTTGTTGCGTTCGAAGCGTCAGATTTGTGTCTAAAAAACTATTTTAAAGTGCATCATGTGATGGAATTTAGGGTGTGTTGGAATTTAGTGTGAAACATTGATTGATTCACAATTCCGAAAAGTGCTGATATAGGTCTGTCTGACTTCTGAATTATACTTGTACCGAATTTCTTTGTATGCTGTAGAGTTATAGAATTAAACTGAAGGTAACTGCACTCTAGGACTCGTCTGATGTCATGTTTACATTTAAAGCGTTTGGCAGAACTTATCCGGATCAACTAACAATTATCTCATTGATACTGTACGACTAAGTAGACTGGGATTTGAACTTATGGCATTCTGATCAAAAATCCAACATCTTAACCCTGGATGTGATTCTCAGGTGTAAAAAAAAACTAATACTAAACTAATGTAGCCCAAAAGGACAGTTTTTTTTAATGTTACAACCTTGGACTATAGCTTGCAGCAAAAAAATACCATATTACATACAATTATTATTATCATTTGATGAAAAGTTTGGCACTTACAATAGGCTATTTGGCAAAGTTGTTTTTACTCATTTTGTCTGTAAAGCTGCTTTGAGACAATGTCTGTTGTGAAAAGCGCTATAGAAATAAACTTGACTTGATTTGACTCATTTGTCGTACATAAAGATGGATAAAAAAGGATATGGTCTATGGGAAAGCTTTACTGAATATCAGTATTCCTTGTAATGTCATTTGTTCAAAGTATTGTGTGAAAATATATCCTGATCATATATTTCAAGTATTATACACTCTTTTCATGTGTGTGTTTGTGTGTGTAGAGAGCACTGTGCAGACTTTTGCTGTAGTGAGACCCTTACATCTTGCCATCGAGTGAATACAGACCGATGCTGCGGAGGAGTTCAGATACGCACCAAACACAGGTCTGTGTGTGTTTAGTGACACTAAGATCCGAGTCTCTGTTGTGAACCTACCTTTGTGGATTAGTAGCATTGAAACTAATGGACTGTATAATTGTTTTACAACATTTCAATAGGAAAGAAATGTGTTACCTGTTCGAACACTTTTGTTGATATTGATTCAGTCAGTACATTCTTCATTCCAATTGTTGTTGCATCTTTACCCTTAGTAAACTGTTGAATTAAAAACCATTTCTTTCTTGGATTTACAGACTATTACTGAAATTTATTGTATTCCTCACTGAAGCATTTTCCTTCATAGCTCTAAGCTACTCTGTAATCCAGGAGACAGAGTCCCTCCTGTTTGGTTCTGCTCATTTCCCTACTCAAACATCTATACAACCTGAAATTAAATATTGTGGTCTATTAGGTGTCTCTCAACAGGAAAATCACCCAGATAGCTCTGAAACGGATTACCGCTGTTATAAATTGTGGCCTGCCTGAACTCCATTCCTTTATGCCGATTTACATTTATCTGGTTTACATTTATAATAGTTTATCATCTGATTTACATTTATATACACTTATAATACTAGTCAAATTTAATTCGGTGTGTAATAATATTTTACAGGCTTAAACTTTTTGACAGACTTCCCTTATGTCAGCTGACAGATACATATGTATTTTTTATGATACTGAATTATATACCAAAAGAATGTAGACACCTGATCAAACTGCCACAATGTTGGAGCATGCAATGTTTTTGTATTCTGTAGCATTAAGACTTCCCTTTTAAAGACTCCAGACTAGTTTGATCATGACAATGGTTGATATGGAAGAAATAGAGCAGCCCAAGCCCTGACCTTAACTCACTGAACACCTTTTGGATGAACTGGAACTCTGTTTGTGCTAGTTCTTGCCTGACACCAATACCTGAGTTATTCCCATAGCCATGCCCAAAGATCTAGTAGAAAGTTATCATAACAGCAAGGAGAGACTTAGAATGGGATGTTTAACATATACTGTATGGAAAGCATATACTGTAGGTGTGTGTTTCATCAGATTTCCACAAACTCTGTAAATATTGCTATATATTAGATTTTTATATTAGCTTAGATTTTGCTTTTGTTTTTACTATCTAAAGCTCTTTTTAATATTGCATTATGTGGAAGTTATTATTTCTTGAGGAATTCTCACCTCCAATAATATTCCTGATTACCTGATTCTGAGGCACAGACTGAGGCAAGGGACAGATCTGTAGCACTTTAGGGAGGCCAATAATATTTGGACCAGAGAAGAAAACCAACAAATTCAAAACTTTTATTTAGGGCTCTCTTCATAAATACAATAATAAATCGAGTGCCAGCAATCCCAGCATATCTTCTAAACCTATGCAGTAAACAATGGTAACTCCTAGATTAAAGGATGATAGAATGGAATTGCAGATGAGAGCAACATCTGGGGAGGTAAGAGCTCAGTGGTTAAGGTGTTGGACTTTGAATCGGAACGTCACAGGTTCAAATCCCGCTGCCACTGCTGGGCCCATGAGCAAAGCTCTAAAACCCTCTCCTGCACAGTTGTAAGTCTAGATAATGGCGTCTGCTACAAATGTACATTTTACAGAAACAACAGTGAGAAGTTTTCTTCCTTTGGTCCTATTAATATTTCGATAATTTCAATAATTTCCCATTGGTTTGAAAGAGGCAGATGCAGAGGAAAAAGTAGTATGGAGAAGGATGATCCGCTGTGGCGACCCCTTATGGGAGCAGCTAAGAGAAGAAGAAGAAGAAATTCAATAATTCCCCTGTGCTCTTTCTGTAAAAAAAAAAAAAAAAATTATAATTATGCCAGGGTAATAATGTAAGAGGTTTTGTTTTGCATGGATGCACCTGTGTCTTTGTACGCTACAGATGGGAAGTTCATTGTAACGCTCAGCTGTTTACAGAGCATTTTTCCGAATTGTCGCATCACGCACCAAGGTCAATCCCAACGTCACCGCATCTTCCTTTAAAATGACAGGAAACAAGAAATGACTCAGACGAGAATAAGGAAATCCATGTTCACTTGATGTTAATTATTGTTTTTGTGCATACTTTCTTCTCCCTTCTTGGTACCATGCAGACATGCCATAAATATAGTGGTGGCTGCTCCCTAAATATCTTTTGTCCTAATAAGGTACAGATCCGAAGGTCACATGGTGGAAATTCTTCAGCAGCTGGATTCCACAGCGCCCCTACCCATGGAATTCAGGACAGGGGCATCGCTATGGAAATGAGCTGAGAAGGTTCTAGAAGCGTCATTACGTTAGACTTTAAAGCCCATTTTAAAACATTAGTCTTTTCTGGGTTGTTGGAGCGTCACAAATAGTCACTTTTATAAAAAAGTTTTTATAGATCAACAAAGATTTTGATTTTATAACCCAAATATCACTTCTACACTAATACATAGATTTTCTTTGTTGTTTCACACTGATAATCAACCAATTTTTCAAACACAGCTTATTGACGCCCATAAAATGTCCCTAGTGGACAATTTAGTGACTTGGCTTCTGCCAAAAAAAAAATTGTACACCAAAAATGTCCAGAATTTATTAAAACGTGAGCGCACAGAGTGAGTTAACACATAATAGACATTCTTAAATATATATTTAGAACTCATAAATGTTTTGATTATACTTTACTGTTCAGTCTGAGTCATGATTACTATCAACACCCACACATTTATAGGTGACCAAGAACAAAATATCTGGGAGGAAATATAAATTTAATGGAGTGTGAAGACTGGGGAAGGAAGACTTGGTCGTTCAGTGGCAAAGACATTGGACTTCTGTTTGGAAGGTTCCTAACAATTTTTAGCACCATCAAGCGTCCAATTTTATAACATAAAATAACATTTGAAGTATGTGTGCAAATTAAACCAGTATATGCTAAATGTGACCACCAAAGTCTACTAAGCTGGTTAGCTAGCATATAAGATTTCAAAATGGCTATAAGTTTCAGTTGTATTAGTGTTATCAAAAAAAATTGATTAGATTTGATCATAAGCTCTGGTGTCAAGACTTTTTCTGTATTGACTGATTTGTCACAAGGTTCATTCATTTGTACTTTGAATTTGTCTGTCTTAATATACATAAATATACAAATAAATGCAAATAGCTGATGTAAAGAATGAACATTCAAAGTGTATCCAGGATTTCTTTTCTTTCTTTTTTGTTTAAATCTTCTCTTTTTGTCAATCCATTTTTTTCATTCAGTTCTCTCCCTCATTTTTATAATCCTAGTATGCCCCCCTTTGGTCCTTCCTAGTAACTAACACCGCGTAAAACGATGAAAAGGCCACTCACAGTTCATCGCCAGCATGTTCCATACATTCCTGAAGTCCATGCACACTGCCCTTACCCAGCTCACATATTTAACTACACAATTAATTGTGTTTCCTCTCCTCCCTAGATGTCTTGACCCCACCCTGTTGCTTTTACTATTTGGGAAGTTGTCTGTCATTGGGGACATTACAGTTCTTGTGTCCTCTGAGACCAGGATAGCATGGTAGTGACAGAATCTCTCTGTAATGAGAAGGAGATTACGATCTGAAGTCCTCATGGGAGTCTGGGAGGGATGGTCACTGTTGATCTTCCCCCTCCTCTTCAGGACCATAATAGTGTGGTTTGTCTGGTATTTGATATAGCATCTCTACACGTTTCCCAACAAGGGAAGAATCCCACGTTTTTAGCAGTGTTGGTATGTGTGTTGGCCGTGCTCACTGTGGCTCTGGAATGTAGCCATTTGGTTTGGTTTTTTGTCCTGTTCAGTGGACATGTAGCAGATTGTAATCTTTTATCCTAGATTTAGCAGAGCTCTATTCTGAGATGTTACATAATGGACATTTTATTTAGCTTGTGTTGCTTTTTCACTTAGGGACTTGGCAGCTGCAAAAAAAAGGAAAAAAAATAGGGTACTACAAAAAGTCTTGTCTAGAAGAGTGAATTAACACATAACAGATTCTTAATTATATATTTAGCACTCAATTATATATTTAAGATACAAATGTAGTTTTGATTATACTTTACTGTTCAGTCTGAGCTATGATTACTATCAACACCCACACATTTATAGGCGACCAAGAACAAAATATCTGGGAGGAAATATCAATTTAATGGAGTGTGAAAACCGGGGAAGGAGGACTTGGTTGTTCAGTGACAAAGACATTGGATTTCTGCTCGGAATGTTCATAAAAAAGTTTCAGCACCATCATGCTGCCACTGTTGTGCTCTTGCATAAGAACCTTAACCCTCCACTGTTCGTTTGTCCAAACAAGATAATTGTAAGATAAGGGCCAAATGCCAAAAATGTCATTTGGCCCTTAAACACACAGTTAAGGTGTTTACTAGCAAGTTGGTAATTAATAGTTACAAATCTTCTATAAGTCCAATTGTATTACAAAATTAAATAAAAAAATTGTTTTCACAACAGACATTGTCTCAAAAAAAAAAGGTCAGGAAAGGTTGGCCAAGGAAGAGTGTGAGGATATGAGCTGTAAGACCACAAAAATGCAGTGGTAATGATGAACATGTCTCTTCTCTCAGTCAACAAGCAGACAATATCTGAGCGTTCCTTTGGTTCTCATCCCATCCACTCTCCGCTCCTCTTTCTTTTTTCTCCCTCCCACTGTCTAATCTTCTCTCCAGTTTCGGTTTCCTCAGATGAAACAGATTTAGGAGCAGAGTTCCCCAAGCTCAGATAAAATTTCAGCACTCAGACACACCCTGTTATAGCTTGACCACGGAGGACAGAGAGAGGGGGATTAGGGAGGGAGGTGGCAATGGCAAAAGCTTAAGATATAAGACAAAACAGACACGTGGAAAAAAGAGTAGGTGTTTTTGAGTGGTGGGTTCTTAGAACATATGGTAGTGTGTGTTTGTGTGTGCGTGCGTGTGTGTGTGTGTGTGTGTGTGTGTGTGTGCGTGCGTGTGTGTGTGCATATCAGATCTTCATTCCTGGGGCTCGGCTTACGTTGGGAGGGTCTATGTGTTCAAGGGGAAAATCTTAGAGTCTCCCAGGAAACGCAGCACTGAGCAGTGCAGACATCTGTAGTCATTGTGTCAAAGCTGAAAGAAAGGTGACGCGATTGTATGATTGCCCTCTTGTGTCTTCCTAACTCTCGACAGTGTGTGTGAACTTAAACTTAAGTTATCATTATTCCATTCTTCTACCTTAATAAGTCACCACCATTCCCTCAGGGGCAGAAATCCTCTGACACTTATCAATCAATGAAGCTGAGATACACACTAGGCCAAACTGGCCTTCCTGCTCCTTTCAGCACCAGTGCCACCTACAGGGTGTGATGTATCTTATGAATTCACACTGGTGTCACATGCTGAAAGATAGATGAGAACAGAAAGAGGGAGGAAAAAGAACAGGGAGAAAGGACAGAGAGATGAAAACATCCCTTTGTTTGGCTGTGCAAACGCTATCATGTGTTACCATTGACGTCTGAAATTTAAATATATGAAACAAGACAGAAACTATTTCCATGCTCTGTTCAGTTTTTTCCTCATTGTTTATTTTATTTTAATTTCATCGTATTTAAATCTATTTTCTTTCATTTATTTCTGTCCCTCATTCATTAGTTTTTTTTTTTTGTAAACCTCTCGCTCTCAGTTTCTCTCTCTTTCTCATCCTCTCTGCCCATTCTCAGAGTTCGTTCCACAGAGTCCGGATGTTTACTGCTTTCTAATGATGCTTAATTACATCGTAATGGCGTTTAATTGCGTGTTCGAATGACCGTACGCATCTTCATGTTGGTCAACACTGGGGACTGCTTGTTTTCCACCATTTGAGCGCAAGAGTTCAGCAGAGAAGGAGCGAATGGAGCTGCTCGGTTCGTTTTACCGCAGGAAGCTGCGCAGAAAGCAGAAAAGGTCTGAGCTCGGCAGGTCCGATGGAGCGCTGTGCAAGCTGCCGGCAGAGACCGGCGTCAACGGTCTCATTTCCAAGGTTCTCAGGTTCACCTCCAGGTAACATTCGCTAGATTGGTGTGTATGACAGGGTTAGCATCACTAGGTGCACTGGATAGCAGTCAGTAGGTGCTTCATAGGCAGTTGAGGGCAGTGTAAAGTCAACAGTTTGTATTGTATTGTTCTTTTTTGTTTTTTAAAACAGCAATGTTGAGTTATTAAATCCAATCTGAAACAGTTTATTAATTTTCTCTACCAGTAGCTCTGACAGAAGATCAAAAACAAGTGTTACTTGTTTACAAGTGTAAAGTTACTTTTTATTTTGAAGGGTTTCTCTAAGGGGACATTTCTTTTTATTGATGGAGTCTTTAGTGTTGTGCAGCTTGTCGGTTTAGAGGGTGATGATTTAGCTTCAAAACTCCAGGCTCATCAAACCTGTGTAGGTTTCCTCCAGGTTTATTGGTTTGCTCCTGCCTCCCAAAAACATGCATATTCACTAGATATATAATGTACATTTAAATGTAATTTACTGACAACTCAGGTTAAACATTTTACATATACTTATGCTGAAGTACTGTAATATAGAAGTAACACAATTCGGTACATTTGAACGACTTTAAAAATGTGCCTTGGCTGAGCTACTGAGCTCAGCCAGAATGCATTCATTCATTCATTTTATAGTCCATTCAGTGGTAGAATTTTTGAATCCTGATAATTGAGCTTGATTTGGTGGCTCAGAGGTTACGTGTTGCATGGTCAGAAAATTGTGTATCCAAATCCCAGGCGCTTCCAAACTGCTATGAAAGAGTTCTTTAACCTTCAGTACAGTAGTATTAAGTATCAACAGAAGCATTAACCAACTGAGAAAATGTATTGGTTATATGTACTGACATAAATGTACTGGATTACGTAATTTAATATATTGTTATTTTATATTGGATATTTTATGTATGTTATTTTTTACAGTATTTCATAATTTTACTATAAATTTTACGAATTATACAGATGTAGTAAAGATTTTACTATTATACAGTGTATTATTTCTTTTAAGTGTAATAGGTGGCTTGGCAATAAATAGAGTTGCCCCAGGGTGAAATGAGTTAGAGAATAAATGTATGCCTCGTAATGGGCTGGTGTCAGAATGGCTAAGGGAATGACTGTTTTTAGCTTTAGTGATATAAAGCTTCTGTACATTTCATAACATGCTGTTTATTGACTTTATTGCTGATATTTGTATTATAACAGTACCGTACTTTAACTTACCAACTGCATGTATACAGTAAATAAAATCAATGAATTACAGGATTGAAGAAGGTAGCATTGGCACTGTTCAGCCATTTGAACTCCTCTCTGAAAAACACAATTGGAATTCTGATTACTTGGTAGAGCAAATATGTGAGAAATGTAAGATTATTTGTCCATAATGAGATAACTGTGCAGTTCTTCCTATGTATATAGACAAGATCATTTCCTGTTTATCCACCCATTTTAAGTGCTTCATGTCTAGTCAGAAGATCAGCATCAAATCCCTGTTTATTTTCTTTCTTACATTTTTACTAGGTCATTTTCTAAAAGACAAAAACATGTTTTTTTCCTAGCTTTTGATTTTACTCTTTTTTTTTACTCTTTTACTCTAGTCTGGTGTTCTAAGAACTATATGCTGTATACTATTCTAGAATTACCTTACAGGACACAGACTAGCATCAGGACTAGCATCAATGTGTGTTTGTTTATAAGTGGGAAGGTGTGCTTTTCATTGCTGGTCAAAAATAATAATTATGACATTATTGTACTGTTGCTTGGAACAAAAAATGAACGAAAGAATTCATAACTTATATTAGTTTTTTCAAAGCAATGCCATATCAGCATTTTTAGATTGCATGATTCAGATTCTATCCTGTTGTAATAAATATCCAGCTTCTACTACTAAATTTTTTCTCTATTTTTTTTCCTACTATATATATTCTGTTTTGAAACTATTGTATGTGTACAGAATACATTCTTCCATAAACAGTAGTAGTAGATATTTACAGTTAAAGGCATTCATTAGTATCTTTTATGATGCTCTGCGAGTTGTTTTGATAGAGAACCAATTCCACATTCCTTTTGCACTTATCAAAATGGAACTTTGATTCATCAATGGTGGTCTAGAAATAACCTGTTGGGTCTTTGCTGAGTTGAGCATTTTGAGTGTTTAAATGTAATTTTTTGCCTTGTTAATCTTTGAAAGTCTAATAAACATCTGTCTGTTTTAAAACGTTTTAAATCTATAGGAATTTATATATATTTTTAATAGTGGGCAAGCTTTAAATAATAATAACATATTCAAGTTTCACTCAAACATTTGTATACACCTATACATTTTCATTAAAAGTTAAAGTACATTTTTAATTCTACAAAATATATTTGCTTTCTAAGCAGTTTCATGTGTAAACAATCTCCTATATATGCTGAGGCTGTGTGGGGAAAGTCTGACGCATCCCCTTAACTCTAAATTAACATAATTTAATATATGCTTGGCTGTGAAAATTTGCCTCAGAGGCAACTTTTACTCAAGCCTTTAGATTAGAGGTATTCAAATGGTGGCACATAAGGAATTACAGGTACAGGATTTAATTACAGGTAAAATGGAAATTAGTAACAAATGTCAATAAAAAAAACAAACAAACAAAACACCAGAACAGCAGCCTTGTTTTTTACCTTAATAAAATGCCAAATGAGCCAATTGAGATATACATTTTATAGACTGAATAGGTGTTTTAAACTTTCCACATGAAAGAAAAATAGCTTTTTTCATACGCCAGTTACACCACTGAATATTTTGATCTGACTTTTAACAAACAATTTTAATGGTAGTTATAACAATATAAAACACTGTTTGTTTGCTTTGCATTCCTGCAATGGTCAGAAGAAATTCATAAGAGAAAATATTAATTCAATAATTATATAAAACATGTATTGACATTTATCAGAACTTTTTCTTAATGTTCACAGTGTTTACCTCCACCTTTTGTGCTAAGATTTTGGTATTATTTTAAATAGTTTGTTGTTTTAGTTTAGGCAATAGTTCATGTTGGGGTGTTGTGTGGGAGCTCTAAAAAAACAGGACAGTTGGGCTCATAGGAAAAGGTTTTTGAATACATCTGCTTTAAATTGTTAAAATTTGATTCCAAAAAGGTGTGTCAAATTTTTTTTATTGCCTTGTCCCCATCTGCTTTGTGTTTTGGCAACTGTGCTCATCTCTCCTCTTTTGGCAGGAGCAGTGAGCCTGGGTCCCGTCCACATTCCTGGCACTCCACTAAACTGGGTGAGAGCTCTCTGGACTCTGACAGCATGATGCAGATATCCCAGGGTGCCATGGGGGCTCCCTGGCACCAAAGCTACCATGCCAGGTCAGAGTCTTGAAATATCTAAATAGACAAAAATAATATATAAAGAGAAAAGTAAATGTATCAAATGGTAATTTGAATGACACTGTTATTGTATACATTTCAGTCCCAATGTATCTTTAAAGTATAATGATGTTACACACAAAGATTGAAAATAATACCACCTTGTTTAAAGATAAGCCATTTTATTATCTTTTAAACAGGAACCAAATTACACTGTTTGATGTTGATCCAAGTTCAAAGCAATCATTAATTTAACCAGGACCTTCAATGCACACAAGGATAATACTAGCACTGTCTATTCTTTTATGAAGTTTGTTATGTGATTCTAATAGCAGCTCAATAACCAGGGCTATTGTTGCTCAACTTTTGCTGGCCAGTCAAGAAATTCTGTTCTTTGTTAAAGTCTTCAAGTCTACACTATATAGAAATGTACACTGAAAAATATAAAGTTATATACAGTGCCTGTCAAAAGTTTGGAAACACCTAGTCTTTTTTATCTTTTTTGAAAGACACATGCTTTTGTTTATATGCAACAAACTAAGACATTTAATGGTAGTGTGGATTTAATTTGATCAAACCTTTATATAAACATACAGATTTCAAACTTTATTTTCATAGAAAATTTCTCCCTTAGCATGAATAACTTTACATGCTTTCTGAATCCGGACAGTTAGTTTCTCTAAGCATTCAGCTAAAATACTTTCTCATGCTTCTTGTTAAACTTGCAAAAGGTGTTATTTGCTAGTTGGATATTTTTTTCTGATGTTGCGATATAGTTCATCTCACAGCAGTTCAATAGGATTTAGGTCCGGTGTCTGAGCAGGCCATACCATGAAACTCCAGGTGACTGTTTGCTCCATAAATAATGCTTACAGAGCTTGGATGTATGCTTCGGGTCATTGTCATTCCAATTAGCTGTACATACATAATTTCATTGATCTGAAGAATGGAATGGAAGTTATTTTTATTTATTCATTATTTTTTCACCCAGGATAAGTCTTCATTTCCTGCTCCAAAACAACCCCAAAACATTAAACTTCCACCTCCATATTTGAATGTGGGTGTGAGGCAGTCTGCTAACATCTTTACTCCTGTTTTCAATCTTGATCTTGTCTTCTGTTCTTCTTTCGAGCCAAAAATTTGGACATGTCCACAGAACTTTCTTTCAGTCATTCACTGTCCACTTCATGTGTGTTTTTGCCAAATTTGTTACATAATAACAGAAGGAACATGCACGTGTCTCAAAAACGATGAAAGACTTGCTGTTTCCAAACTTTTGACAGACATTATATAAATGTAAAAAAAAATGGAATATGATATTTTCTACTATCCATACAGCCTATTATATACTCTAATATATTGCATTTAACTTATATTAAATACAAAATTTAGCTTTACCTTTTATTTTTAATCACAGTGCCTCTACCACAGACCTGTCGGGATATGATGCAGGATTTCTGAGAAAAAGTCCAGACCAGTATAGTTCAAGGGGAAGCATGGAGAGCATAGATCATTCCCACCCTGCTTACAGTTCCTGCAATCAGCTCTCAGTCTCCAAATCTTCCAATAGCATTGACCATCTGCACAGCAAACGTGATTCTGCATACAGTTCCTTCTCTACCAGCTCAAGTATCCCTGAATACATTGCAGCTGGGCCATCATTCAGCAAAGAGCGGTCATACTCCATGGACAGTGTTTCTCAACATAGAACTGCAGAGAGCATGCATCAGGCAGATATTCGATATGTCCGCAATGTCTATGACTCTCAACAAGGCATGTCTGCAGATCATGAGGTAATTTCTGCAGCAATCTTGAAAGCTAATGAGAGCAAGTCACAGTCTAGATGTGGAACCATACAGGGTAGGGTTTGTACCCGTTCCAACAGTACCAGTGACAGTAGCAGTAGCAGTGAAAACAGTGGTTGTGGGACAGTCACCACTCATCGTCACAGTGTGGGACCAGTATGGGGCCAAACACACAATGGCAACTCTTATGAAAACTTGAAGGGGGTGCCTTCACCTCCCTTACGTAGTGACAGCTATGCAGCTACCCGGAACCATGAGAGGCCAAGCTCTTGGTCAAGTCTTGAGCATGCTCGGTCTTTACGGGCGCTTCACAAGGGTTCATGGCATCACTCCAGTGGTTCTGTTGCATCAGGAAAATCATTGTTTGGAATAGAGGGTCAACTTCACACTGTAATTGAAAAGAGTCCCGAGAGTAGCCCAACAATTAAACCCAAACAAAGCCTTCCATCTTTATCACAGCCTGGATTAGCCATGCTGCCCACTAGCATTTACCCTGTTTCATTACCAGAACCCCATTTTGCACAGATACCAACGACAAACCCCAGTTCTAGTATTGTGTACCCAGCACTTCTCAAGGAGAGCAAACCCATCCCTCAAAAAGAACCCTGTGGAGGAGTAGACTCTGGTTTAAGGAATGCAGCAGAAAATGGGTACCAAAGTATTGCTTCCTACTCCAGCTCTGTCCAATCTCATGTTTGCCCTCAACCTAAACAACCAAACCAAGTGAAAGATGACCCACAGACCAAATGTGGGTTTTACAGGTCTCATTTTCAAGCACAGGGATCCAAACCCCAAGTGCAGTCCATAGGCCAGGAAAGAAAGGACCCTTACACCCCTGTTCAACCAAGGCGAGAGAAACCTAGATACTCTCATGGTCTGGATATTATGGAATCTTACAGACATCCTAAGCAGGAAGAGCTAAGCAGATTTCATGAACAAAATGTCCATCCACAACCATTTTATTCATCATGTGAAGTTTTACAGGATCATGCCCAGCCTCAAGGAAGTGATCAAATAATCAACACTTCAGTTCGGTTTCAAAATGAATCCAGCACCTATCAAAAGAGGGATCAAGATTTGGATCATCCACTCACTCGACTTGAGAATGCACTAGCAGAGGTGCAGAGATGTGCTAGCCCAAAAACTACTAATAGCCATTGCAGCACCCAAAGTGAACGTAGCATGTCGGTAATGGAGAAGGTCAGCCACTTTGAGAAACAGCAGACCAAACCACGTAGTCACAGTCACAGTCACAGCCTCTCCAATTACAGCTCATCAGTTTGTCCAAGTCAGGCCACCCACAGTGTCAAGAGGTCTCTGTCTGGGATAAAAGATTTACAAAAAGGGTATGCCCCTCAAGGAAGAAGGAGTTCCAGTCATGAGGGAAATGCCGAATCGTTGCAGGACTTGCAGCCAAGGTGTTTGAGCAATGATCAATCTCAGCATAGGAAACCACTTGACCTACACCGAAGCAAGAGTTATTTCCATCTTAATGAGGAAAATGACAAAGACTTTCATAGGAGCAAGAGCACTTTTAATCTTGAGGAAAACAACAAAGACGTCCAATGGAAAGAAGATCATCAGGACATCTTAGGCACAGTTCCTGATCCAACTTTTACTCGAGCATACAGAGATAGCATCAAGGATGCTCAGTCCAAGGTGCTGAGGTCCACTTCATTCAGAAGACGAGACTTGAGCATAAACCCTCCTCCTGTGCCTGTGAAGCACATGTCACTAGATAGGAAGGGACCCAGTATTATCTTTAAACCCACCACCTCTCCCCACACTCCCAAAGAACGGCATGTTATTCCTGTTGAGCAACCAGGCAAGACAAATGCTCCTGAGCTTCCAAGAGTCCCCCTGTAGGGCCTTCAGTTATGCGAATATGTGGACGAAAGCGATTGACCTTGGAACAAAAGAAACTGTCTTTTTCTGAGCCAGAGAACATTCACGAGGTTGGAGCTTCTGATCAAGAGTCTGGTTTATTTCAAAGAAGGGCACCACCGCAATTTCAACTACCTGAGACAAGTGTTGCAGATAAAAGAAGGATGTTTGAACTTGTAGCTACTCGTTGTGTTGGTAGTAAATTAGCTACATCAAGACCTGAGTTAAAGCAGATGCAGCAAGATGCTTTGGCTGATTATGTAGAGCGTAAGACTGGTCGGCGGATGGATGGACGTCCTCATCGTCCTCACAGTGCCTACATGCAATCAACTACCTGTTTCTCCATGGATTCACAAAGCCGAACTTCCACCACAAGCATGGGCTCTCTTCAGGAGCCAGGACCTGAGGTTTTATCTGAAGTTAACTGCCAGTTCTATCCTCTTACACCCAATACACAGCATCCATTGCACTCTAACAGGAACACGCAAAGTCAGGCTCACTCAGAAATCTATCAGTCTGTTTTAAGACCACAGAGTGCAGAACCACAAAAACCAGAAAGGCAAGCAAAGAGAACCTCTTTAGGCCATGTGCCAGGTCCAAGTCAAACCTTGTATGACATTTTTGAAAGAGCTGTTCCAACAAGAAGCTCAGGAAAATCTGCTTCTGCAGAGGATCTCTTGGATCGCAATCAAGTTCGTCCTGCTTCTCAGCACTTCAGATCTAAATCTTCTCCGGCTGTAGAGTACCACAATCTGGTAATACATTTGCTTTAATATTTTGACATAATCTCACTATATAAAACCTATTAATTTTGGTATTAGATCATTTCCAGTTTCCATAAAATGTAAAGGAAAATTCATGCTAGATATTTATGTCTCAAGGTTTGGGATGGAAAATTGCATATCTTTAAAGTTAAATTATAACTTAATAAACAATCCATTAGGGCATCTCATAGTATGGGCTTGCTTAATTTGGATACAGTGGTATAAGTGACCATGTAAATATGGAGCATATTCAATTCTTGGCCTAATAATTCACACTGAAGGCTACATTTTTAATAACCACTTTTCTTTAAGCTGAGAATTGATATGTGAATTCCAATAGACACCGCATTTATTTTCTTGGCTTAAACCCATGATTTCTACTGTGTGCTTTTGATATTCTAAAAAACACCAAAAGATCCTTCACGTAATATTGAAATAAATCTTATATATGAAACCTTTTGCCCTAAGGGACATCATCAAACCCATATTTCTATATTACAAATGAATCTAATAAGCTCTTTAGTGAGGAGGTGAAAAGGGCATTGTCTCATCCCTCATCCTTTCTCAGTTAAGAATGATGAAGAAACAACTTATGCTTCACTACAGGAAATATTCAAATCTCTTCACTTCCTGTTTGGTGCCACTGAGCCTGGCGGCAGGCATGACTCTGACAGATGTGCTAAAGTGATAACGCAGTTCCTCCGTGACTACAGGGAGTAGTTATGGAAGATAATGGACAAACTGCCACAGTTTTAGGCATAAAATATTTGACATGGCTAAGGGGATCCACTTATCTCTCAGAGCAATTACTCTGCACATAAACATTTTTCACATGACCGTTAGCTACTACAGAAATTGCAAGAGATGCTGATTATTAATCACAGATTTTGGCTTTTGCATACTGTCAAATCAAGATGCCAGTTATTACCACATTTTATTGCACAGCTCGTAGAATCAGTAAAAGATTGGTTTTGATTTTTCACAGATTCAGTCAACAACCGTTGAAGGCAGAGTATGAATCTTTAGGTCCAATGTTATGAGATCACTATGCCAGCATAAATTACATTCCATTCTTAAATAGGTTTTTTGCTAAAATACCAACAAACGTTTTTCAATTAAAACTGTATGAAAAATACACTTTGGATTCAATTTGAAATGAACTGATTTTAAGCCATGAGCAGAACAACAAGGATAAAGGGTTTTACACAAGCAGATCACACAGCAACCCCAAATAAAATCTGTCAATCCATGACTGGAACAAAGCAAAATTTCCTTATAATGTATAAATCTTTAAATTTTTATATTACTTCTCATTTACAATAGTTGGCTGTTTAGTAATCACATAATGCTTCACTTAACTGCTCCTTTCGAGCCAGAAGGCTTCTGCCTTTGTAATTACAGTATAATGGTTAACTTCCTCTGGTCTGATTCATTTCCCTGTTTCTGTTCACCTCTCCAATCATGTTTTCTTGTTTTTTTAACTTCTAGGATGTCTTGGCTGGAGACCTCAGATTGCTTGGGAGTGTATCTAAAGAAAACAGGTGTGTTTGTGTGTGTGTGTGTGTGTGTGTGTGTGTGTGTGTGTGTGTGTGTGTGTGTGTGTGTGTGTGTGTGTGTGTGTGTTGGGGGGATCTTTGTCTGGTTCTGTTTTGCTCTGTCTTCTGAAAGAGCCAATTGCCAATTGCTAAAAGTTCTGCCCCTCCCACAATATCACATGATAAGTGCTGCAACCAAAACAGAACTCATAAACAGTAGGTTATTGTTATCTGTGTGGTTCCCAATGCCTTTTATCAGCAATGAGATAAACATGGACAAGCAAATTTAAAATGCAGAGAACTTTAAAAAAAAGGGACCTACAGGTCTAGGTTGAATGGACAAAAGAACACAGAAACTATGTGAGGAAAAGTGATACCCGTGATGATAAACAATGGAGTCTGAATATTCCTGACAAAAGCAAAGTTCTAAACTTTGTCTATTACGTTTTGTTCTCATGTTCTTCTGACAAAAATATAGATCTTGTTCAGTTGGTTCAAGTTTCCTAGCTGCTTTCCAGCATAATCTGACATAGCACATTGGACACACTGTGTGTGTGTGTGTGTGTGTGTGTGTGTGTGTGTATATATATATATATATATATATATATATATATATATATATATATATATATATATATATATACACACAGTGTGTCCAATTTATATATATTGGACATTGGAGAAAATATATATATATACATCAGCGCCTCAGCGCTCGTGACCTCGCATGCTCGTGACTTTCATTCCGACCGGCGACTCTCATTGAGATCGGCTCGTGAGCAACCGCGAGCTGCTCAAAACGGTAGTTTTAACATTTCTAATCAAGGTTTATCTAAAAAATGCTTTAAAACTATTTTTATTATGTATGGAGTGAAATAGTGTTATTTACTCATTTAAATCGATTTCGTATAGTGTTCTTTGGGTTTTACTGGGTTGGAAGGGCGTATCAAAGGTCGTGAAAATTCGGAACTCATGACCGGTCTTGGTCCCTAACCCTCATGAGCTCGAGGTTCCACTGTATATATATATATATATATATATATATATATATATATATATATATATATATATATATATATATATATATATACAGATTTTATGCCAGTACAATTTTTTTTTTTTCATTTCATTTTGGTAGGTTAGTTTTATTTCAGCAAGTGGTTTTGCTGTTCCTCTTTTGGAGCTGATTTTACAGAGCAATTCTTGGTTGCTTTTATATGGAATATATATAACAGAAGAAATGGAACTATAAACATGTTTTTATATAAACATGCTGGTATAGTGTGCAAAATTATATAAATATCACATCATTTTAAACCTTTCTAAATATACTTGGTTTCAAATGTTGACACAACAGAAAAGCGTTCAGACTACTGTCAGGAGGGAAACCTGTTAATGTCATAGCCATACATGATCAGAAGTCCTGAGCATATTGAGCACAGAGAGTATATTGGCCATGCTCTCTGGGTGGATATGATGGCATTTTTTTAGTTTTTGGCCATCTCTGAACTCAGATTCAAAAGAGGATGCACTTTGCTTTGAATTGTGTACACTGCTCTGTGATGTAGGAAGAATTGAGCTTCTAAACAATACATCTGTGATGTTGTGGAGGCAGCATGCATTAGCCATCACCCTCCCTGGTTGGTATGGAGAACTGGCTAATAAGTGGGAGCCGGTAAATGACTAAATTAGACGAAATTTGACAAAAATCTAAATTTTCAATTTATGTAATCTGTTATAAATTTTTAAATGTTAGAAACTTACCTTCTACTTTTTTTCATCATATGGTTCAAAGGGCCAACCAAATGTAAAATGTATTGTAAAGATGTCTGGTATTTGTGTCCTATTGCAAGCACTTTTTCTTCTCTCTACATTTGGAACAGAGCACCAGTAAGTGAGGCACCTGAGCAAAGGTCATCGAATGAAGTGGGTCTAGAAGGTAGCTGCCTACTAAACCCAGGTCTGAATCAGATAAACCCACCTGTGATAAGGAGGGAGCGACAGCGCCACTCAGACCGACCCCGATCCCACAGCGCCTCAGGCCTGGCAGCTTCTGTCGGATTGCCCTGTCCTTTCTCCCCTTCCGAGTGGCACAGTACCAACAAGACCCAATGCCAACCCAACCTAGATGCCATTACTTTCCCAGGCACGGTCCCTAAAGATCAAACAAGTGCATTGTCAGGAATGGACAATCAAATTTTCGACAGCAGTTCCATGAATGTTTCAAACGGTTCAGAGAAGACAGCCCATGACCTTTCATCTTCACACCAAGAAGTTGCAGAGTCCCTCACATCTTCCTCTTTGAGCCCACCTCACAGGCCATGCCATTCTGGACTGGTCACTTCTCCCAAAGACTCTACCTCCCCCATTAGATCCCTCCCCTCTCTACAGAACTCAGAGTCCACTAGTGGCTCTGCCTCATTTGCATCTGTTTCACAGCTGGAAGATGAGGTGTTTCTATCTCCATTCTCTGTCCCACTACACCCGCTGTCAACCAGAGAAGAACAATTCTCAGAGAATCCTCTGCTTCTCTACCCATCAGTCAAGCCTCAAATTAAGGAAGAGTCACTTGATGTCATAGTGCCTCAAGAAACCCAAAAACTGAACTGGTACAAACACACATATGCATTATATACTACTTAGTGTTATTTAGTGTTTTATTGCGTCAGTTTATTACAGAGGCCAATGTTAAGCATATGAAAAAACATCACTAATGCAGTTATTGGAGAGCCACTCTTAAAGTTGAAAATACATGCAGAGGTCATTTCTATGTCAGTACTTTTGGCAATCGAGTGAAGATTTTAATGAACCATTATTTCCACTAAAGGCTGTTAATAATTACTGGCTTTGTGAAATACTGGTGTAAAGTTCATCAGAAACATCTAACCGTACAATCATTGGCATACCGTTATCACAACTATTGGAACATTACAGTTAGTTATCTCTGTTAAACTCAGATTTTATGATAGAGTAGATCCCACTAGCCAAACAGGGCTGGGAAAACCCTGGCTAATCGGGCAGGGAATAGGGGCTGAAGGAGGCAAGACATGGAGAGAGTGGAGCAGTGCTTCTTTTATTATTATTATTATTATTATTAACTCTTGATTTTGTTTTGTGTGTGTGTTTCAGAGCATTGCATTGAAAACACACACACAAAACAAAATCAATACAAAAATCTAACTCTTGAGTCCCACTGCTGAGCTCAGTTTCAGGAGAGAAAATAGGAGCACATGAATAGGCTGCCATGAACCACACTCACATTTACCCAATACTTATTCTCATTTCTATTAATGATATGCAAATCACAGTTCTGTACAGAAATACAGAAACTTAGCCAGAAATTTGCCACTGTATTTTTTTATTTATATTATGCATATTTATTATCGATTATATAATGAACTTAACTGAACAATTTATTTTGTCATAGACTTTTTCAGGTTATAGTCATTCAATTTGAACCTTTGGCTTTTAGGAATCTTAATCTTAATTAACAAACACAACTTGAAAAAACGTGGATTATATAATCCTACAGCTGTTCCAAGATCATTTCATCCACACTGCAACAACTTGCCTTTCATTTCTAGGAATGGAAATCACAAAATAAAAATAAAAAAAATCACAAAAATATCAGCTGAAGGGAAAAAAAGAAAAGTTAATTTACACCAAATGTGCTTGCGCCTTCACACAAATAGGGCACTGTTTTTCTTTTTCATTTAATGCTTAGATTAAAAGAAAATTAATAGAAATGAATAAAGTTAAATGGAAAAAACTAATCACTTTGCATGCTTCCATTACAGCATCTCTTCCATTGAGCATCCATCTGTCATAACTGCGCACCACGAAAAAGAGGGCCAGTTGCATATCTCATCCTTGTCAACACCTTCAGAGTCCATTTTCGCTGTGATCACCGAAGCTGTCGCAGAAGAGCTTTCAGAAGGTCCACAATCACCATTGCTGGCCAGGAGAGAGCAGACGGAGGCAGAGGTGCAGGTGGAGATTCTGGCCCGGGAACTGGTGAGCCGTGATGAGGCCCTTGCTTCGCTTCTGGACATCTGGTCAAGCACCACTACACTGGACCTGATGGAAGACATCTTTCCTTCATGCTCATCTGCTCCACAGCATCGGAAGAACAGCAACAGTCATGCAGGAGAAAGGTATGAAGAAACATGGTCATGCTCTTTTATTTAGGGGTATATTGGGGAAATTATTATTATGGGATGTCTAAGTGGGTGGAATGAATGACTTATGAAGTCTTTGACAAAAGATTTTTAGTGAATGCAGTTAGCTAAAGGTAGACAGCTAGACCAAACTACATGGAATACAGAAAAGAAAGATCTATCTATCTTGAACTGTTGTAATATTCTTAGACAACTATAAATGCTAAAAAAAACAGGAAGTGGTAGTTCAGTGGTTAAGACAAGGGACTTGTGATAGCGAGTTTCTGAGATCAAATCCCAGCACCACTGTGCTACTACATCTGGGCCTTTTTTTTGGGAATTAATTTTACAGCAAAATATTTGATAACCGCTGCCTCAGAAGCTACAGGTATGGACAAAAGTTTGTGCACACCTGACCTGTGCTTGCTGAAAATCCAACTCCATATACAGTCCCCATTTGCTGTAATAGTATCCTCCGTTCTTCAAGAAAGATGTTTCACTAAATTTGGAGTTTGGTTATAGAGATTTGTGCTCATTCAGTCACAATGGTTGTAGTTAAGCCAGGTACTGATGTAGGGTGTGGAGGCCTATGGTAAAGTCAGCATTCCAATTTAACCCAAATGTGTTTGGTAGGATTAAGGTCAGAGCTCTATAGCAGGACACTCAAGATCTTCCTCTCCAACCCATATGAACTAGATCTTCATGAAGCTCATTTTGTGCACAGGATCCCTGTCATGCTGGAACAGGTTTTGTTCTCATAGTTCAAGTGAAGGGAAAATGTAATGCTATCAAAGGCATCCAGAGACAATCTTATAAAATTGTGTGTCTCCAATTTGATGGTAACAGTTAGGGAAGAACTATATACGGCTTGAAATGTCAGGTGTCGCAATATTTTTGTCCATACACTGTAGCTGTGTATATTACTGGTCCTCCAAATGGACAGACATTATAATAAGTATACACATATCTGTTGTCAAGCATGAACAATGGGAGGCCATTGAGAAATACAGGGACACGCAGAACCAAAAGATAAATAGAAGCAACTATTCATTTATTTTGCCAAAAATATAGGTAAATACATAAGACATATTTCTACAATGCAATCAGTCCTTAATAGATTAGTAAATGTTATCCAAAAAGAATCCCTCTAACAGTCTATAGTTGGTATAGTCCATATTCTATACTGATTTCTGAGTACAATGTCAACTCGTGTAATTAGAAGGTTTTCATGATATTTAAAGGATTTTCATGGCGCGGAACCAACAGTGTGACAACACTACCATCTAGTGGTAAAGGGCTTGCACATATTCAGCATGATAGAAATGAGAGAAAACTTTATGCTAATTTTACTAAACGCTCAACATTCAAATCTATTGTGGTCCATTGCATACATTTTATAAAAAGTTGTTGTTGTTGTGGAGAAAAATATAATTTACCCGAAACATTTAATTGATCCATTGTTACATGGTTGAACACATTTTTTTATTAAAAATTACACTTTTTAATTAGCTAAATATAAGAAAATAGATGTATGATGGTGTATATTTACAAGAAAGCACATTAATTTTATACTTGAAAAAACTAGGTGGGTAAGTCCATGCGATTGGATTTGGACTAACTAGAGGAGACGAGTTTTGAAAGACGTGGCGTGGTCTGTCTGAACATATGCGTCATTACTGCCATTGTGTGCGCAAGAGTGTGACAGTTACTTATGCCCTGTTTGCTGAGTGGAATCTAGTTAATCTGTAATCACATTCTCTTGCTCTACCTCACTTTGAGTATTTGAGTATGACTGACTTTCTGTGCATGTGTGTGTGCAATCCACTTTGAGAAGTGGGACGGGAAGTTAATGACCCTCAAAAAATAGATTTGAATTGATTTGTTGATTGAATGTTTATTTAATAGGGACAAGGCACATAGAATTATATATGGAAGCATATATATATAGAAATAATAGTCTTAAGCAAAATAATATTTCATAACTATCTGATAATGTACGTTATTTTTGATATCATGCATCTAAATGAAATAAAAAGAATGTGTTGTTGCATCACTTATTCTTTTTATTTTATTTAGATGCATGATCATTATTTATTTTACCTGATCTTTTGTGTGTGTGTGTGTGTGTGTGTGTGTGTGTGTGTGTGTGTGTGTGTGTTTGTGTTTGTGTGCGCGCTACCTCACACAGTGCTCAGAACACAGGGTGTGTTTCTCCTGAGGCTCAAGTGAAGGGACGGATGGAGACTGATCTGGATGAGAATGAGTGCAATTTGAATGAAAAGAAGGTTTGATTTCCACCCATTCAGTTTTCTGGACAGAAATACAATTACGTTGCTTTTAGAAAAATAGTTCATGGCAAAATTAACTATTTAAAATGTTTTAAATATATAATTTTTCATAATGGATAAATGTATCCTCTGCTCGTGTAGGTGGAGCTCCTACAGGCTCTGACAGTGAGCTTAGAGGCATTGCGGATGGAGAGAGAGAGACTGGCCGAGGAACACCAGAGCTACAGTGCTCTGGGCTGCAGGATAGAGGCACTGGTGGAGGATCACTGCAAGCCCAACGAGAGTGAGAAGTATCGTATGTTTATTGGCGACTTAGAAAAAATCGTCAACCTGCTGCTTTCTCTGAGCGGACGTCTAGCCCGTGTGGAGAATGCCCTCAATGCCCTGCAGGGGGAGCCAGAGAAGGGAAGCACGGAGGAGAGGGTGAGCTGTTCAAACACACTGATCCCAGTCCTGAAGTTTGTCTGTGTAAAAGAGCTGTGTTTATTGCAGTTATTTAACTAATTTTCGTTTCCATAGACCCAAAATGTAGCCGTTATTACAGGAACAAACAACAATATGTAACAACAACAAAAAAATCCAATAAAATACAAATAAAAATCCAAATTTATCAAGGGCTGACTGGACACAGAGCACGTAAACTGGGTGGATAAACAGGAAATGGTCTTGTCTATATACATAGGAAGAACAATCCATTATCTCGTCATGGATGACTAATGACTGCACATTTGCTTTATCGGATAATCAAAGTTCCTGTTGAATTCCACAGTTTAAGTGTTTTACACTCTGAAAAGAATTAAAACAGATGAACAAATCACAAACACACAACATTTAAAACACTAACCAGTGTTTGTTCTGAAAAAGCCCAGGTGTCCTGTGCATTCTGTGTTGCTTTTTTCTGCTCACTGAGAGCGTAAAGAGTGGTTATTTGAGGTTCTATAGACTTCCTGTCAGCTTTATCCAGTCCGTCCAGTCCCTGTCATCAACAAGGCATTTCCCCTCATAGTGCTGCTGCTCACAGGATGTTTTTTGTTTGAAACACCATACTGTGTTAATTGTGGATACTGCTGTGTGTTAAAATCACAGGAACTCAGCAGTTTCTAAAATACTTAAACAAACATTCAGTGGTCAAATTTAATAACATCACATCAAAATATGAATTAGAACTGAGAGCAAAGATGGTTGCATGAACCTGTAAAAATGTCTCCTAATTGTTTAAATAATCACTAATCAGTTTGGTTAATAATGATGTATTATTTAGATAAATCAAATGTAAGATATAGTAGAGTTGTATAGCGTGGAAGGTTTTCTTGATTTCTTTGTGTGTGTGTGTGTGTGTGTGTGTGTGTGTGAGAGAAAGAGAGACAGAGAGATATTGGATTTCAATATCTACAGTCATTAGCTTCCTATTCATTGTGGATGTTATTATAGGTGTGTTAGTTTTCAGTTTCACACACATCACTCATTACTCATTACATAGAAATTGTAAGCATGTTTAAAACATGACGCATGTTCAGTGTAGCGGTCACCAGGGGGCGCCAGATGAACATTTACTCATTGCAATCTGTAATGTGACACAAGACAGGGCACATACTTGAAGGCGTTTCCCCTCATAGTATTGCTGCTCACAGGATGTTTTTTTTTTTTTTTTTTATCACACCATTTTATTTCTACTGTGTGTGGAATTCCACAACAATGTCAAAGTGACTGACATGACATCGAAACAATATTCACTACATGGTAGAAATAATACATGATGTAAACAGTATTGTCTATCTCTATTAGATACAGTATTGTGTAAGGGATCACTTATGGAATATTTATACAGATAATGTGCTACAAAAAACTTTCTTAATCTGGTATATTGCTCGGAACATACAACAAAAAAAAGGCACGTGATTTTTGCCAACCACAGAATGAACCAACCATTATCATAGTGAACTTAAAAGTCTGTCAAAAAATGCAACCATAGTTGAGATATTAATGAGAGAAGGTATAGTGTGTAGTGTATTTGTAAATATTATACATTTTTGGCTTCTCCCATTAGGGGTCGCCAAAGCGGATCATCCGAATTTGTGATCTGCATGTTCGATTTGGCACGTTTTTACGCTGGATGCCCTTCCTAACACAACCCTCCCTATTTATCCAGGCTTGGGACGGCACTAAGAGCGCACTGGCTTGTGCAACCCTAATGGCTGGGTTTGGATCATATATAGTATAGATTATATATACAGTGTACAGTAGATAGACTGTTCAAAAGTAAATATATAGATATAGATATGAGGAAGGTACTTAGTGTGACATTTAGAAAGAAAAAGGAAAACAAAGAGACATGGTGGTGGAATGAGGAAGTGCAGGAGAGCATAAGGAGAAAGAGGTTGGCGAAACGAAAGAATTGGGTTCGACAGAGAGATGAGAAAAGTAGGCAGGAGTACAAGGAGATGCTGCAGCAGGTAAAAAGGGATGTGGCAAAAGCCAAGGAAAAGGCATATGAGGAGCTGTATGAGAAGTTGGACACTAAGGAAGAAGAAAAGGATTTATACCTATTGACTAGGCAGAGAGACCGTGCTGGGAAGGATGTGCTGAAAGTTAGAGCAGTAAAGGATGGAGATGGAAATGTGTTGACTAGTGAGGAGAGTGCGTGGAGAAGATGGAGGGAGTATTTTGAGCAGCTGATGAATGAGGAAAATGAGAGAGAGAGAAGGTCGGATGATGTGGAGATGGTGAAGCAGGAAGTGTATAGGATTAGTAAGGAGGTTATTCAGATATAAAGAGTAAAAAGTCGGATGGACCAGATGACATACCGGTAAAAGCATGGAGATGTTTAGGAGAAATGGCAGTGGAGTTTTTAACCAGGTTGTTCAACAAGATTTTGAATAAGTACCGATTTACAGAATAAGGAAAATGTGCAGACCTGCAGTAACTACAGGGGAATTAAGTTGATCAGTCACATCATGAAGTTATGGGAAAGAGTAGTGGAAGCCAGGCTGAGAGCAGAGTTGACCATCTGTGAGCAACAGTATGGTTTCATGCTGAGGAAAAGCACTACGGATGCAATATTTGCTTTGAGGATGTTGATGGAGAAGTATAGAGAAAGTCAGAAGGAGTTGCATTGTGTGTTTGTGGATTTAAAGAAAGCCGAGAGAGGAGTTGTGGTATTGTATGAGGAAGTCAGGTGTGTCAGAGAAATGTGTGAGGGTGGTACAGGACATGTATGAGGACAGTGTGACAGCAGTGAAGGGTGCAGTAGGAATGACAGACTGGTTCAAGGTGGAGGTTGGTTTGCATCAAGGTTCGGCCCTGAGCCCTTTCCTGTTTGCAGTGGTGATGGACAGGTTGACGGACGAGGTCAGACAGAAGTCTTTGTGGACTATGATGTTTGCGAATGATATTGTTTTTTGTGGTGAGAGTAGTGAGCAGGTTGAGAAGAGCCTGGAGAGGTGGAGGTATGCAATGGAGAGAAGGGGAATGAAAGTCAGTAGGAGTAAGACAGAGTACATGTGTGTGAATGAGAGGGAGGGCAGTGGAGTGGTGCAGTTGCAGGGAGAAGAGGTGGAGAAGGTGGATGAGTTTAAGTACCTGGGATCAAAAGTGCAAAGTAATAGTGTGTTAGAGAAGTAAAGAAAAGAGTGCAGGCAGGGTGGAGTGAATGGAGAAGAGTGGCAGGAGTGATTTGTGATAGAAAGGTATCTGCAAGAGTGAAAGGGAAAGTTTATAGGACTGTGGTGAGACCTGCAATGTTGTATGGTTTAGAAACAGTTGCATTGAGAAAAAGACAGAAGGTGGAGCTGGAGGTAGCAGAGCTGAAGATGTTGAGATTGTCATTGGGAGTGATAAAGATGGACAGGATTAGAAATGAGTTTATCAAAGGGACAGCGCATGTAGGACGTTTTGGAGACAAGGTGAGGGGCATGGGGTACATGGGTAGGAGAATGCTGAGGATGGAGCCACCAGGAAGGAGAAAAAGAGGTTGGCCATGGAGCCGGTTTATGAATGTGGTGAGAGTTGCTTTGAAAGAGGCAGATGTAAAGGACAAAGTAGTATAGTGACGGATGAGCCGCTGTGGCGCCCCCTAATGGGCGCCACATTTTTCTCTAATTTTTCTCAAAAAGAAAAAGAATATATGGTTCTGTACAAAATGTTTTTTTTTTTTTTACCATTACTGATCCAACAAGAGATTAAATGTAAAATAAATATTTTTGCATGTCTTTAAAAAAAGTACTTATTGGATAACAGACCATTTTTGGAATAATAAACAAAGATAAAAACAATGTAGTCTTTTGGAATTAGAACATTTCTGTAAATAGCCTTTATTGTTCTAATGTAACGTAGAAAAAATTACAGTAAGTGCCACTCAATTGAACTGAAATAAATTGCAAGGTATTACTAAAAATGATTATTACCATTTTTTGAATTATCAACATTAGACTTATAGAAATAAATGTCTAGCGAGACAAATGATAACTGGCTAGTGAGAGGGTCATACGAGTTATTGAAAAAACACAACTTAATAAATCTGGTTGTTCACTGCTGGATACAGTTGTTTACTTCAGTTCAGAATTCCTCTGGGAACCTTTGCTGGAAGGTGTTGAATATTGTAGTTGCTTGGGGAGTTGTCATCTAGTCAGGTGAATAAAAAAATAAAAATAAACGACAGAAAGGCAGACAATAGAAAAACAGGGTAGATGTAAGTTAGTTCCTGACTGAAGCCAAATCTACAGCAATGCAGATTGTCTAATACAATGCTAGGAAAAGGGGAATTGTTATGTTTTTTCTGTATTGTAAAATCACGTTCAGTGCACTGCTGTTTTAATGCCTTAAGGGATTCCTCTCAGTTATTATTGTTGTCTGTTCTACTGTGACAAAAGAACATATTTAATGTTGCACATTGTGCATCACTCTACAGTCAATTTCCATTGACAGAGGCCAATCTCGATTCATTTACAAATGCTACTGTTGATGATACACTCTCAATTCCAGAATAAATTATTTCACTAAATTATTATTAGTATCTTCTCCAGGTCATCAGCATTAGTGCATTGTAAATATTGGCATACCCTTAAATAGTGTAATATGATACACAGAATATTATTTCACATTGTTTGCATTGATTTTGTATCTTAAAAACATTACCTGGTTTATAAAACTGGATACAAATTGATTTTTTCATGAATCGTTTACTCAAGAAATGTAGCATTTAAGGAAATCCTGTAATTTCTGGGGAAAAAAAGTTTGTATCCTACTCCTGATCCCAAGAGTGTGAAGATTTATGCAGGAAACAAACACCTGGATTATTTTAAAGTTATATAAACTATATACTTAAAAGTATGTAGACACCATACTGTCATACTGATATGTGCTGGGTATACATTCCATCCAATCATTAGTTAGTTCAGATACTGATGTCAGACACGGTTCCAATTCACCTAAAGCTGTTCTTCAGTCCACATCATTTTGGCTATGCTGTGTAAAATGCACACATTACTCAACTTTTATATATAGTATATGGCAGTGGTCCTCAACCCCCCCGGGCAAAATTGGTACCGGGAGGCACAGAAAGAATACATAACTTACATTATTTCTGTTTTATTTATTATCTGATTCTAAACAATGATATATTTTGGAAAATTACCGATTTCTGGTCTTTCTGTCTATGACTCACTCTTGATGCATGTCAAGATGTCTCTGTCACGTGTCTTACCTCCATCCACTACCTTCTTAAATGTGCTGGTAACACATAATACATTACCGCTAAATTCAAACCCCCAAGCGATCAAAATAAAAAAAAACAAGTACACAGTGGATTCACAATTATTATTATATTTAGAAAATAACCGTTTTTATGCCGGCCGTATCATTTTATTTTGTTGTATTTATCCGCCACACCTTAAAGGCCGGTCAGTGAAAATATTGTCAGGTCCGTGGCACAAAAAACTTTGGGGACCGCTGGTATATGGAATATATTTTTGAGTTAAAATTTGCATATTGTATTACATTTAAGGCATTTACTAGATGATCTTATCCAGAGTGCTTTGTACTCTCTATAAGAATATCATCAAGAAGATTTTGTGGAAGAGTTTAATTTTATTGGCATGACTTAAATTGGAAAATAAATATAGACAACGAGCTCGTATTGACCCATAAATTAGGACAAATTAAAATAAAAATTATAATATGACATTGTCTATTCATAACTAACATGTCACAGCTGATAGATAGATAGATTTATTACTTTCTACTTTACTTTTCTTCATTCTATTCTTATTATTACTATAATTATTATTATTATTATTATTATTATTATTATTAATAAATCTATTATTGTTATAGAAATGAGACAAAACCATTTCTGTTTATTTGGTGCTCACAGCTGTCTGTGCAGTTGAACTTTTTTGTAGTTTTGTTTGCATCAATACATGTAAATGAGCTGTTTCATGAATGTGCAAAGGGTCAATATTGCAATTATTTTGGACAATTCCAGATACCTCTGCTCACTCTGCTTACCTGACTAGGTCAAGCAGGTTTCTCCTTTAAAATATTAGAAAGCCTGGGCTTTTTCTTTCCACAGAATAACCACTAATTATTCAGCCTATTGTTAACTTTGACTCTGGCAACTCACTTCCAGCAGATCTGCCTCTACGTCCCATCTAACGTCTGTAATATGGCTGAGTTGTTTGTCACATGACTGCATTGCTTTGTTCCTTTCACTGGCTTCCTGTGGCTGCCCTTCTCAAATTTAAAAACCCTAATGCTGACCTACAATCCAAAAAAAACCCAGATCAGTCATACCTGCCTGAGGGCACTTATCAAAAGCTGCTCAGTAGCACATTCCTTACATTCCCTGCACAACAAAGATGTGCAATAGTTTCGTTCAGTACTGACACCTAGGTGGTGAGATCAGCCTCCCCTAGCTAGGTTAAGCAGCTGAGACACTTATTTTCTTCAAACAATAATTGAAGACTAAAATCAAAAATAACTACCTGTAATTGTTAATGTACTATCCCCTGTTTATACAAGCATGAGGTATGTTTCTGCTGGAAACTACAAAACACTTCTATTGCTCTGTATAGAGGAGTCTGTGAAATGCTGTAAATGTAAATGTAAAGGTAAAGGTGGTGGTTATGATGTTCGACCATGTTTCCGTCCAACTTCAAACAAAGTGCCTGTTGCGTAACAGGCACTTTGTTTGAAGTTGGACTTCGGTCGATTATAGGGTCGATTGTACAGCTCCTCATTTAAGGTTACAGGATTGGAAGGTGAGCAGTTTAAACACCAACACTGCCAAGATACCACTACTGGGCCTCTGAGCAATGCCTTTAATCCTCAACTGTGGATTACTGTGTCATGGCTTTCTAACGAGATGGAATCTGGGAAGAAAATTAATTCACTGTGACATACTGTGGTGTACTTTAGACTGTTTTGCTGTATGTTTCAGTAATAGTTTGACACCATTAGGCCAGAATTTATTGATTTTTGAATTTATTAATTACAAAATCCTTGAGATTTAACTCAGACCTGCCATCTCTTTCAAAATGGACATTATCATTTACATTGAAATCTAAATTCTAACTACCTTAACCAAAACACATATGCACAAGTGCTAAGGACTGCTCACGGTCTAATTCAGCACATGTTTATTCCGTATGAATACTGCTGTATATCCATAATAGTATAGAAGGTTAAACTCCAGAACCATGAAGATGGATCTGGACTATAATTCATATAAACAATTTGCTTCAGTGGCTTGGGGCTGTAATAGCAGCAATGTTTCTCATTAAGGATACGTTTATAGGGATAAACTTATAGGGACTAATTTATTTATTTATATTTGTATCTCTATATCTGTACAGCAGCTACGGGATAATGCCGATTGTTAATACACATCAATTGACCTGAATAGCAGGAGGGATAAATCATTGTTATTTACGATTAATCTAAAATCAAAGCAAGGGATATTAGTCTTGATTGTTCCTGATGGATTTTATTACTATATTTTATTTCTTTAAACTATATTGCAAAACGCATAATTGATTCACATGAATAGAGTTAATTCCTGACATTAACCTCTTAACAACGTTTGCTATGAGTTCAACCAAAAAACTAACTTTTCTTACAAGACATTAGCTCATAAGAACCGTTCCATGATGACATTAAGATTAATCCATATACTGTACATCCAACATTTTAATTGCTTGGCCATGCCATGATTCGAGCTCACAGGCTTCCCATTGCTGAGAGGCAAAACCATTGCTTAACCAAAACAGTCCCTGATGTTACACATGCTGTAAACTGGTTGGAGTTCAGAAAAAAATGAATTGTAAGTATTGAACGGTGCTTTAAATAGGGGAAATATACAAACAAGTGAAAATGTATCTAGTAGTTTTTGGCAGACTGAAGGATCACGTGCCGTTTATTGCTACACTCTTTATAATGCAAGTAATCATTAAAATATTGTTTCAAGTAAATGTACAAATGGCAAAAGAATTAAGAAAAGCAGTCAATATAATTATATTCATAAGACCCCAGGCCACCAAAAGCCAGCAATACAGCTTCAGTTTGCTTTGGCATTGAACTGTAAAAGAAGGAAATATATATTCTTCCTATTAATATTCCTTAATTGGTGTTTTGATGATGGTGGTAGACAGCACTGTCTAACACACTGGGATAGGATTAAACTGCTTCACTGTAATTCGAGCTTGTGTAATGGCTGTGTGCAGGCATCCTTGCAACAGAAACAAAGGCAGCTGCGCAGTCAACGGGAGGACGCACGGGAGCTGAAAGAGAACCTGGACCGGCGTGAGCGCATCGTGCTCCAGTTCCTGGGTGGCTATCTGAGCCCTGCAGAGCTGCAAGACTATCGGAGTTACATTCGTGCCAAACCGGCCCTGCTCATCCGCCAGCGCCACCTGGACGAACTTATACGCCAGGGAGAGGAGCAGCTCTGCAGACTGAGTGAGAACACAACCCGAGAGCTCAATCCACAAACAAGCTCCACCCCTCCTTCTTGTAGCCTTCCTAACTCGCCAAAACCTACCACTGTGACCTCGCTCTGACTGTCCATTAGCCCTGAAAGCTGCTGAGAAGAGAAACGCATGACAATGAAAGTTAAAACAAAAGAGAGAGAGAGAGAGAGAGAGAGAGAGAGAGACTGTTATTACTTTTCCATTACCGCTCACATATGTGGAAGTGCCTTAAGTGAAGGAATTTAAAACAACATGAAGGACAAATGTTATTGTTCACATAAGGAAGTGTCAATAGGTATTTTAGCACAACACGCTATAAAATGCCACTAACAGATTGAAAAAGAGTTTTCCTGCTTGATGTAATTCAGAATAAATAGTAATGCTATAATCTCACATGCATACAAACACAATCAAAAGATAATCCAACCGCTAACTATCTTCAAATTGACTCATTTCTGCAAATGTTTCGTTCGTTTCGAAGAGCTCGAAGGCTTTCAGTAATAGCAATAATATTTATGAATATTCTACACAGAAAAGTGTGTACTATGTACAAAAACATTAAGAACAGCTGGCATAGTTGTTAGACATTTGTTTTCTGGAAGCACACATGCAGCTGTGACTGTATCACTTCTGTGTTGGTTGGAAAACAAAAACAGGATCCTTCTATTTCTGCTGAACATGTTTGTAAAAACCCCCTTTATTGTGCCCAGAAAGAACAAAAAACATTGAAATGATTTCTTTAGAAATATATTTTCATTAAATGTTTAAAATCTGAAATGAGTGCAGTTATGTACATAACTGCAAGCTAAGATTTTCAAAGTGTGTGCGCTCTTCTGTTTCCAAGCTTGAAAGAGAGCCCAAGCGTGACCTGTGCTGCAGTTGGATCTCCTCTTACAGGCCTTTTGTACAGCACTTGTCTCTCTTTAGGAGTAGTATAAAGTGGGACCATCCCGACAGAAAATACACACACGGGTGAATTTGTGCACTGGTTTGGATCGTAACTTATACATAGTTTATAAAGATCCTAAAGATATTTTCCTATGTTTCAATCATACCATAGTGTGCATGTTTTTTCACACTGCCAAATAATTATAATTTAAAAATACAAAAAAGAAATGGGGTTTATGGGCTTGGCTTCATTGCTCCCATGTTTAAATGGGCGATTGTTCTATACTTCTTCAGCACACAATTTTTTTTTTCCCAAGCAACACTCATCTATCTTCCACAGAGTAAAAAATGTATGACAGTTTAACATTGATGATGCAAGTTTACAGCACTGACCCCTGTTACATTTGCCGCTTGAGTGCTGCAGTAGTACCACTGGACTCATTTTGGTTGTAGTGAAAAAGTATAGTACTTGCTGATAATATTGGCAAATGTATACATATTATGCATGAGGTCTGTCATTTAAATCATGTAACCCAAAAAAAATGACATGGGCTCTCTCTACCCTGAGCTACTGTCTTCGGTTCGCATTATGCAAACAGTTTTTGCTTAGTGTTCAGGACCACTATAATATACCACTGTGATGAAGCCAAGCTATTGGTTACAACTGCAGAGCCCTTAACACATCTGTAAAATGTGAACCTTTGAGTTTACAGAGCATGATGGGATACGGGGGCAATGATTATGTGACCATTCCGATCCTCCACATCAACAGAGCACTTAATTCATAATTTTATAATAGCTTTACTACTTTTGGCTGAATTGCATACATGCTTTAGCGCGCACACACACACACACACACACACACATGCTCCGACACAGCGAAATCTGAGATCTGCCACACATTAGTGACCATGGAATTTTGAATTATTTATAAATGAGGATGTGTGTGTAATTTCTACATGTACATATGCTGTGCTAATCTCTCCAGAGTTGTAACGTTTGTAGTTTTTGAAGCAGATTTTGCTCAGAGTGCACATATCTTGTACATAATGTGAATTGTTTAGAAAATATGATATTCACAGTCTGTATTTGGAAAAAAAAAAAAAGAAACATTCTGAATCCACACAACACTTTTTAGAGATGGACATTTGGACAGGGCCCCTGTCTGGTTTTCAAAAATATGTTTATGAAATTTCTCTTTACGCTGCAATGGTTGGTTTCCGAAGCAGATACGGCAAACACTGTCCCTCTAATGGCCATAAATGTCCGTGTATCATTTTCATCTTAATTTCTTTTGAGTGCACATTTTAAAACAATTAAAACACATTGTAACCCTGTACAGACACATGTAAAAGATCACTGTATGAGCATGCACACCTACAATGCTACCACAGATACTTCACTTTCTTTGCCTTTGATAGATGTAGAACTTCAGATGTAGCTTGAGTTCAAACTGACAGCTGAAGTGTTTTGTTGGGTTTTTGTTTGTTTGTTTGTTTGTTTGTTATTTGAAACACATTGGACTTTGCTTTGTGCTGTTTGGAAAGAAAAAAGGAAAGAACAAGCACAGACGCATTTTACAAATAAATCTATTGTGTAAAAGATTAAATGCCAGTCATTTTGTGTCTCACTGATATTATGATGAATATTCGGAAGAGATATGAGTATCATAAATGCACCACCACAGCCGTTATGTCATCTATTTTTCTTTGAATTTCTTTTGTCGCCATCGTTTTCAAACTTCATCCCACAAGTCATGCATCTAATCTTTCTACTTTAGGTGGCAAAATAAGAATAATGAAATAAAACCCTATTCAAATAAGCAGTTAAATTGAAAACATAAAAAAACTTCTTGACAGACTGAAATTAGATTGAAATTAAACTGAGCTGAATTTATGGTTGGTAAGATAAACGCTTTACAAAATGCACTTCTTCCTTTATCTCAGTCTAAATTCCATGCATTTCTTCATATTTACTCTGCTCTGTTGACATTCCATTGTCAACATACCAAAATTACAATATGCGACAATGTGTGTGTGTATATACAAACACACACATTATATATATATATATATATATATATATATATATATATATATATATATATATATATATATATATATATATATAAAAATAAATAAACCGAAGAACAATGTTAAATAAATCAAGCATTTGGCATGACCACCTTTTGGCTTTCAGTTTATACTATTGCACATTTTGTACACCTGAACAAAGTCAGGGATTTTAAAGGATCGAAATCAGGTGTATGATTGCCACATGCTTGGTATAATTGATTAATGATAATCAATTTCATGTTTTTTTCCGCAGTCTATACTCAGCATGAACAATTCAAATATTCATAACTAGACATTGTCCATCATAACTGACACATTTGTACATAGAATCCAAATGGTCCATTAATTTGTAAACTGAACACTAGTAAATAACATTTGTACATTCATTTAAACAGTATTTTTACTCTGTATATTCTGCATTATTTAACTGTCTGGTTTACTATTCTGTTCCTGACGCCAAGTCAAATTCCTTGTGTGTGTAAGCATACTTGGTAATAAATCTGATGTGTAAGTAAATAAGTAATCTGATGTTTAGCTTTAAAAACATCTTTAACTACATGAGAAACAGCTGTGTAGGAGCACGGTGTGGCAAAACTCTGCTACTAAGGTGAGGTTGTGGAAGACGGTTTCACGTATATATATAAAATAGACTACTTGACACTCTGTTTTTGCTGTACATTACATCTGCATGGTTCAACTCAAGTGAAGCAATATTGTGAAACAAGGTTGCACCTGCACCGCAGGAACTCGTTCCGAAAACTTGCTCAACGAGAAGATAAACAACTGAAGTGTCATATTCAGAAATGTAGCAGTAATAATACAGGTCAAATAAAACATTGTCGTAGCCATATACCGATAGTTTTCATTCCGACACTAAACCCATAATGAACAGCATATCCAGGGGAAATTGCTATTGCACACAAACCCAGCAAGACATCGTGGCCAAGGGTGATGATAATCTTCTGAGATTATGCTGATTTTCTTTGTTATGCCATAAGAATTGGTTTTTAAATAAAATAAAACATGCATAATACTCAATAAATAGAGTAGATTTGTTGCTTAGCTATGGAACGTTTAGTTTTCTGTTATCTGTTAAACTCTGCTTCCTGAAAAAATGCGTCATAAGGAAATAAAATCCCTGCTTTAAAAAAGAGGTCAAAGTCAAGTTTATTTTTTATTATGACGTTGCGCAACAAACAATTTATGGAAAGCATGCAGGGTGGCTGTACAGCTCGTATCAATGCACACCCCTGACGTGTTTGAACATGCGTGCGACAACTTCCCACACCCCATGCAGAGATGTTTTGCATTCAAGAAGCAGACATATCTAGATCAGAACATTACTTTTTGACTTGTTAAAAAGCTTTGAATATTGCAGGGACCATCAAGTGCAATAGAATTCTTTTTTTTGGTCCATTGCTAGACAGCAGTAGCACAAAGCATTTAGTTGACATGTTTCATTAAACTCTATGTAGATGTGGGCAAACTTCAACAAATATTCCTTTCACTTGCTGCGCACCGACATAGCAGTACATTACGGAGGGGAGCAGAGAGGGTGAAAAGGTTGAGAGACAGGGAGTGCAAATTAGTGAGTTTAACTGGAAAGCTTTAATGTACAATATATCCAACTACAGGTTGCAACAACCAAAATGGAATGTTCTCTTTCTAACAGTAAAATCTTTTTTAAGACCTTGATTTTGATTCAGTGTGTTCCAGAATGAAAAGCAGGGGTCGATGGTAAAACATTAAACCTGCACTGTGAAAGAGCTGAAGGCTTTCATTGATCAGTCTTATCGGATATAACTCAGTATGCAGCCCATACTTCCAATTCTAAAAATTGCATAGTTATATATATTTTACATGTGCACAAAAATGTACATTTAAACTGGAAGGATATAGCATTTTAAATAAATGTATTATCATGGGCAATCAGATCGAACCAGGAAGTCCTGCATTTGTAATGTGTTGCGAAAGGTATTGCTGCTTCACTCTTCAAACTATTGTTTTTTTGTTTGTTTTTTTAATTCTTGGAAATTTTATGAGGTAAAAGAACAGAGGAGTGAAGTTTTGGCAGAAGCTGGGTGTGTTTTTTTTTTTTTAAATCATGATTGTCAAGCGTAGGTCAGGGAGCAAGATCCAATTTCATATTTTTTGTTTGTTGTTTTGTTTTTTTATCAACCTTGACAATACCTTAACAATCTGACCCTTTACCAAAAAATAATAATAATAATAATTAGGGTTGATATACAGAATGACACATGATTACAAATAAATAATGAAATGGACGAATAATGAGCAACAGTTGACTGGTTGAACTCTGAGCTTAACTGTAATAGAGACAGAACAGCAACATATCACCCAGCTTATACAAAACAATTCACTTTTACATAGCTAGCAAATAATTAGCAAAGTAAACTTCACTGTTCTCAATATTTAAAAAAACAACATATGGCTTGCTTTTAAAGCACCCAAAATGTTTTAATATTTTGTTCAGGATAACCTTATAAGCATACAAAGTGAGACGTTCAATACTGTAAGCTAAAGTAACAAAAAGTGAAATTATTAAACCTTTACCTGTAGAATCTCATTTGCTATTTGAGGAACAAATGGTCAAAATCCAAAGTATAGAAGCAATGATTCTGCTAGACAGACTCTTTAGTCACTAATATGTTTGGTATAACAATCTTCAGTCCTAATAGTCAAAACGTTGCAAAATATGATTCAGCTTAACATTCTGCTATCTTCTGTGAATTTTAGCAGCTGTATTGAGTCAGGCAGCTACTGGATTGTACAGTGGTACAGTTTCACAAGACTGAAGTCTGAGGCCTCGTTTCGTTTAGAGGAACTCTGAATTAGCAGAAACTCTGAGCTGATATTTGTGTTTGAATAATGCAGCAAGTGATGTGTTTCTCTTCACTGTAGCTGCTGATCTGTTGACAGGTGCTACTGGGGGTCTATCTAAGGATGACTGTACCCCTGCACTGCCCCCAGTCACCCCCTGGGGAGCTCCAAGCAAGTCCAATATATCCCTGTCATTGTTTTTTTCCAAATACTGCCAGGGCCTCTTACCAGCGTTATCCCTAAGGGTCACATTAGCCTTGAACTTGTTCACTAGAAGCCGCAGCAGATTTTTGTGCCCATGGATAGCAGCCAAGTGCAGTGGTGTGTAGCCACACGTAGTCCTAGTATTCACATCCAGGGTCATCCCTGCTTTTTGCACACCATAACACAGTGTGTTCAACACCCGGTGGTCCCCATGCTTGGCAATCCAGTGTAGTACAGTATAGCCTGACACAAAGTCTCGTTTGGCCAGCAGGCTTGAATCCTCTCTAAAAAGGGAGTAAACATCAGTCCAGCTTCCGGCAGCTGCTTTCAAAAACCATTCGTGCTCCTGGTGGTCTAAGGGAACCTGGGTGTTTCTGTGACCACAGGATGATGAGTCATTGCCCAGGCTGCGAACAGAGCTAGCAGGGGACACACTGTCCAGAGGGCTGTGGGTTTGGCTGGAAGAGACGTTAAGAAAAGAGGTAATCCGGTGAAGTCGTTTGAGCCGTGCCGTTCCAGCATCCTCACGAAACGCTTGGTCCAAATCTGCTCCCAGACTTCGACACATCCGGCTTCGCATTCGGTATGACAGCCGCCGGGCAACAGATTTGTTGTGAGTGCTCTCATCTGGTGCTGAACTAGGAAGAGATGCTTGGGCTTTCTCATCAAGAAGGTTGCCAGTTGAGTGGTGCCAGGTTGTGAGATGTGGTAGTTGCCTGACCGCAAGGGAACAGTGGGTGCCAGCCTGAACCGGTTCTAGGTCTTTTGGCAAAACACCACCATGATAATTCAGTGCATCGTCACTGGACCAGCTGTCCTGGGAAAATGCTTGAGGCCAGTCTGAGTAAATGGAAGAAGGCGGGACGAGGCTATTTTGACTGGAGGACAGACCTTGTAGACATTTCGGCTCCAGGTAGCCAGAAGCCACTCGTGGGTGAGGTGTTTCCAAAGGAAGGTTGTGCCTCTGCAAAGCAGGACTGATTGGAGCTACTGCTGCTGTCACCCCATAGTCCTCAGGTTCCTGAATGTAAATACCTGTGACCTGAACATTGTAATCCTGCCTGAATAGACTGTCATTGATTTGGCTGAGGCCATCCTTTTTATAAGCATCAAAGTTGCAGGCATCACTAGAGGTTTCAGTTAAACACGGACTGGAAGTTGAAATCTGGGACTCTTTGACAAGAATGGGAAAAGGCCAGACACAGGATGAATTCTCGTCAAATGACTGGAAAGAGCCGGGCAGATCGGGTTTGTGAGCTGTGTTCTTGGACAGGGGGGCCACACTCACCTCATGGTGTGGATATTTTGGAGGAGTGTAAAAGGACTTCTGGCTGCAGCCATCTGCTTTTCGCAAATGTCCAGGTTTGGCAGCATAAACACCATTGTGATTAAGATTTGCTTTCACTGCTATTCCTTTTACCTCCAGCGGTTGGTCAAAGCTCTCCCCACTCCCACTCGAGCGTTTTGAGTCAGAAGAAAATGAAGACATTCCCAGAGTGCATGTATTTATAGGTCTGTCTTTTCCAGGGGCAGAGGACACCCTTTGTTCCCATGGTTGATATGATGAGGTTTTAATCACCTTATCCAAATAAATCTTGTCAATATGAGATCCACTGTTTACAATCCCTGCAACTGGTAAGATCTGTTTGGCATTAGGATCTTGTTGCTGAGGTTTCAGACTGGGATCCTCACTGGGTTTAGGTTTGGCAGAACACACTTCTACCTGACTGCGTCCAGCGCCTCCCTGTTTCTTATCGCTCCGACTGCCTGTCGAGGCCGCGCTGGTGGCGACGTCTCCGAGATGCGGTCTGTACTTTTTCCTTAACAAGACATAGGAAACCTCATCCACCTGCTTGACCGTGGCCACGGTGTTCACATACTTTTTAAACAGCTCGCGGTTCCGCATTTGGTCCTCGTGCTCCCGCAGGAACTTTTTAAAGTGCGCCAGCAGATCCGCGTTCCGGACTTTACCTCCGTTGCGCAAGAGAAAGCGCAACACCGACTCCTGGGTGAAATCGGTAGCCATGCTTGTTCTGAGCTTCGGTGCGCTTTCGTCGAAATTCACGTCTTTTCATCAACCTGTCGGGCGTCTCAGCCGCGCGGCCACGAATCCCGCCCACGCCGTGCGCGCGCGCGAGCCGTGTGCGCGCGTGCACGCTCTGGAGCTCCACCTGCACACCTGCGTGAGAGGGAGTTACCTGGGTTAGATGATTTGGAATGTGTTCAAGTCAAAGCAGACAATGAAGCAAATGCTTTCAGTTTGACATCAACAAAGTGGTAAACACTTTGGATATACTCGGGTTACGATGTATTAGAGCTGAAACGATTGATTAGATCTAGATTTAAAACCTGGATTTAATACGCACTCATTTTATTAGCTACACATGTATTCAAATATATTGGGACAGTTTTTCTAAATTGAACGAATTCAAAATGCATCTTTTTAATCGCTATTTCTGTGAAGCATGCTTTGTGCCATGATAAAAACTTTTCTATGTAAATAAAATACATTTTAAGTACTTTCTTGACTTCTAGATGATCTAGCTGTCTTTTATTGCCAGAAAACTCAAAGAAAAAATACTGTAAAGTTTACAAGATATCTGGATGTCTGAATACTGCAAAACAAGATATATGTTTTGCAGTGTTTTTAAGTACTGCAAAACCCCTTTTGTAATTATGTATAATATGTTCAAACCTTTTCAAAATACCACGAATACACAATAATGTTGAAATGGCCACACCATATGATGTGTAGACTGCTTTAATAATAGAGAAATTAACAATAAATAGATAAAACTGGGCATATCAATACTAGGTTGATGTATATGTTTGATATGTGTAATGTATATGTATTGAGAGGTACTATATACAGTACAGACCAAAAGTTTGGACACACCTTCTCATTCAAAGAGTTTTCTTTATTTTCATGACTATGAAAATTGTAGAGTCACACTGAAGGCATCAAGGGCTATTTGACCAAGAAGGAAGGTGATGGGGTGCTGCACCAGATGACCTGGCCTCCACAGTCACCAGACCTGAACCCAATCGAGATGGTTTGGGGTGAGCTGGACCGCAGAGTGAAGGCAAAAGGGCCAACAAGTGCCGAACATCTCTCGGGGAACTCCTTCAAGACTGTTGGAAGACCATTTCAGGTGACTACCTCTTGAAGCTCATCAAGAGAATGCCAAGAGTGTGCAAAGCAGTAATCAAAGCAAAAGGTGGCTACTTTGAAGAACCTACAATATGACATTTTCAGTTGTTTCACACTTTTTTGTTATGTATATAATTCCACATGTGTTAATTCATAGTTTTGATGCCTTCAGTGTGAATCTACAATTTTCATAGTCATGAAAATAAAGAAAACTTTTTGAATGAGAAGGTATGTCCAAACTTTTGGTCTGTACTGTAAGAGTGGGCAATATGATGAACGTAAACATTGAAATGTCTCCATTATTATTAATTTGTTTTTGTTTTTTTGTTTTTTTTACAGAGAGCACATTCATTCTGATACTGAACATTGTGTCAGTTGCAGTGAAAACGCTTTGAGGAGTTTGATAAACCAGAATGTTCAGCTCGTGCTCTTCCTGAAGGATTTACAAATAAACCAATAATAGCCAAGAACAGGCAGTTCCTTGGCGTACGCTTCCAGTTCTATTTGGTTCTGCTGTAGCATGGCTAAATAAATAAAGCAAGAAATAAAAAACAAGGAGGAGCTGGTGCAAATTTTACATGACATACTTGCCACAAACAACACCTGTTTGTGAAATATGCAAAGGAAAAATTGGGAAGAAACATAATCATACATTTATTTAAAGAAAGCATCCAGAAGGGTGTTCTGGGATCTAGATAACGGTGAACGTGCATGTGAACAGCACCACAGGCAGAAACAGGTTTGAAGTAGACAAATAAAGGCTGTACTCAAGACAAATAAAAGTAATAAATGAGCATGTTTACCTCCTTAATGCCTTATGCATAGGAGTTGGATACTAATGTTTTACATAAAAAACACATATTTTGTATCTTTGATTATTTGTATATTTGTATCCACCTTAATGAATAAGGTCCAATTACCTTAAATTTAAACTTCATAAAATAAGTAAAGTCAATACAATTTGTGAATTTTGTGTTATTTTCGAAGTATAAATTGTTGCTCCTCTGTATAAATTAATTACAACTGGTTGATTATTGACAAAATAATTTGTCAGGAATCAACTAGTTGTAATCAATTTATACAGAGTGGCAAAATTGTTACGTTTTATCGCCTACAGTTTTTTCTTACATTAATTGAAGCTAGATTCAGAGCCACCAAAACATTTTCCACAAGTCTCTTAAAATGTACTGAAGGACTACACCCAGAGGAGGCAAGAACTAGTGCCTGAATATAAATATATGCACAGTGAATGTGAGATATATTTACACACCCCTGATAAATTACAGGGTTCTATTTATTTTAGTATTTTTTAAAGAAAAATATACAATTTATGACCATTTGTATTAAAAGGAAAGTGACTATAATCATAATTAACCAATCAAACTCCAAATATAATACATGTCATCAACAAACTGATTCTGAGAACTTTTAATATATATACAGCATCTAATTATTAATTTTATATATTAAATTAATAATTTTATATTATTAAATGAATAATAATGTGTAGATCAGGAGAGGGCCACAATGAATTTCCAAAACATTAGCACTGTGGAGCACCTTGAAGAGAATTATCAACAAGTGGAGAAAATAACACGGTAACAATGCCAAGAACAGGATGTCCCTCCAAAATACATTAAAGGAGAAGACAATAACATGTGAGGAAGGCTGCCAAGAGGCCTACAGCAACATTAAAGGAGGATCTGACCAGTACTGCTCACTCCCTGCATGTGAGAGACCACAATCAGTCGTATTCTTAATGCATCTGGACTATGGAGTGGTGAAGCCCTTTCTCTATCTATCTTACACATAACCCACTTCCAAATGCCTAGATCTATAAAATCTGCAGGACTCTGGTAAACAAATTAAGATGAAGAAGAAAAGTGTCACGTTCCAGCAAGTCAATATATAAATCAAATATAGTTGATAATTTAGTTATGAAATCAGACCACTCTGCGCTTTTGGCAATATTGAAAAATAAAGGCAAAATGAAAAAAATGATTAGGTTTGTACTATCAGTCAAATAGCAATCAGGCATGCTGCAGAGACAGCGGAATTCTTATCAGCGTATTATGATTGGCCTGTTTCTTTTTTAACTCTAAAGTCCTTACAGACAAGGCCATTCATTTTTTTCTACTGAATATAGATACTTGCACAATACTACCACATTAGGCACTGCTTACCCCATAATAATATTTCAGCCTGTGAAATGCCTTAACGCCCTACAGTCTTTGCCAGTGTTCAAAATCATACCATTTTCTCCTCTGGCTGCATTAAGTGCCTTGTATTAAACACTATATTAGTTTATTAGAACTATTTGTGGTTAGTTTGTTTTTAGAAAAAACATTGAATATGTCCAAACCTCACTTGTTTGGTAATATGAAATGTCGTAGCACTGACTCAGTAACACATAAATCATAAAAGATCATGAGAATCTTTAACAAACAGTTGTACTAAATATCTGGGAGCCACTGCAATGTATTTCTGATCTATATTTCTGAACTAGCTGAACTTGGTCTCGCTGGGTAGAGAGGGCTGGTTTTTATTAGTAAACCAACCTGGGTTAAAACCACTAATGCTTCCTGTACAGACTTGACCCAGCCTATCTTGGAAAGGAGATTGAATGTCTTATTCTCTTGCTTTAGTCTTGCTTCAGCTTTTTTGGCACAACTCACGGAAATGCCCCAAAATGAAACATTATATGCCAACCAAGCTGTGTGACAGATTGATCACCTGGACTTACAACTCTTTCCATGCAAAATAATAGCAACTTAACAAAAAGCTAAATCTTAAATATAGTGACATTTGTGAACTATTTTCTATTATTAGCTTAGAGTAAAACAAATATTAAGACTTTTTCTGGGATTTTGTGTTTTAATCTATAAATAATATTTGAAAATAATTAAGCAATTTTTTAGCTAAGATTGTAATAGAAAGCAAAAATGAGCTAAAACTGCTATTCACCAATGTAAGTCATTTTTTTATTCCAGAGAACATTTTAACAGACTGTAAAGCACACAAAAGGTTTAATCCCAAGATATCATCTTCAAGCAAATAGACAAGTGATATAGGCAAATCAGGAAATAGGCTAAGAGGCTTTTGCACAGACAATCAGGAGGTCTGTGTTCTACACCTACTCTGGACTGAATATGCACAGTTTTTTTAATTGTTTAAAAAAAAAACAGACCAGTGTTTAGAGAATGTACAGAAGAAACAGAAAAGAATAGACACAACCAGGTGAAATGATGCTCTACACAAGAGACATCACTGAGACAAGGTTACAGAAAGTCTGCATCTGTGATGTCGTTTATATGAAGTTTATCACAGGGTAACATTCACAGAAACATTTACATCCTTATTTACACTTAGAGGCAATTTAACTAATACAGGATGTTTATGACAGTAAAGAACACTTAAGATAAAATCGGTACATACAGGGGCATCGCAATAAATTAGAATATCATTAAAAAGTTGATTTATTTTAGTAATTCAATACAAAAAATTGAAACTTGTATATAATATAAATTCATCACAGACAGACTGATTTATTACAAGTGTTTTTTTTTATTTTATTTAGATGATTATGGCTTACAGCTAATGAAAACCCAAAATTCAGTATTTCAGAAAATGTAAATATTGTGAAAAAGTTCAATATTGGAGACTCGTGGTGTCACATGTTAATCAGCTCATTAATTACAAACACCTGCAAATGTTTCCTGAGCCTTTAAATGGTGTCTGTCTGGTTCAGGCTGCACAATCATGGTGGAAGACTGCTGACTGGACAGTTGTCCAAAAGACCGTCAGTGACACCCTGCACATGGAGGGAAAGACACAAAAGGTCATTACTAAAGAAGCTGCTGTTCACAGAGTGCTGTGTCCAAGCACATTAATGGAAAGTTGAATGGAAGGAAATAATGTGAATGAAAAAGGTGAAACAACGTCCATTGAAGAATTAGGGGAGATTCACAAAGAGTGGACTGCAGCTGGAGTCAGTGCTACAAGAG